>NC_060142.1:654983407-655290907 GCF_021461385.2 Schistocerca piceifrons
TTTAAACATTTAATGGATGTAACAGTGTATTTATCTGTGAATGTGTGCAACTGATTATAATTATAATGTAAATAATTTAAATTCCTGGGTAATATCCAAGAGGACTTTATTTAAATGTATTGGTAACAACGACGAAATGGTAGTAGCTGTGCCGTTATTTATCTTTGCTTATGGAGAATCTCTGTCGCGCTGAGAGCAGAGAAGGGGGAACAGCATTAGTCGAGAAAGAATGTAGAAGTAGTTGCTGAACCCTTCCGCCGGAGGTTCGAGTCCTCCATCGGGCATGGATGTGTTGTTCTCAGCATATGTTAGTTTAACTAGTGTATGAGTCTAGTGATCGACGACCTCAGCAGTTTGGGCCCTTAGGAATTCACAAAAATATTTTGTTTATTGGGCGCTCCCGCAGACGTGGTGTGCATCTATGATCGCACCAGTGTAGGCGTATCTACTTCGCTAAGCTGCGAGTATTGGCAGCACGGTAGGAGTGGACAGGCGGAGGAAGCTACAATCCCATTGCCTGTCCCATAGCTATCCGTGGCTCTGGAGATGACGCGGGGTTCTCAGACAGCAGCAGCACCATCAGCAGCTCAACATTGTCGTTGCCTACATACTTTGTCCTCTGCACAGCTACAACATCGTAAGACTGTTAACAGATAATGTTGTACAGGCGTTACACAGCACCATTTCGTTCACAAAATTTGACTAACTCACATCAATAATAAACTGGAATAATTAAAATTTAACCATCTGTCTAGTCATTGTACGAAGACATTATCCCTTTTCTTTACACGCAATCACGGAGTGTCGTGAAAATATGAAAACTGATTAACTCCTTATAGCCAATTTTGTTTGTTTGCTAATGACCAGTTTCAGTCTACATTTTTCTGCCTCAGTAACTGTTCATTCTTGTGTTGTATAACAGAGGCTTAACGAATTTGCAACTTTCAATATTAACTTCACTAATTTAAAGTAACGTTAAAGTTCACTGCCAAAAGTAATAACTAAAGATACAGCACAAATTAAGAGGGCACAATTTCATGATTTCTGCATTTGACTTAGCTAGTGACTTCTGCTGGCTTAGTAAATACCTTATTTTTATTACTTTATAAATAAATCAGTTGCTCATTTGCTTAAATTCAATCCAGTTCAATCTTTCAGTGGTTCAAAGTGAATTGCTCGCCTTTTCCCAGATTCTGCATTACATTACGCTGAGGTTAGTGAAAGCCACTTTTTTCATAACATACTTTCAGTTAAAGTCAATCATTTATTTTATCAAAAACTTCATTTAACATTGCATTCAAAATTTTATATTTCAGAATAAGTTACCGCAAACTCAGTGCTTTATGAGTCATTTCTTTTCTCCTGAACTGTTGTATTGTAGAAAAGCGTGACAACCTTCTGTTGAAAAACTAGTGACTATTGGCTTATATTTCTTTGCTGTTACCTTTCTTAAGACTTGGGATATTGATATCCCTGGTGGGCTGGCGACCGTTTAATTACCTATTCTTTGCTAATCAATTACTTTTTTTGTATTACTATCATTTTTTGTATTAAATATAATACGTAGTACCCTTTTCCCTCCTCTATGTTTCGTGATCGGTTGCACTATATTCCACCCATTTTAAAATTATCAGTATCTGAATTATGTTCAGCGTAGTTTCTTCCTTCGGAAGGGTCTGTTGAACACGTTCTTCCTACTAACCGCTATTATTTTCCTTCGGTAGCGACAGCCCTACTCACAGTAATGTTTTATTAGGCATATGCGGTCATGGTCAATTGTATCGCAGTCGAGTAGGCCGATTAGGAAGGGAGAGACTGCACATGACAACAGATAAAATAAAATTTGAGTTAATTTTCCTTCTAGATGCCTTTTTGATTGAAGTGAGTTTGTTTTGAATATATGGTTTGTTAAACATCCAATTTTTATTTCATTTTTACCCGTCTCTAGGTACTTATAAAGTAATCAGTTCAGAGGGACGCTTTAAAAGAATTTCCTGTTATTTCAAATACCTCTCTCTCTAACCCTCCATACATTGATACACCCTCCGACATCCTAAAATTATAGAAACGATTTCGTTTTTATTTATACTCCATCCTCTCTCTCCCTCTCTTTCTCTCTCTCTCTCTCTCTCTCTCTCTCTTTCCCTCTTTCTTTCTCGCTTCTCTTACATTATCACCTCATTTGTCCTTCTTCTCCATTCTCTCTAAATGCTATAAACAAATCTAGTGGTGTCCACTGAAACTATAGTTATTTCTGTTTTCTTTATTGTTCTCTGTAATTGGCTCAAATGGCACTGAGCACTATGGGACTTAACTTTTGAGGTCATCAGTCCCCTAGAACTTACAGCTACTTAAACGTAACTAACCTAAGGACATCACACACATCCATGCCCTAGGCAGGATTCTAACCTGCGACCGTAGCGGTCGCGCGGTTCCAGACTGTAGCGCCTAGAACCGCTCGGCCACACCGGCCAGCGACAGTTCCTGTTCAAGCCGTTCGTGATCGTAGGGCCTAGATATTTAGTTCAATCGATTATCTTTAGATGTGGGTAATTTATCGTGTAAGAAAACTTTAACGCAATTGTTTTGGTATTCATGTGGAGAACCTCACACATTTTAATGTTTAAGGTCAACTGTCACGTTTTGCAACATGTAGATATATTTTCAACATCATTTTTCAATTCGCCATTCCCGTCTGATGAGTGTACTAGACGGCAGCATTACCTGCCGCAAATCTAAGAAAAGTGTTCTGATTGTTTGCTAAATAGTTTACATGTCTTGAAGTAGCAGAAAGTCTGAATCACTTTACTTGCAGAATCACACTCACAACTTCTGTTTCACTATGTGGCGTCCCATAAGTTACCGCTAACTATGACATTTCTGACAGAGTGTCATGAATCCATGTCATTGCAACATGCCATACAAATCGCCATGGAGCATTCTGAAACATAGCGTCATATCATACGCAGCATTACATAATGTTATAGTTGTTAATTCAAGCACAGAGAAGTCCGCTGGAGTTCTTAGGCTCTATGCTCGATGTGTCGCGATGGCTTGGGCAGACGCCGGTCTGCATCAAGCGTCTGATGGCGCTGAAATTGGTCTCTTAAAACCCTTTCACAAACATGTTTCCGCTAGATTTTTCTATTAATGGCTGTTTAGAAAATTGAGGAAACTGTCTCCGACCTTCCGTCATACTTGCTAATAGTAGACAGATGAAATTCGGTGGTCTAGCGGTTCTAGGCGCTCAGTCCGGAGCCGCGCGACTGCTACGGTCGCAGGTTCGAATCCTGCCTCGGGCATGGATGTGTGTGATGTCCTTAGGTTAGTTAGGTTTAAGTAGTTCTAAGTTCTAGGGCACTGATGACCATACATGTTAAGTCCCATAGTGCTCAGAGCCATTTGAACCATTTTTGAAATTCGGTTTCAAAAAGAAAGGAAATGTAAGGATTTAGTATCGCGGCTTTGTGCTCGCACTGAATGTCGTTGACTAATGGGCCAAGAAGGGGTTAATTACAACAACAGCTGAAGTGGAAGTAAACACTTCTCGTACCGTGTGCTGCGTAAGACATTAAAAATATGATGCTAACAGATGTTAAATTCTGTAGTTCGTTGGACTGACGCTAGCTTTTCGTAGTTAAGGTGAAGGTTCAATTTCCACTGCGGGTACCGATTTTTAACAGCCCCAAACATACCCTCTTCGCCTCCCGTAACGCCACGTAAGCAAATCAATCTTAAACACGTCCATTCACTACTGACTGGAACAGAGTTGGATTCGTTTTGGCTGTCAGAGGCAGAAGTCGCTGTTTGCAGAGACTCTGTCTCTAGTAAGCGTTCCTACACGTATTTTAGCTCACGAACCAAATCGTCATGAAATGTCGTAGGACCATCATTTCTTATTTTAAGTGACCTTGAGATTTTGAAAATATTGACAGTGGACTGGAATTCCATCTCCAATTCCAGATTTTCTCTTCATCTGAACCCTTCGGGATGATACCTTTTCGTAGTTCCGTTGTTTCCCCACAATGCCTGGTGCCTACGAATGGCGATCTCCTAACTACTAGTTAAAGGGAATTTGATAGTTTACACCTCTTCGCGTGGTGTCAACAATGACGATACGGGCGGGGTTGGAGTCGCAGGCAGACAGAACTATTCGTTGCCTTACTTTCAGCCAAATAAGTGTGCATTTCACTGTTGGTGAAGAAACAATATACATTTCATGTCTATTCATAACTATAGTATAATAACAAAAAGGGCCGGGTTCGAATCCCTGCCAGGCAAAAATAATTCCTAGAGTCGTTTCAAGTTGTAATATAACGGATTTGGTGAACATATTTAATATCTGACAACTGATTGCGCTTCGTTCAGAGTTCGTTTACGTACTGGGTTCTACTCCCCGTCCACCAACAATGCTTTACTCCATGGCATTTCACTATTGTGTGTGGCATTCTGCTGCATAGATTTCGTGTTTGTTTCTTAGGGGAAATATAAGTTTCATGGGGTTCCTGGTACACTGCTGAACGCCTCGTCATTTATTTTCAGGTTCGGACACCTGACCTTGTATATTGATACTGGGAACACTTCTATATTCTACGACTCTTTGAACCTAGTAGACTCTAAGTCAGACACACAGCTTTGATTGGTTAACAGTGGTGCCAAATTCAGATGATGAACAGAAATTCGTCATGTCATTTAATTGGTGTGATAAGACTTCTGAAGTGTCCCTTGTTGCAATAAAGTTTAAATTACTAGCGTTAAGGAGTTGTAAGTAGGCTGTTTATGTGTATGTCTGTTGGAAGCTCTATGTAGCGCTCTGCATTAATAAATGTGACAGCGCTGCCAGCCCTCTGTAAGAGACTCTGTGGCTTGTCGCACTAGCAGTTGGAAGTTAAGAGTCAGCGCTGATGGCACTTGGAGGTCAATTGCCAGTAGTGATGGAAGTTGGTGGAGGTGATCAGCCCAGCGGTGATGGAAGTTGGGAATGATTAGTCAGCAGTGATAGAGGTTAAATGTTAATAATTAGCAGTGTTGGATGTTTGCAGTAGCCCGCATCTCGTGGTCGTGCGGTAGCGTTCTCGCTTCCCACGTCCGGGTTCCCGGGTTCGATTCCCGGCGGGGTCAGGGATTTTCTCTGCCTCGTGATGGCTGGGTGTTGTGTGCTGTCCTTAGGTTAGTTAGGTTTAAGTAGTTCTAAGTTCTAGGGGACTGATGACCATCGATGTTAAGTCCCATAGTGCTCAGAGCCATTTGTTTGCAGTATTAGCGCCAGTCGAGGGTCTGAATGTACATCCGTCATTGAGATTTATTACTGATGATTATATAATTTTTGAATTGGTGATCACATTCTTAAGGTAAATACGTTGTTTGCTCTGCAACAAAATCTTTCCTTTGCTACCCACATGCCTGTTACTAGTTAGAGCCTTCAGTAGTTAGAATCTTTTATTTAGCTGGCTGTACTGGCGCTTGCTGTGTTGCAGTAGTTCGTGTAATGAAGATTTTTGTGAGGTAAGTGAGCTATGAAATGTATAGGTTATTGTTAGGATTTCTACTAATTCAGGGCCATTCTTTTGTATTAATTATTTGATGTCAGGTTATCATTTTTGAGCAGTCAGATTGCGTTGCGCTAGGACATTGAGGGTCAGTGTTGAGATGATAAAGAATAGTAAACAGATAGTATACTCAGTTTCACTCAGCAATATAAGTAAAAACAAAAAAAGAAGTTTCAGACTGTCTCATCTATAATGGCGTGTTTTCTAATATTTTGTTTTATGACGGCATTGATTTGCATCTCGACTGACTGTCATAAAGGCCATTGTTCTCTAGTAGTCTTTTGTAGTACACATTGTCTATAGTGAAACGATTGTCCTGCAGAGAGTTTAGAGAGTTTAGATGACCTGGGGCAGCGGTATGGTTTGTTCGTGGCTCACAGTTGAGGGCAGCCTACATAATGGAATTCAGGGGTGGCCCTCTTTCTATGGTGTCGAGTGTACATACAGGGTGACACCATCATGATGTTGTGAACTTTCAAGAATGATCGAGAAGGATAAATGTATCAATCTGAGGTGAGGCTTCCTGTACCGGAAACAAAATAGTCAAAAGTTATAAGAGAAAACCATCCTTATACCTCTGACAGAGGAATACATTTTGAGGTACTGTTGTTGCTAAGAATGTAAGGCATGCAACTTTCTGATGGGGTAGCAGTAACCAAAACAAGAAAAAGTGTCTGTTAAACCCGGGCTCTAAAATGCATTCCTGAGGAGCTGCGAGCTGTTATTAATCTTCACTAGCGTGAAACACATCTCTTTTATTGAATAAGTGCTCATAGCTTTACATACACTACAATCTTAGGAGCAACAGTACCAGTAAGTGTATTCCACTGCCAGAAGTATCAAAATGATTTTTCCCTTGCAACTTCCGACTGTTCGTTTCAGGTACAGGGACTCGTACCTCAAATTGATATATGTATCCTTCGAGATCATCTTTGGAAATCTGTAACAACATGAAGGAATCACACTTAATACATACGCCGGTGCCTCGAAACTCGAACAGAACCCTCGCAGCCGGTTAATGGCAATGCGCTGGCATAGTGGCCAGTCTGAGTACGGTTATAAGGTGGTTTCTCATGCTCGTTTATGTAGATGCTGGACTGTTCCCAAATTTCCTCCTTAGAGCATTCGATATTGAAAAGGTTGCAGTACGATCACACATCCAACAATTTTTACACTATTCACAACATTTCTCCCTTATGTCACGTCGAAGGCTTTGGTGTAAGGAAGGACATATAACCACAAAGTCAAAAAATGCTACAAAGCTTACCAAATCACGTAAAAGCAGACGCTGACTAGACAGAATAAAAGGTAGAGAAAAGAATAAGATGAAAAATAAGAAAATGGCCAAGAAGAAATTTGCCATCAAGTTTACCCTCAATTTCAACATGAATTTCTAATGAGACTTCAAGGAAAACAGTATCAGTGTGCAAATAACGTTGTAAAATTAACTGTTGTTCTATGGAAGTGTTATACCTAAACTGGTCTGTTTCCTTATTAGCTCTAAATAAATGTAAGAGAAGTGTAATTTGTTTTCCTGTTTTAATTTCCTATCACGGAAAGTATAAGTGTGACACGTAAAAGAGTGACAAAACAGCAAGTGAAGTCATTGTACGCTAAAATATTAAAAAAAATACATATTATGAGTGTTTATTTATCATCTTTTCTGGACTTGCACTTATATATAATAAGTTAATAAATAGTCCGTCACATTGGCAATGCAATCCATTAGCATGAGTAGGAAAAGAATGAGGTCGGAAATTGTACTAAAATGATAAGTCTTTTGACTGCTTTCAGCATCAACAGACAAAATGCACAGATATTACAGTTTGATGTGATTATTCGATAATTCTTTTTCTTTTAATTTTTTGTGTTCAGTCATCTGGTTGCAAGCGGACGGTCATTGCATCTGCTGTGTCACCTTCTTCATCTCCGAAAAGCGTTTACACTTAAAGTATTTTGTTATTTGTAGGATGTATTCAAGGATGTATTCAAGTCTCTGTCAGGCACCAAAGTCTTTATCCCCTAGAACTCCTACTAGTACCATGGAGGATCGTATCTTAACACTTGTTCCACGATCCTATCCTAAAGTCTGGTCAGAGTTTAAGCCTATCGCTAGCAGCTAATGGAGGTTACAAGTCGATTCCCACTTCCTCACTGTAAATGTCACTTTCTAAAAAGGGACAAGAATCACTTTATGTGTTAAAAGTTTCATTCCTCAATCTTAGTAGCTGTTGTTGCGCAAGTATTGTCCTAACTGTCGTCAGTAACCTGCGGCCAAGCGCGACCTCCTCCGCCGCCGTAGCATTAAAGCAAGTTAGGTTACAGAAGGTGTAGCCCTGCTGCCAGGGCTTCAACATTGTCGACACAGCATAGTACGAGGTTCTGTTATACACACGATCAGCAGTGATGTCCTATCACAGGGGAGCCAGGCGAGCGTCCACGAGCACCACCCGCTCCAGCTTTGCAGTATCTGTCTTTATCTGCAGCCATCACTAGGACGTACTTCGAGCCTGTCGTCGAACGGACGGGGGTCACCTCTCCTACCTGCGGGACTACCGGTTATTTCTAGTCCTGACCCCGCGCACGCTGAGTTGGTGCCTTCAGCTGCTGGCTAGCTTTAACGACTTCACTGCCCCTACCTGGAGGTTCTCGTTTTTATTCTGCACTCAGGTGCCTGCCACACAGGGCCTACCACTGACTACTGGTTGGCCGCACATTAACGCCAGGCGGCGTGACTGGCTTACATCGGAATTTGCTTCGACAGTGCGCCAGCAGCCTTTCTCGACTTCTTTGACGTAATCTCCGCACTCCCCGATTCACGGACTTGGTTCCTTCACCACCGGTGCCTCTATGGCCTTGTGACTCATAAGGGGAGGCCGCCAATCGTGAAATTCAGATTGGATTCATACTGCGCATAATAAAAGCTCATGGCTAGAGGTGTAATGTGGTAAAGCACCAAGATGCACTTCTCAGCCGTTGTCGAGAAAATCGACAGTTAAAAGAAACCGTTGCGGTGAAATACTTTCTACGATTAATAATTTTCCACAGCGTCGTGGCGCAGCGGTAAGCGCTCGGATTTGTAATCCGAAGGTCGCCGGATCGAATTTCGCACCATGCAATTTTTTTTTTAGTATTTGTTTTTTGTAATTCAAATGTGATATATATATATATATATATATATATATATATATATATATATATATATATATATATGAATTACAAGAAACTAATAATAAAAAATAACTGCATGGCGCGAGATTCGATCCGGCGACCTAAGGATTACGAAACCGAGCGCTTACCGCTGCGCCACGACGCTCTAGAAATCTGTTAATCGTAGAGAGTATTTCACCGCAACGATTTCTTTTAACTGTCGATTTTATCGACAACGGCTGAGCAGTGCATCTTGGTGCTTTGCCACATTACACCTCTGGCCATGAGCTTTTATTATGCGCAGTTGGAATCCAATCTGAATTTCACATTTGGCGGCCTCCCCTTGTCAGTGCCGTTGGACACTTCCTACTGAGCTAAGCAAGAGCAGCCGCTCTGGGCGGTCATGAGCCACTGGGGTACCCATCACTGCTTTCGACTGTCGTGTGAATTCTGATAAATGAGTAGCCCAGATGCAAAAGCCACTAACTGACTAATAAGCGAAATTACCCTGTGTGGGTGACGTTGGGCAACTTTGAAATCTTCGTGGGAAGCTGCACTTTTTATGGCAGATTACGATTCCAGGCAAAATCTACATACGCTTTGATGAAGGATTTTCTTCAATGGTTTCACAATCGTAATTTACGACATGCTACTCAATCTCTTTAATATTCAATGGCATGTAGTACGGCACCTCCATGCTGCGAGGGTAGGACAGGCCTGTATTTCATAGCATCTAATTGGGAACTACTTTTCCAATTAGAATAAGTGTTCAAACGTAGTACCGCCAGCTTCAGTACTCTACGTGATCCGCTTTTCCAATGACTGTGCACAGGACAGAAACACATACATGAGAATGTCAGCAAAGGCGTTTCTTATGCTGTCGACCATGTCTTCAAGGCCTGTTAGCACTTTCTGGCACACAGTGTGTTTTAAAAATCCCCACAGAAAGAAACCCGGAGACAACAAGTATGGCGACTTAGCGGATCAATTGACAGAGACACCTCTGCCTATCCACCGGCCTGTGTAAACACTGTCTTATACCGCTCGTGCCTAAATTGCGTAATGCGCTGGGTTACCGTCACCCTGAAGCCGCATACGTTGTCGAACGTCCATAGCCAAATCTTGCAGTAGTACCGGTAACTCCTGTATCAAAAACGTTCGATATTTGCCTCCACTCAACGTGCCGTCGATAAAATACGGACCAATGAGTTTGTTCCTCATGAAGCAACTCCGTAAGGTAACCGACCAAGGACGTTGTTGCTTAAGCACTGAGGATGCATATTATGGCTGTTGACACTACCATGATTTGTGAATGTAGACTAATCGGAAAATAGTACCTCGACAAAGTACATTAGGCTCGTTTGCATGTTGTCTCGTGCCCATTCACAGAACACTACCTGGTTATGGAAATCGGCGCCATGAGGTTCTTGATGCAGTGGCAGTTAGTGTGGGTGATAACTATGGCGATGCAGTATTGTGATAATACTATCTATGTACATAACGGGATCGCGGTGCAATTGCCTGATGTTTATCAGTGGGTTGTGTTGCACTGCCGCTAGTACAACTATTTCACTATCTTCACCAGTAACGCGTCCACTTAGTTCCATTTTGTTGGTTTGTACGCTGCCATCAGACATAAAAGTGTTCACAACCTTGCAGAAGAACGAATGAGAGCGAGCCTCTCCTAGAAAGCGCTCGGTACACAAGGCAGTCGTAACACTTCTCCCACATTCTTTGTAAATCAGAATTATTTCAATTTTCTCCTCTTCAAATCCGTTCTCCAAATGATACGCAGGTGGGGAGGCAATAAGCACTGCGCCAGTATTGTAAGGTCTAGAGCCACTATCTGTTCCACATCTGCATGATACGTGGGCTCCACCCACACCGTACTACCTGTTATCACATGTCGTAGTTCACTACGAGCCACGGTGGGGCGTTGAGTAGTCTCCTATCCAATATGTCGGAGGAGTGTAATGTTGCGAATGGGGTTTCCAGTTAGAAGCTGTGAAACGCTGGCCTACCCTACCCTCGCAGCATGAGGGTGCGAGATCACGTGCCATTGAATATTCAGGGGCCATTGAGGAGCACTCGCAAATTACGATTGTGTATCTATTTCTATTCCTTCGATTACATCGCCATCTCTAGCGAATTGTAGAAAATCCTTCAGACAGATAGTATGTAAGTTTTACTATAGAATCGTAATTTGCAATAAAAAATTTGGGTTGCCATTAAAGAGTTCAAAGTTGCCTGCCTCAAACCACCCACGCATGGGTTTGCATGGAATGTAAAGTGTGGTATCACTGGGTGTTGTGTGTGTGTCTGTGTGTGTGTGTGTGTGTGTGTGTGTGTGTGTGTGTGTGCACAGGCTAGCTTAGTCCCAGCATTGCCCCAGTACGTATTTATTCCAGTCCCCTCCATTTCCCTCAAAAAATGGTTCAAATGGCTCTAAGCACGATGGGACTTAACATCTGTGGTCATCAGTCCCCTACACTTAGAGCTACTTAAACCTAACTAACCTAAGGACATCACACACATCCATGTCCGAGGCAGGATTCGAACCTGCGACCATAGCGCCTAGAACCGCTCGGCCACCGCGGCCGGCTGATTCCCCCCACTCTCGCCATCTGCTCCTCCCTCATGTGTATCCATGTCCTCCGTTCCCTTCACTCTGTCTCTCTCCTCCTCCTCCTCCTCCACCTGATCCTCCCCATCTCCACCCCAAAAGAGGTTAGTAATTACTTCCAGATAGTAAGTATATACAGAACAAATTTGCCTTCAATCGCTCCAGGCATTAGGAGCACCATTCTTCCACCTACTTTGGCTATGTAAGAACATGTCACATATATTTAACATATTTCTTACCTATTTTGCCCATAATTCACCTATATCTAAATCTAATTTCCCACTAAAGTTCCGTTTTCATGCAGCTCAACGTGTATGACGTCGTATCTCCTCATTACGTTTCATACAATCATATAATAATGTAGGCTCATTCAGCAGCTTATAAAGATGTCTATGATAATGCAGTGCCTATGTTGTTAATATGTACGATGCAATGATCCTTCAGACATACATACATATCTGAAAGGACAGGAACTACGGCGACTGTAGCCATCATGAAGCACATGAATTACACTCCTGGAAATGGAAAAAAGAACACATTGACACCGGTGTGTCAGACCCACCATACTTGCTCCGGACACTGCGAGAGGGCTGTACAAGCAATGATCACACGCACGGCACAGCGGACACACCAGGAACCGCGGTGTTGGCCGTCGAATGGCGCTAGCTGCGCAGCATTTGTGCACCGCCGCCGTCAGTGTCAGCCAGTTTGCCGTGGCATACGGAGCTCAATCGCAGTCTTTAACACTGGTAGCATGCCGCGACAGCGTGGACGTGAACCGTATGTGCAGTTGACGGACTTTGAGCGAGGGCGTATAGTGGGCATGCGGGAGGCCGGGTGGACGTACCGCCGAATTGCTCAACACGTGGGGCGTGAGGTCTCCACAGTACATCGATGTTGTCGCCAGTGGTCGGCGGAAGGTGCACGTGCCCGTCGACCTGGGACCGGACCGCAGCGACGCACGGATGCACGCCAAGACCGTAGGATCCTACGCAGTGCCGTAGGGGACCGCACCGCCACTTCCCAGCAAATTAGGGACACTGTTGCTCCTGGGGTATCGGCGAGGACCATTCGCAACCGTCTCCATGAAGCTGGGCTACGGTCCCGCACACCGTTAGGCCGTCTTCCGCTCACGCCCCAACATCGTGCAGCCCGCCTCCAGTGGTGTCGCGACAGGCGTGAATGGAGGGACGAATGGAGACGTGTCGTCTTCAGCGATGAGAGTCGCTTCTGCCTTGGTGCCAATGATGGTCGTATGCGTGTTTGGCGCCGTGCAGGTGAGCGCCACAATCAGAACTGCATACGACCGAGGCACACGGGGCCAACACCCGGCATCATGGTGTGGGGAGAGATCTCCTACACTGGCCGTACACCACTGGTGATCGTCGAGGGGACACTGAATAGTGCACGGTACATCCAAACCGTCATCGAAACCATCGTTCTACCATTCCTAGACCGGCAAGGGAACTTGCTGTTCCAACAGGACAATGCACGTCCGCATGTATCCCGTGCCACCCAACGTGC
This sequence comes from Schistocerca piceifrons, assembly GCF_021461385.2. Lineage (NCBI taxonomy): Eukaryota > Metazoa > Arthropoda > Insecta > Orthoptera > Acrididae > Schistocerca > Schistocerca piceifrons. Next base: position 654,996,254 of record NC_060142.1, read on the forward strand.
TCTAGAAGGTGTAAGTCAACCACCCTGGCCAGCAAGATCTCCGGATCTGTCCCCCATTGAGCATGTTTGGGACTGGATGAAGCGCCGTCTCACGCGGTCTGCACGTCCAGCACGAACGCTGGTCCAACTGAGGCGCCAGGTGGAAATGGCATGGCAAGCCGTTCCACAGGACTACATCCAGCATCTCTACGATCGTCTCCATGGGAGAATAGCAGCCTGCATTGCTGCGAAAGGTGGATATACACTGTACTAGTGCCGACATTGTGCATGCTCTGTCGCCTGTGTCTATGTGCCTGTGGTTCTGTCAGTGTGATCATGTGATGTATCTGACCCCACGAATGTGTCAATAAAGTTTCCCCTTCCTGGGACAATGAATTCACGGTGTTCTTATTTCAATTTCCAGGAGAGTACATCTGCAGTGGCCAATGAGGGCCACGATTAGCTGGAATTGAATGACACCAATGTAAATTTGTGCCCGATTGGGACTCTAATGCAGATTTCCTTCTTAATACAAGGAGTTGCCTTAACCGCATTAGCAATCCATTGTCAGTGACCTAGATGTTTAATTATCAAAGAGGAATAATAAAGTATACTGTACAGGCTCAGACATTGCTTTCTCAGGCAGTGACTAACACTCAACCCACAGACGAGCGAGTGCAGAGCAGAGAAAGTGTATCAAGCAGTAAATAGCATGAAATGGTAAGCACTGGGGAGGTCACGAGCAGAGAAGCTCCAAGATCTTGGAAGGAGAATAGATGTGCTGGGATAAGCTGTCGCCAGCACTCTGGGTGGCAAAGAGGCTGCGAAAAGATCGATAGCAGGAAACGAGCCTATCAGGAGAGAGGTCAAGGACAGACTCCCAAGATACGTGCCGCCAACGCCCTCTTGGCCACCTGTATTTAGTTCACCGCCCCGGACTGGAGGTGCCAGTCAGTCATCCAGTGAGCGAGCGAGTCACGTCATCAGTCGAAGCCCAGTGGGAGTCGCAGTCACAGGTAGTTCAGTCTCTAGCTCAGAATCAGTCAGTACCTGTGGACCAGAGTAGTGTACGTAGGGACTTGTACTTCACCATATTGGGGCTAACGTGGACTGTTACGGAAGAGCTTGTACTACAACAACTTGCTTAAGATATGTAGCTATCTGTATATTCAATAAAGAATCCTGTTAATATATACTTGCAGTTGTTGATACGTGGTACTTAGTGGAATTAAGGAAAACGTGGAAGGAAAGACCCACCAACATACATTTCTTTTCACACAGCCTGTTTATCTAACAATATATAAACTGTGTTTTACAGGTAATCGAAGCTTTTAACCACAAAAAAATTCTTTTACAAAATGAACAAATTTACAAAATTCTTTTGACCTTAAACCGCAAGTTAAATAAGCTTTTAATCTTTGCAAAAGAAATCTGAAGTGCTGCATTGCAAAACAACAAACAACACGACAATGATTACGGGATGGCCGGACCTGCAGCCCGCCCGTTATCGGGCGAAACAGCGATGTTTACTACCGCGCTGGACACAGTCTGTCTTATTAAATGCAACCCATGAAAACTATATAAGCAGAATTATCACAAGAGTGGTTCAGTTACTCAAAACGAATGAATAACTTTTAATTTGAATGCTGTATGTTGAAAGGTTCGGGGTTAAGATGCGGCCGGGCGGAGTGGCCGAGCGGTTGTAGCCGCTTCAGTCTGGAACCGCGTGACCGCTACGGTCACAGTTTGGAATCCTGCCTCGGGCATGGATGTGTTAGTTAGGTTTAAGTAGTTCTAAGTTCTAGGGGACTGATGACCTGAGATGTTAACTCCCATAGTGCGCAGAGCCATTTGAACCATTTGTTAAGATGCGCACCTGTGGTTAAATCTTAAACAGATTAGCACACAATATGACAATGAGAAGGCTTACTTCAAAGCAACAAACCCCATAGCTTCTATCTGCAGCGAAGGTGCGACTGGATCGCGACTCGTCCATTCTGAAAATTTTGTTTTGACTTAAGTCTTGATGACAATTGGCTGTTAATATTATCAAAGTCAAACTGATTGTTAGTTATTAAGACCGCTCTGAAGAAACGTCTTAAAACATTACTTCTGAACACTTATTAAAACATAACTCACTTGGCGGAACCACAAGATCCAGATAAAATACATCAATAATGATCTGGCCTCTCAAACACAGAAATAAACAGCTCAGTACAACAGATTTTTCAGTATATAACTAACGATTGAGAAATACAATTACAATCAAAGAATTGAACCGGTTAACAGCTAAATCTAACCACAAGGTCCCTCTTTTCTTTAACAGCAACCTGTGCCTTAGTACAATTCCTCCAACTGTGTTTACGACCAAGAGCTGATTAATTGGAACATTAATCATCGGGCACAAACCAGTAGGGAAAGGCAAGACAATAGCGGGACAAATTTTCAAACGACAACTAGTGTCTTAATACAATACTGCTGCCTATGTTTAAGACCAAAGAGCCGACGGAGTAAAACTCTTGGGGTCGGGTACAAACCAGAAAATAATAAGGAGGACAGGTAGTCAAAGAAACAAATCACCGCGAGAATTATAGAATGTTACTCCCCTTTATCAGGAAGCAGTTCCATGGATCCACCTTGAGTCGCAGCGGTTACTGATTGGTGCCGAATAAAGCCAGATACAAGAGGGCAGCCAGGCCACGAGCGGAATGTTGCGAAAGAACTGACGGGACGGCGAACTGCTTCTTGTAGTCGACTCTGATCCAGGTGAAGTAGTTCGGTATCTTCGCTCTGCGCAGGCCCTCCTTGCGCGGCTCGTGGCTTCGACCGCTCAGACCTCGTGACCACCCCTTGTCGCGACGCTACCGCCATACCCAAACTTGGTGCCTCCCTCTGGGGCCAGCGAACACCGTATATATATCTGAAAGCAAAGACCTTCTAAGGACAAAACCCACAGCTATCAATTCTTCCTCATAGATACTGGCAAGGGTACCTGAGCCAGTGGCGCCATATAGAACAGTGTACTAATTCAATAGCACCACAGCTCAGTTGTGTTACAGAAAGAGAATACCAGTCACCAACATCATCCTATCCTTGCTTCCCATGGTACAGGCCAAGAGTGACTACGAGATGACAAGAAAGTAGGAACATTCTGCCTCAGAACTTTACAACTCAGATATGACCAGTGTAAGTCCAGAGCGATAGAATATTCTGCAAAACGGTATAATAAGCTAGGGGAATGTGGATGCAACGAACTGCGTCCGAGCAGGAAGGCCTTAGGAGTGAGTACGTAAAGGTCATATATCAGCAGTGAAAGAAAGAGTCGGCGCAGAGGTTGAAGAGTGCACAAGTAGGAGCAGCACCTAGCAGCATCGAGAGGGTAGCAACGTCTACTGAATGCTACGAGGTGACGCTGATGCTCTGGTGGCAGCAAGTGCAGCTATTACATCTACATCTACATCTACATCTACATCCATACTCCGCAAGCCACCTGACGGTGTGTGGCGGAGGGTACCTTGAGTACCTCTATCGGTTCTCCCTTCTATTCCAGTCTCGTATTGTTCGTGGAAAGAAGGATTGTCGGTATGCCTCTGTGTGGGCTCTAATCTCTCTGATTTTATCCTCATGGTCTCTTCGCGAGATATACGTAGGAGGGAGGAATATACTGCTTGACTCTTCGGTGAAGGTATGTTCTCGAAACTTTGACAAAAGCCCGTACCGAGCTACTGAGCGTCTCTCCTGCAAAGTCTTCCACTGGAGTTTATCTATCATCTCCGTAACGCTTTCACGATTACTAAATGATCCTGTAACGAAGCGCGCTGCTCTCCGTTGGATCTTCTCTATTTCTTCTATCAACCCTATCTGGTACGGATCCCACACTGCTGAGCAGTATTCAAGCAGTGGGCGAACAAGCATACTGTAACCTACTTCCTTTGTTTTCGGATTGCATTTCCTTAGGATTCTTCCAATGAATCTCAGTCTGGCATCTGCTTTACCGACGATCAACATTATATGATCATTCCATTTTAAATCACTCCTAATGCGTACTCCCAGATAATTTATGGTATTAACTGCTTCCAGTTGCTGACCTGCTATTTTGTAGCTAAATGATAAAGTATCTATCTTTCTGTGTATTCGCAGCACATTACACTTGTCTACATTGAAATTCAAATGCCATTCCCTGCACCATGCGTCAATTCGCTGCAGATCCTCCTGCATTTCAGTACAATTTTCCATTGTTACAACCTCTCGATACACCACAGCATCATCTGCAAAAAGCCTCAGTGAACTTCCGATGTCATCCACAAGGTCATTTATGTATATTGTGAATAGCAACGGTCCTATGACACTCCCCTGCGGCACACCTGAAATCACTCTTACTTCGGAAGACATCTCTCCATTGAGAATGACATGCTGCGTCCTGTTATCTAGGAACTCCTCAATCCAATCACACAATTGGTCTGATAGTCCATATGCTCTTACTTTGTTCATTAAACGACTGTGGGGAACTGTATCGAACGCCTTGCGGAAGTCAAGAAACACGGCATCTACCTGTGAACTCGTGTCTATGGCCCTCTGAATCTCGTGGACGAATAGCGCGAGCTGGGTTTCACATGACCGTCTTTTTCGGAACCCATTCTGATTCCTACAGAGTAGATTTCTAGTCTCCAGAAAAGTCGTTATACTCGAACACTATACGTGTTCCAAAATTCTACAACTGATCGACGTTAGAGATATAGGTCTATAGTTCTGCACATCTGCTCGACGTCCCTTCTTGAAAACGGGGATGACCTGTGCCTTTTTCCAATCCTTTGGAACGCTACGCTCTTCTAGAGACCTATGGTACACCGCTGCAAGAAGGGGGGCAAGTTCCTTCGCGTACTCTATGTAAAACTGAACTGGTATCCCATCAGGTCCAGAGGCCTTTCCTCTTTTGAGCGATTTTAATTGTTTCTCTATCCCTCTGTCGTCTATTTCGATATCTACCATTTTGTCATCTGTGCGACAATCTAGAGAAGGAACTACAGTGCAATCTTCCTCTGTGAAACAACTTTGGAAAAAGACATTTAGTATTTCGGCCTTTAGTCTGTCATCCTCTGTTTCAGTACCATTTTGGTCACAGAGTGTCTGGACATTTTGTTTTGATCCACCTACCGCTTTGACATAAGACCAAAATTTCTTACATGAGTAGCAATTACACATTTCATAGGAATAGTGCTGAACACAGAAACTCTGTCTCGGTCTAAGTAACTGTTGTGAAGAGTTTCACTTATTAGTAGGAACAAGTCACCGTCTAACACTTGTCTCCTTGCTAGTGTGAATTACTCCAAGCGGGCAGTAATTCAGTAGATTGCAGAACAAGTTGGAGTAAAGACACTCGTCACTGACGATAATTATAAAGTACGAGAAGTATCCTGAGAAAACTTCTGTAGCTGAATCTGTAGGGATTTTCGTAAAGGGTTGAGGTTAAAGGGTAAAGGGTGGAGGGTATGAAACCTCATGTTTATACCTACACTCCCAACACATCCTGAGCATCCAAGGAGTTTCTACCCCCTCGCATCATCGTTATAGAGGATCATTGAGGTAATCACAGACTCACAGTGTCGTTGAAGTCCTAACTGCGCTACGCGGGGCATACCAATACTGTATTGATGAAGTGGACTTGTGCTGACACGTGACATTCTTCACGATTCACAGCCAGCCCCAAACTTCCATATGTTGTTGTCCATGCGTTACAATTACGCATTCATGTCCAAAGGGTCTTAGCATCTTACGTCTTCACAACACTGGTACTGCAATATCGTACATATCCACCGATACCATGGAGCGACTTTCATTTAAAATGGCCAGCCCATACACAGTAATCACAAAAACCGTACCAGTGCAGGTTGCGACGCAGGAGCGATGATATATAGAAGTTCGGATCTGGCCATGCGTGTGTACGGATAGGGGCTAAGGCGACTATTTGTGGACAGCGGGAAATCCAAGTGCGACGCCTGGTCCAGCATAAATCTCCATTCTTGTCATTCCCTTATACAGCAAATGGTGGTTCGTAATAGCAACTGAGAACACATTTCATTTATATACGTATACTGTCTGCGAAATGTTTTGCGAATAGACTTAATAGAGAAGAAGTAATACATTTAAGCACTATCCATAACGCGGCAGTTTATCACGCATCTCAGTGTTTATGACGTCATATATCCTGAATTATGTGGTGCGGATTGTTGTATTTCTGCAGGAACATTCACTAGTTAATGTGGATAGCATCTGCTAAACGTGTTGTGCATATATTTAGTAATAAAGAAGTAATAAATTGAAACGTCATTCCCTATGCGACAGTGTTACTGCATGAACAGAGAAAATGTACTAAGCGACAAATTTTTTCTTTTCATCATTTTGTGTGCGGAATCAGCTAGGAAAGGTCTCTTAAGGATCTGAAGTTATGTACAAAGATTTCTGGAAATGCTATCATTCTCTAGTATGGGATGAATATAGCCTGACTATTTATGCCCCGTGAGCTACGTTTCTTCTTCACCACACACCCACACCTTTGAGACGTAGGTGGATAATACTCAACCTTTCCAGACAGACAGTAAGTGATACGTCTGCAAAGTTGCTCCACCAGCATATGCGTCCGAAACATGTTCTGAACACACCTTCTCCTTCCCCTGTCAGTGTCCACCTCTTCCTCTCTCTGTCTGTGCAGCTCATCCTCCCACCTCGCTCTTTATTCCTTCGCACTCTGTATCTTCATCTCCTTCTCACCTGTCCTATCTTTGTCCACTTCCGCCACCTCCTCTCTGTGTCCCAAACTTCCTCCCGTTCGCTCTGGCCATGTCCTCCTCTCACTCTCAACATCTCCCCACATCCGCCCCACCCTCATCCTTTTCCATCTTTCCAGTGCCCCTCTACAATTTCCACGTACCTCCTGCATTTCCGCCTCTTCCACTCTCTCTGCCCATTTCGCCCTCAACTTCACTTTGTCAATCCCCCGCCATATCCATCCCAACCTGCCCTCACATTGATCACTGACACGTGCAGCCCCTGCAATACAGTTTGATAAATGAGACCGATATTACTCCCTTAACATGCTTGTCATGCAGGGATGTCTACGCACCAGGGAATTGAAAATCAATTATTTCATATCGAAAAACACAAAGGATCCTAGGATGTTCCAACAGAAAACCAAACTACGTATGGAAACCCATCTCCAAAACCGTCATCGAACGAGGCAGCATACCATTGCATTTATGGAAGACATTGGATTCATGGAAGCGGCTAGCTGAATCTTTTCCACTGGCGATCATGGCAATCAGTCGCGATCACTGAATGAGAAACAGCACTGCGACACGTTCCATCTAGGGTCCGTCAGTGGGACCCACGAGCCGGAACCGGCACCTATGGCTTCGAAGCTCTCTAGCGTAGCTGGATGACTTTTTCGGATACCCCTCTACAACCCCTCGAAGTCTGTCGCAACATTTCTGGGATGTCCTGTACATACCAGGTGGTTATAAATAAAGTGCAGTTACTGAGGCCCCCAGTTTAATTAACCTTCTTTTCTTTTCTTTTTTTTTTAGTTGTTACTATTCTGACTGGTTTGATGCCAGCCACGAATTCCTCTCCTGTGCCAACCTCTTCATCTCAGACTAGCACTTCCAACTTAGATTCTAAATTATTCGCTGCGTGTATTCAAGTCACTGTCTTCCTCTACAGTTTTTGCCGTCTACAGCTCGCTCTAGTACCATGGAAATTATTCCCTGATGTGATAACAGATGTCTTATCATCCCGTTGTTTCCTCTTCTTACTGGTTTCCACATATTCCTTTCCTCTACGGTCCCCCATAGAACCTCCTCATTCCTTAGTTTATCAGTCTACCGTTTTTCAACGGTTGTCTATAGCATTACGTCTCAGATGCTTCTGTTTACGTTTTTCTACAATCCATGTTACTCTACCACACAATGCTGTGCTCCAAATGTACAATATCAGAAATTTCTTCCTCAAATTGAGGCCTGTGTTTCATACTGGTGGACTTCTCTTGACCATGAATGCCCGTTTTGTTTGTGCTAGACTGCTTTTGATATCCTCCTTCCTCTTTCCGTCGTTGGTTACTTTGCTGCCTAGTTACTACAGTTCCTCACATTCATCTATTTCTTGACCATCAATCTTAATGTTATGTTTATCGCTGTTCTCATTTCTGCATCTCATTTCCTTCGTCTTTCTTCAATTTACTCTCAGTCCCTATTCTGTACTCATAAGACTGTTCATTCTATTCAGCAGATCCGGTAATTCTTCTTTGCTTTCACAGAGTAGAAATCTCTTCAGCGCATCCTATCATTGATACCCCGGCCGCATTCGCGTAGTTCTTCTGAATAGCAAGTCTGTAGTTCTTTGACTAACGGAGGAAATGACACATACAGGGAGAGAATTATTGAACTCTTAGAAAGAAACGTAAATTAGTTACAAACTACGGCGTGTACACTATTTATTCAACATGTAAACGTCACTACAGATATTCGGTTTAGTTTATGAGCTGTACGACATGCCTGCCATCATTTGCGACGACGTCGCTCAGACGAATAGAGAAATTCTGCAAGACCCGCTGAACTGTCGCAACATCGATGCTGTCGGTGACCTCCTGAATGGCTGTTTTGACCTCAGCTATGGTTTTTGGGTCATTTCTGTACACCTTGTCTTTAATATAGTCCTAACAAAAAGGAGACGCATGTGTTCAGATACGGAGAATATAGCGGCCAATCGAGACCCATGCCAGTGGCCTCTGGGTAATCCAGAGCCATAAAGTCTCAAAAGTGCTCCTCCAGGACATCAAACACTCTCCTGCTTCGATGGTGTAGAGCTCCGTCTTGCATGAACCACATCTTGTTGAAATGTCACTTCGGATAACGGGGATGTGATCATCTTCCACATCCCTCACGTAGCGTTCGGTAGTCGCCGTACCATCAAGGAGTAGCTCACAGATTTTTCGGTGACTGGACATTGTACACCACCACAGTCACCCGTTGAGGCTGAAGAGACTTCTCGGTCGACAATTTCGCTTGTTAACGAACCCACCCAAACGAAAGTGTGCTTCGTCACTAAACCAAGCCACGCATGCGCATACTAATTCCCATCATGCACCGCGGCCAACCATGCAGTTTCAACGTTCTAACGCTAACCGTTCAGAAGTCTTGACGAGTTCATTTCATATAGTTCAATAACAGTCGCCCTGAACCTAACCACATCTCAATATTCGCCCTACGACCAGCTTTTATTGTCTGTCCCAGAGCTGAAGTTCGTCTGGTATATAAATCTTGAACACAATTCTTCCGATTCGGTTATTCTATTTCCGCCTGCAGAGACTGGCTCTGTACTCTATAACGGATAAGTTGTTTTTTGGATGGCCACCAGTTTTCAGGACACACGTATGTGTTAGCTCTGTGCAGAAATACAGTGGTAGCAAATTTTCAGCTTCCTGCTATATGTTTTCCAGGTAAACTGAACTCTGTCAGCTTTTGACTAATATTTGAAAACCAATCTATGCACGCTCTCACCTCTGACAGTAGCTCGTCATCGTATATGCCCCGTGGAAGTCCGGATACGGTTATCGCATTTTTCGAAACATAATATGTGAACTTTTTCAAGTTATACGCAAAAAGAAATTAATTAATAATGTGACGTAAATGGCCCGGATTGGCTGCAGCGTTGCACAAAACGCTTAAGAGAAATTGTATCAGGCCAGGAAATAGCAGGCAACGAAGGCGACCTCAAAACACGAGTATTCGCTAACACGGCAATTGCATTTGCTCCGTTCCCAATAACGACTACCGTAGTCCCTGTATGGCGGAAAGCCGACGCCGGCCAGCGCAGATTAAAGTGCCTCGCATAGAGGCCGCTTGACGGTTGCAACTCCATTGCCTCCGAGCCGAGGCGGGGGATAGCCTATTAGCCTAATGCAGCATCGCTGCACCTCAAAGAAGGTAAAGTATAAAGGGGCGGAGCGGCGCTTTGAAGCCTGAAGTGGCAGCGCAGGGCAGCTGAGGGCTTCCGCGCCGACGTCATGCCTTCAGTGGAAACGCCGATCGCTTGTTCGGAATAGACCCTCGCACGGAGTTCGGAACCGGTTGATCGCAGAGAACCGAAATTTTGAGACGAATGAGAGATATACGATGAGAGTGGCTGGTTTACCATATTTACATATATGTTAACCAATGCACCTAATCTTCATGTACGTTTACATCTACATGATTAGTCTGCAATTCACAATTAAATGCCTGGCAGAGGGTTCGTCGAACTACCTTCAAATTATTTCTCTAACATTCGACTCTGGAACAGCAGGCATTAAAAACGAACACTTAAATCTTTCCGTGTGACCTCTGGTTCCTGTTATTTAATTATGATGATCATTCCGCCGTATGTAGAAGGGCGCCAACAAAACATTTTCGCACTCTGAGGACAAGTTGTTGATTGAAGTATCCTGAGCAGGTTCTGCCGCAACGAAAAACACCTTTGTTTCAATGACTGCCACAGGAATTCATGTATCATATCCGTAGCACATTCTCTCATGTTTCGTGATAATACAAAACGAGCTGACCTTCTTTGCAATTTTTCTATTTTTTCCGTCAATTCAATCTAATGCGGGTCCCACGCCACACAGATATCCTCCAGAAGAGGACGGACAAGCGTAACGTAAGCGATCTGTTTACTAGACATGTAGCATCTGACCAAAGAAGATGAAGCATGCCGAAAAAGCCAGGAAATATGAGAGGAAACATTCCATTTTAATATTAGCTGATTTTTTTCTGTTTTCTTTTTTTTTAGGGGAGAATATAGACTATCTATGTTGCAACACTTTTAAGTTTCAATAGAATGTTTATTCCTAGGTACAGAACCATATTTCATCTTGGAACAAATGAGGTTTTGATGGTTAGATTAAATACTACGTGTTTCTATACATGTAGTTAATTTTACGAGGGCCTTTCAATAAGTGTTGCTCTACATTCTTTTCTCAGAACCTATTTAATGTTAAGAGTCATAATTTGGTGATAATATAAACATCGACATGTCTTGTCCATGTGCTATTTTTCTACGTAGTCTGCATCATGCTCTATGGCCGTACACCAACGTTGTGGAACAGTATGTATTCCCTGCTGGTGAAAGCTCTTGTCCTGTAGGCGTAGCCATGTTTCCGCTGCATGACTAACACTGTCGTCATCTTCAAAATTGTTTCCTTGCAGAGAATCTTTAAGCTCCAGCAATTCAGATGGAAAGGCCTTTCTTCCAATCTTGTGGCCCGCTGTGTGCATTCGTGGAACTCACCGTGAGTACCACTTTGAATAACCGAGAGTCTCGATCACTGCAGACGTACTTCCAATGCTGACCGACAACTGTAGAACCAATTGTCGAGATGTCATGCGCCGGTCGGCAAGAATAATGGCATCGCACGAATCAGCATATCTGGAGCATTGGCTGTGACAGGACGTCCCGAGCGTGGCTGATCATGGAGCTCTGTTTCTGCATTTACTGAGGCTGTGTCTTCCTTTACCCATCGCCCAACTGTACTTCTATCAACTGCAGCACCGCCATACACTGCACACAAACGTATGTGGGTGTTGTGGTATCGATAGTTCCGATGCCACAGCGTATGTTGGCACTGCGAGAGCGGGCGAACTACTCCGACCGCAGCGCCCTCTAGCCGACGCTGTGGAGCTCAACGAGCGCCGCTCTGCATTCTGCCCATTTCATCAAGAGCAGGCGGCGTGGAAACATCGCTTCAACTTCAGAGTGTGTTGGCTTGCTATTGAGACTTCGTACTACTTACGACGGGAATGCGGCTTCGCACCTACGTGCTCAGCACCGCAAAGTTATGTAACCGCTTCTTAACTTGCTTTTGCCTATAGTAAACATCTTTAAATTTACACGCAATACCGAAGTGGTTTACGTCACCTGCTCCTACTCGCTTCCTTCTTTCGGCCTGTTGTGCACTTCAAAATGGTTCAAATGGCTCTGAGCAATATGGGACTTAGCTTCTAAGGTCATCAGTCCCCTAGAACTTAGAACTACTTAAACCTAACTAACCTAAGGATATCACACACATCCATGCCCGAGGCAGGATTCGAACCTGCGACCGTAGTGGCCGCGCGGTTCCAGACTGTAGCGTCTTTAACCGCTTGGCCACCACGGCCGACCTGTTGTGCACTTCACAGGAGCAGACCCACGCACCGCCTTCCAGGCGGGATACAAAAGGTGTTTACCACGGTTATTTTTTCTGCACACAACAATTCAACAACAGCACGCTACTTGTTGCGTGAGTCGAAGGTAGACACTGTACTACGGCTCTGCCATCTGCCAGAACCGTTCGAAACTTCACCGGCGTAAATAACAAACATCAAATGTGAAGCGCCAACAAGGACGTTTGTCTACGTATATTAATAGATTTTTTTTAAATGTGCGGCGTTACTTATTGAAGGACATACATATAAGAGAGAAACTGAGTAATTGAGACTGTTAGTTTTCGGATACATTAAATGTAATACGCGAGCGCATGGATGAAAGGATAGCGGCCGTAACCATAAAACTCTGCCGAACTAAACACCCTAGTTTCACTATCGTCCAACAAGGTGGATTTGGGCCTCTGCTAACGTAGCATAAGAAGTCTGAGTACCAAACCGGTAGTTCTATGAACAATAGAACTACATACCTCCAAGTGCCGGTTAATACGCAGTCTAATCACATTAACGTCACCAACTCCTATGCCTGAAATGAACATTCATTCAACAACTACTCACAGACGGTAGATGGCAGCACTAGCAGTGGAGGTAGTACAAAGCGTACAAATGGCGGAAGGGTGAAAGGGGGGGGGGGGGAAGGAGATGGAAAACAGCGAACTTGTTGTCGTAGTGGGGAAACGGAGGGACTTATCTGAGGTCAAAAAGGGCATGATCACTGGCTTCCGAGCCAAGGGTGGAAGCATTTCCGAAACCGTTAAGTCTGTAAACTGATCGCGGGCCACCGTGAGTTATAAGTATTTCGTTCATGACTAAATGGCGCTATCAAAAACTGTGGCCGTAGCAACTCTGATTCACCATGTGCCGTGGATGACAGGGATGAACAACGGCTACTGAGATAAGGGCGGGCGAATAGGCGTGCAACTGTTGAGTGAGTGACCGCCCAGATGAACCAAGGGAGTGACTCCTCAAGGACCTTACAGCGAACCTTCCTACGACTGGGTTTCCACGGCAGGTGACTGGTTCATGCACCCAAGCTGACTGCTGTTCATCAGTGTCGAAGGCCTTAATTAGCACGCCACTACTGCAACTGGACATTCGCTGAGTGGCGACAGTTCGCCTTTCCAGATGGTGCACGTTTTGTGCTCCACGGGATAGACAACCGCTCGTTTGTAGGGCGTGAAACGTCTGAAAGCATGTAACCTCCCCCTCACTTATCGACCTTAATGACAGTGAAAAATTAAACCACGTGCACCTAATGGAAATTTGGGAAAAGCAATAGTCACCGAAGTTAATTTGTCGCTAAAGAGGGAGGCAAGGGTTACATCTAAATGAAAGGAAAAATGCAAATGAAATTGGTGGATATTAATTTTGAAAAGGGGTAAAGTTAATAAAGAAAGTAAATGTGCGGTCGTTACGTTAACAATTAATTGGTCTTCATTAGATACTTGAGATTTGGGGAAAATTACGGTCGCCAGTCTTATGGACAACAACTATAATAACTGAAAATGAAAGATTAATGCACATATACTTAGCACTAAATGCATGGTTACTGTATGTTGACACATGTGTGAAAACCGAATGTTTGTCAGAAGTAATAAATTTCGCTACACTCTGACTTAATATAGCAAAAGAGTTAATAAAACCGGAAAACTGAAAGTTAATTTAGTGACTGAAATTAATAGTAAACTTTGTTTCTGAAGCACTACGAAATTCAATAAAATAAGGTTAGTCTTGGGCTACCTCAACAATCATTTCAAGAGCTACCTGAATCTACGCAATTTAGAAATAAGAGATTTAACTTCGAACTGGAATTAAATGATCCTGAATATTTAACAATAGTAAAATATAGTACGTACCAAGCTGAGCTGCGGTCACAGGTAAGCTAAAATATGGTAACAATACTCACACTCTTAATTTGTGCTTGAGTAATCCAAATATTGTAGCCAGCTATGAATACTTTAACTGAACTTTGAAATTAAAGCAGTGAAATGGAATGATATTACTTTAATGCTGGCGTTTGAATTTCAACGACACTCGGGTTCATTCCGGAAAAGGAAAGGACCCTGCTTGGTAATGCAATTGGGACAATGAGCAACAAAGGTTCATGCTACGTCGCTGTAATTTAGTGAGAAAAATTTAACAGTTTCAAAAGCTGAGGTCTGCCATACAGTTCTAAACCCTTACGTGCTTCCAGTCTTCCTTGTTGGTTGATTGAAGGTTAGAAGTCGTCGATCGAGGAGGTGGCGACAGTCACTCATTGTCGGCCGTCGCTGTTGCAGAAGTTGGATGTTGGCACGTCCTCTTCTCGACACGGTCACCAGGCGAAACGGGCTCTTGATGTGCACCAGTTAATGCTTCCCGTCTGCGACACCGTGTCAGAAACTATCTTAGCAAGTCGAGTGCAATTACAAGCTGCCAAACCCCAGAAGCGCAGCAACTCGTGGGAGCGTCACTCACACACCTGCTCCACCGCCCTACTCCAGCCAGACTCCCTCTGCCCGGCGCTCCATGCGGCAGAGTTAACACTATCAAAGTTCCTAAACACTTTGGTTCTCCACACGACCTGCTAGCATAGTTTTCCCTAGGCAAGACCCAGCATAAAAATACAAATAGTATTTACAAATCAAACCAATTATACATCGACATAAATGCATATATATACATATATATATATATATACAAATAGTAAACCAATAACAATATACAAAGACACAGAAATGTCATATCTTCAGGTAACAAAATAAGGAACAAAAGTATAGTACAATAGATGGAAATAGGATTATATGCAATTCCGGCGTTACAAGCAGACACGCTGCAACAATTGTCTGAAGGGTGCAGGCTGGAGGGCATTCTCTGTGTGACCTCGTCATTCTGGAAGGTTCAACGGATCAACCCAAGTATGCATCTGCCCTTGTGGATAATGTACACCCCTACATAATGTTTATTTTCCCCGGCAGGATGGCATCTACCAACAGGACAATGGACCATATCGCAGTACTCGCAGTGTATGTGCATGGTTGCAAGAGCACCCGGGTAAATATACCATACTCCCCTGGACATCAAACTCCCAGTCGAGAATCTGTGGTACCACCTCGATTGGGCCGTTTACGCTACACATCCTCAGGGGTGAAACCAAAGCACAACTGGCCGGGCACTGCAGTCAGCATGTTTCTACATCCCTGGCGGTGCTTTCCAGATCCTCACTGATTCGCTTACCTGTACTTCTCGCAGCATCCCGCGCTGGAAAATGTGGTTGTTCAAGGTTTTGTCAGGTCGTGAGTTTAATGTGACTGGGCACCATATTTGTCCTATGACCTGCTTCCATTATCTATCACTCAGATGCATCTGCAATACATAATACGTTAATGTCATCATTTGAAAACTGAATAAAAAGTATATTAACCTTCTAATATAGAGATGACCAGTGGTGAAATGTCTCACAAGGTGCTGGGCCCCCCCTTAATGAATTGGGCAACGTGAACAAGTAAATCACTCCACCCCCCGCCTCCCCCCAACACTTTTAACAGGGCATCATTCCACCCTGAAAAGCATTTTTAAGATAATGTTACACTGTCGGACTAAATATCGACTGGTTTCTGACGTCTGACGTTTCCAAGGAATATGAAAGTATTAAATGCGCCCGATCCCCTAACATTAAAAAAACGTCAAGTAGAAAAATCTTCGATTTTGCTAAGTATCCAGTCTTTCTACAGGTTTGATGTGTATTTCATCTTTTCATCTTGTGTAAATTATTTCGGCTTTACGTAATTCTATAGTCAACCTCCTGAAAAGCTGTTCTACATTTTCAGACCTTTTTTCTATCACTACCCTCTGCTGCATTATTCAGTGACCAATTAACTATTTCTGGATGTAGGTGTCCCATCAACCAGTCATTTCTGTTGGTAAGAAGTATTTCTCTACTATAAATTTGAGTCATTCTTCATATCGAACTGCCTAATTAAGTTTCAATCGTCGGTAGCTCGGCTTCTCAAATGCTCCAGCTTTCTTCGCAGAGCCATGTAGCGCAGTGATTAGCACAGGGGAATAATATTCTAGAGGACGACGGTTAAAATCCCTGTCCGGCAGTCCTGATTTAGGTATTCCATGATTTCCCTAATTCAATTAAGGCAAATGTCAGAAGATTACTTGGAAAAAGGCAAGTCCGATTTCTTTCACCACCCGATCGTTAAATGCGAGTTTGTGTTGTGTGTATGACGACCCCTTTACCGAAGGAGTTATGAACACAGATCTTCCTTCCTTTAACTTTCTTCTTTCCGATGGTTGAGGTGTCACTTTCGTAGGCCGTTTTACATGGGACGTACACATTCAGGAACCTTTTTGCCGTTTCCATTACATCATCGGGCATCAGCTCTGTTATTAATGTCTTTTTCTTCGTGTGCACCAGTGTGTTCTTAATTTACGCGTTACGCGCAAAATTAGCACTTAATGATGGAATTTTATTCCGGTTCTAACAAGAAAACATGTGGATGACGTGGTTCCTTTTAATTTCTACAAGACGAAAAAGTTATAAGTAAAATACAGATTGCAGTATGACGTTCTTTCTCGAAGATTGCGGTAACTTTGACCGTAATTATTATGGTTGGAATGCTACAGTAAACATCAATGATGATTGCTGAGACACAGCTGAGGAAGTAAACAATAGCAATGTCCACCATGACCGGCTTTTTCTAACTGCTGTTTGTGTGAATCAGGAGAGGGTGAACATAAAGGCTGTACTGCAGCAATTTGTCCACTATTATCTGCCACTAGGGCCAGAAGATCGAAATAGTGGTTTCTTCAATAAGTCTGTCGGCTCTCTGCGCACAGTGTGGAAGAATGGAGGAAGGGGGGAGGAGGGCGGAACCACTGACGGGATGACCGATCCTCAAACTTTGTAAGACCGGAACTCATCAGCTTTGAAAGAGATGGAGAAAGACAGATAGGGCACCACCGTGACGTCAGCTGCGAGGCCTGAAGGCGACAAAGGAAGCCTGTGGCTTCCGGGAGAATTGCTTGTCACGACATAAATTCAATTATGGCTCTGTGGTGTACATGAATTACTTCATAAGAACGGTGAAACTGGTTGTATTGAACAGAGTCTTATAGACTGAAATATATTAATCTAATGTGGTCATTGAATGGAAAGGCTACAACATTGTTTCAGTAATTACATAAGCAATGGAAGAGAAACAGTTGTAGACAGGGGACTGAGACAGGTTTATTCAATCAGTACATGGAGGAAGCAGTGAAGGAAACTAAGTAAGAATCTGGAGTTGGGCTTAAAGGTAATGGAGAAGAAATTAAAGCTTTCAGGTCTGTAATTTCGTCAGCGAGAGCAAGTAACTTGGACTAGTAGATGAATAGTATGGGCAGAGTGTTCGAAGGAAGAAATATGATGAACACCAATAAAAGCAAAATACCGATAATGGAATATAGGCGAATTAAACCAGGTAATGCGAGAGAATTAGATCAGGAACAGAGGTAATTGAGACAGTACATAAGTTATATTATTTGGGCAGCAAGATAACTGATGCTGGTCGACGTAGAAAGGATATAAAATGTGGACTAGTAACGGCAAAAAAAGCGTTTCTGAAGAAGAGAAATTTGTTAACATCGAATATAGACTCAAGTATAAGGAAGTCTTTCCTGAAAGTATTTGCATGGAGTGATCCATGTATGGAAGTGAAACATGGATGGTAAACAGTGTAGGCAAGGGGAGAGTAGAAGAGTAGAAACTTTTGAAATGTTGTACTACAGGGCAATGCCGAAGATTAGGTGACGAGATCATGTAACTAGTGAGCAGATACTAAATAGAATTGGTGAGAAAAGGAATTGCTGGCACAACCTGACAAGAAGAAGAAATCAGCAGATAGGACACATTCTGAGAGATAAAGGTATCAAAAATTTGGAACTCATGAGAAGTGGAGGCCTAAAAATTGTAGAGGGCAACTAGAGATGAATATAGTAAGCAGATTCAGAAGAATGTCAGTTGCAGTAGTTATTCGGAGATGAAGGGACGTGCACAGGATAGAACAACGTGAAGAGCTTCATCAAACTAGTCTTCCGACTGAAGACAACAAAATATTAAAAATTGCATGGACGTTGTAGAACCTAATGCAGTAAATACTGTATATAACATTGAACGAGGGAATATTGGACAAAATTATGTATATCATATTCCAATTTAATGGAATGTTTAGCACCTCAAAATACTGGAAACATTTCCCCGGATAGAAAAAAATGAAATTAACGAGAAAAAAGTAGTATTCAATTCACGTACCACTGCTCTAAACAGCTAAGCAATAGGTAAGTTGTACCTGTTTACAGTAAGTGAGGCCAAAATCTTTGTTGATGGTAATAAAACGCTGCAATTAATTCTATTGAATACTGAAGAACTTCAGGGTAAAATACAATGCAAGTTATTCAGAACCGTCAGTACTCAAGAAAGATGATTGCTTTTTGTTCAGAAGACAGTAAACTGAGATGGTAACCTACTGATCATTAACCGATGGGATTAAATTAAATTGGCAAGACAGTTTTCGCTCCGTTATCTTTCGTCAGCCCAAAGATAGAGCTTTGTTTCGATGTGATAGTGCCGTCGGCGGGCCTCCCTTAAGACTTCTATGTTTGTTTCCGTGTGATTTACTACATTGTACAACGACAGTTTTCTTCTCAATATGAGCGTTTAGTGCAGACTATTTCTACATGTGTTGCCTCTTGAGACACGTGCCGTATAAACGATGATTTTATTTACACTCAGTAGAGCAACTGTTTTCCTTAAACATCTTTCACTAGAAAAAGAAAGCACCTCCGCTAGCAGTTATCTACAGTTTTAACTTCTTCACCAGACGTACTCTGGGCAATATGACTGTAGAAACTCCTCACAGTTTCATTATATGTACGTCATACTACAATTTTCTACCAAAATATCCAGTCTCTTACTAATATTTTCTGTACCTGTTCACATTACGAGCGAATGGAAACGGCTGTTATTAATTGTGGATTAATGGGAAAGGAGAAAACCATAAATTCCACACGTTTGCAGCTGTCGTCAGAATTATCGCTCGTCGTCTCATTAGAAAGAGCCGAATGAGAGAGGCTGAAAGCGGTCGAGCGGCTATTATTAAATCCCAAACTCAAACAGAAGGGGAACAGAGGGGATCGAGAAAAGTTTCTGTTTGCTTTCTGTGCGTAATTGCTTTGCAGAACTTTAAGAACCTCTCCAGTCCGTATAAATGCTGAGTTTGTTTAAACAGAAGATGTTGAATTTACTTTTATTCCTATATAATGGCGGTTTGGATTAACGTTGAGCGGCGGAAAATTTTCGCATTACTGCCGCCATACCTCCAGACCCACACGGAAGGGATCAGGTGACTGGTGAGACAATTCGGCGTTACCGTATGAAACGTTACCTCCATATTGAGGCAACGTGAAGCATGTTGAAAACTCCTCTGCAGTTACACGTCTACTATACTTAACAATGAAATTAAATGAATCACAAAAATATTCCATGGGGTTGATATTGGAAATTTGTGGTAAGGTCTTATGGGACCAAACTGCTGAGGTCATCGGTCCCTAAGCTTACACACTACATAATCTAACTTAAACTAACTTAAGCTACGGACAACACACGCACACCCATGCCCTATGGAGGACTAGAACTTCAGACGGGAGGAGCCACACGAACCGTGACAGGACGACATCGACCCTGCGGCGACCCCGCACCTCCCCGAGGGAAGAGTTCTGCATAGTGAAGTGTTATTAGTATATCTCTGAGAGGAACTATGAAGCCGTTCTTCTTTATTACTGAGAGAGATTCGACAGCCATAGCTGACAAAGGCGCAGTCCATTTTTCCCCGTTGCATCCTGTTTCAGTTATACACTCACTCGTTATTATATGTTAATTCATCTGATCGCCCTCCCGTAGGTTATCGCCTCAGTTTACTGTCTTCTGAACAAAAAGGAGACAACGTCCTTTGTCCATTTATCTCCCGTTTGCCTGTGTACATATGACGTCTACTTGAACTTCGTGTCAAACAAAGTCATAAATCTACTATCGTTTGTTCAATGACCTGTTTATTCGTTTCTCTGTCTCTCCTAGTTACTCAAAATTAGTCATTTAACAACCATCAACGTTTTAATGATTCCAATTTTAAATATCCGTAACTTGCTGATCCTTAGCCCACATGCCAGAAGTTTAACGTTGAAATGTCTGTTCGATTTACGAAAATCAGGACAGCAGATTTTTAGTTTCCTGTTGTAATTTTTGTAGTTTACGTACACGGTGCCTTTGAATACCCTAAATTACGTGTGTCCGGGAAGTAGGGACGAATTTTAATTTTGCTCGATTTTGTCATATGACGGGAAGCCATGGTTTTTCTTATGTTTGTTATCAGCGGCCGGCCGGAGTGGTCGAGCGGTTTTAGGCGGTACAGTCTGGAACCGCGCGACCGCTACGGTCGCATGTTCGAATCCTGCCTCGGGCATGGATGTGTGTGATGTCCTTAGCTGAGTTAGGTTTAAGTAGTTCTAAGTTCTAGGGGACTGATGACCTCAGAAGTTAAGTCCCATAGTGCTCAGAGCCATTTGACCCATTTGTTATCGGCGATCCTTCCCATTCGCAGGCTGATAGCCTGTGTGTAGTGAGAACTGTTGTATGACGTTTATTTTCGTCACGGAGCAGATGACAACTGAGCAGTGTATCGAAAGATATAAAGTTATAAAAAAAAAAACAGTGAAAGCCGTTCGTCAATAATTGCGTATGACACTCGGATGTAATGCTCATCCAACCGAATCATCAGTTCGGAAGTTGATCCGGAAGTTGGTGACCACAGGTTCTCTTTCAAACGATAAGAAAACAGGACGACCGCTTTCCGCTCGAACAGAGGACAACATTGCTGTCGTGCGTGACAATGTGACCGTAAGCCACAGAAAAGCGGTTCGCCAACGAGCTCAACAATTGAATGTATCATCAAGTACACTGCATGAAATCCTTCCAAAAGATCAGAAAATGCATGCGTACAAGATTCAACTTACACAAGACTTGAAGCTTGCAGATCATGGAAAGAGGCATCGATTTGCTCAATGGGCCTTGGTTCGACAAGCACAGAACGAGAACTTCACACAAAGAAAAAAATATTCTCAGATAAGGCGCATTTCCACCTCTGTGGGTACGTCAGTACCCAGAACTGCAGAATTTGGGTAACGAAAATCCACGGGTAAGAGCGGAAGATGAGACGCATGCACAACGCACGACTGTGCTGTGTGGGTTCTGGGCAGAAGGAGCGCTTTTTTGAAAATGATGAGAGAGCTGCTGTCACTGTGAACTGTGATCGTTACCGAAGATGCTTTCTGATGGGTTATTCCCAATTTATTGATGAAAATAACGATATTTAGTTTCAACAAGGTGGTGTGAAATTTCACACATACCGTGAAACAATTGCTCTGCTGGATGAAAAATTTCCTCAAAAAATTATCTCTTTCCATGGCAACCAGGAATGGCCTGCCAGGTCGTCCGCCTTGTGGCTTCTTTTCGTAAGCATTTGTGAAATCAAATGTGTACGTGAAGAAATCTCAAATAGTACACCAATTTCAGGATGAAATTAAAGGGCTTATTAACGGCATCCCACCAGTTGTTTGTGAAAGTGTCATGGAGAACTTCAATGAATGCATTGCTCATTGACACGCGGCCTTGGATGGTCATATAGAGGATATAAACTTTCATACATATGTGGGAGAAGCTACTTAATGGGTTTGTAAAACAAAAGCATTACATTTTCAATAATATTTTCTAACATTCTGCGTGGTGTCTGTTTGTTCTATATCTTGTCTCCCTACCACTTTCGCGCAACGACACTCTGAGCGTGTTTTTTAGGGAATTGACTAGTTTGAACCTGGGACCTGTTGCTGGTAAGGAGACACCAGACCACACATGACATGGAGAATTCAGAAGAGTTCAGTGAGACTAGCAATGATATAACCAAATTCTTAATGATTTCAGCGTCAGCCCCACTGCACTCCCTGTAAAACAATCTTAATACTAACTAAATTTAGTGGAAGGGGTTCAAGGCTTTCCTATTTTTAGTTAGCTGGTAAAATAACGTCGAAAAAGCAGTTACGTTTTCCACTGGAAATTTTATTCTACTCACAAAACATTGTTTATAAATTGCACTATTGATAAGAGGGGATGTTTTAATTCAGGATGGTAAAAACCAACTGCGTTCAACAAAAATGTGAACGAATATTGCCTGAATGGGTTTACAGGTTCTACAATGGATCGAAGGATGACCTATGCCATATCGCATCTATAATCTAGGTTTAAATTAAGTTTCACAAAAGAGAAAACTATCAAAATGGTCTACAGTGACCCTCAATTATCTTTAATTGCTTATCTAACTTGTCGTAAATTACAGTGGCTGATGTGGCTTCTCAATACCTATACAACAGGGAAATCATAGCGTTTCAGATTTTTACTTCAAGTGGCAAATGTGAACACCATGAGCTTTAATTGACGATCGACACTAGTATTACGCAAAATGGGTGTGTAACAGATGAGACTTCTGCAGTTCTGAGTGAAGCTTTATGCGCTAAAAAATGCGGCATCGCGTGCGTTCATTACCTTGTCGGTGTTCGTCAGGGGGCGGCAGGCAGCACAGCTCCGCTCACCTCGCCGTCTCGGAAGCAACTCTCGTCCTAACTTCTCCTTACTACAATTTACCGAAGTTAGTTTAAAAAAACTATCTGGCTCTGTTTTCATCTGACCAATCAGGGTCTCAATGTTAACCTTAAGCTCCGCCTACAAAAATTCTGTCTATCCAATGAGAAACGTTTTACTTTTCGTGGTGGGGCAATGTTTTTAAAGTTTGCAACGTAACAGAGACGCGAAAAAGTCTCACGCTAAATCTTGCAGCTGGTGTGGCTCTTTTAGTGTTATCGTAAGATCTATACTGTTCTTCTGGAGGGCTCTAGCTTTTAACATGGGCTGGGGGGGTGGTCCTGACGCAACAGAGACGCGAAAAAGTCTCACGCTAAAACTTGCAGCTGGGGTGGTCCTAGCTGTTAGCTGGTGACGTGGGTTTCCGTCCCTTATCGTAGGGCCTTCCAGTTTAACACGATTCTGCTCTCGGCTTCTGTTCTCGTTTCTCCCCTTGGAACTGCGTCTGTCTCATGGTGGGAAGGTATGACATGCGTTTAGGCATTCTTGTGTTAGTCTGTGATATTCCATTTGCTCACTCGTTACTCGTATTACTATGGTTAATTTTAATGTCACGATTTATTCGGAGCTATGTGACATACTACTGGATTTGCTTATCATGTCAGGGTTTTCATGGAAGGTGTTGGATTTGCCTGACACCTTACAATTTTTATATTATATAGCTCTTTAGTATTGGTCCCTACTTCCCGGACACCCTCTATAACCCATCATCAACTACCACTTCAAATGTGGTGGCACTGACTGTGAAGAAAATGAATCAGTGGAGTCACGAAATTTAGCGGTAACGGCGGCCACAACTTGCAGTTTTACTCTGTCCTGTCACGAACTGCGGCATATGCAAAGAAAAAGATTTGTCAGCCATCTACTTTGCGTAAGTTTGACCGTAAATTCTGTTTATTTAATCTAAAAAAAAAGTTTCAGTTTCAAAATTAACTGAAGTACCCGGAACAGAGTTTGATAATAAACTCCAAAAGAACACAAAACACGAGAATAATCCGTCAAATGATTCCGTAGTCGGTGAGTGGATACTATAACACACGAAATAATATTTCACTATATAATAATGTAGTTTAAGAAGAACAACACCAGGAATTTTTATAAGACGTTTAAAGAACATATTACAGGATACTAGCCATCCAATCTTTGTTTCAAGAAACCAGATGGTTCACTGGAAACTAACACGAAGAACAACTGTCAAATCCTCGCAGACAGTTTCAACAAACTTCTCAACTGCGAAAGACCTACAGAGGATATTCACTACGAGACGTCTACACCAAATCCTGACGCTAAACCGCCAACCATCAACGAAATAGTAGAAATTATCAAGACACTGAAAAACAATAGAGCTCCAGGAGAAGATGGAATTATTGCAGAACTATGGAAACTAAATGATGAAAGATTAACAGGAAGAATTCACAAAACCATATTAAACATTTGGGAAACAGAACAGATTCCTTCTGAATGGAAATGCGCTCTCATCCATCCACTCCACAAAAAAGGGGACAAAACTGAACCAAATAATTACAGGGGTTTCTCAATCGTAACGGTCACATATAAAATCCTATCAAAAGTTCTCATGAATAGTTTAGAAGAACAAGCTGAGCCACAAATAGGAGAATACCAGGCTGGTTTTCGCAAGGGACGATCATGCATAGAGCAGATCTGGAATCTGAAAATGGTTCTCCAGATGAGAAACACCCGAAACACAGTGGTTACTTTTGTAGATTTTAAAAAGGCCTACTACTCAATAGACAGAGTAGCGCTCTGCAAGACGCTGGAAGAATTCAGCATTGACAGAAAGACAAGAGCAATCATTCGGGAAACATTAACTGACACAGTCTCCAAGGTTAAATTTATGGGGGATATCTCGGAACCATTTGAAATCCAAACTGGAGTGCGACAGGGTGACGGACTTTCACCATTACGCTTTAAAGTCATTCTTGAAACAGTTATGAGGACATGGGAAAAAGAAGTCAAAGGAATCCAAATTGGCATTAGAAAGGATAATAGATTCAATGTGAAGTGTTTACCTTTTGCGGATGACCTTGCAATCCTCACAAATAATAGGAAAGAAGCCACTAACGCCATAGAGAAGTTACACGAAATTGCACAAAGAACTGGCCTGCAAATCTCATATGAGAAAACCCAGTACATATAAAGAGTGCCACAAGACAAATTGCCTATTGTGACAACCCATGGGAAAATCGTACAAGTACCACATTTTAAGTACCTGGGAGAAATCATCCAGCCATCAGGGCTCAACCTAAAGGCCAATGAGGAAAGAATAAAAAAAACTACAGAAAGCATATAAACTCACGTGGAACTATTATAACAAAAGTCCATATCCATTAACGCAAAATTGAGGCATTACAACACTGTCGTACTTCCGGAGGCACTGTATGCATCCGAAACAACACAAATAGGTGGGCAAACTAAAATCAAAGAAATAGAGAAACCAGAAAGGAAAATTCTCAGGAAAATTTTTGGCCCAATACAAGAGCAAGGAATCTGGAAGAAGAGACCAACATCATAATTATATAAATACACAGACAAGATTATACGGATACAATAAGGAAAAGAAGAATGCAGTTCTACGGACATATCCACAGGATGAATGGAAACAGAATTTCAAAGCGAATTCTTAAAGTCATCAACTCAGGCAGGGGAAAAACAAAATGGATAAAAGAAGTTGAAGAGGACCTCAGACAAGCACACATAACAGTAAACGATGGAGAAAATAGAACTGAATTCAGGAACATCATCAAAAAACATAAATTTGACACCACAACACAGAAGAGACCAGGATGCAAATGGACAGCGGGGCGAAAGAAACAACACGGTGAACACATGAAGAAAATTTGGGCTCAGAAAAAACATAAACAATCATCATAAAGGAATTCAAGTTCAAACGCTCTCTTAAATGGGAATAATCGAAAATAATAAAATAATACGTAGTTAAGAATAATTATTTAAGTTTACACAAAACATTTCCACAGGAATGTAACGAGTTTTTGTAATGAGATTTTATGACTGTCTCGAACGCATGATTTGATACTGAAAAGAAATAAGTCTCCAGTTGAGAGTACATTTAACAGTATTCCCACATAGAGTTCTGAATAATACATCAGGTTCCCATGATTTTAAGTGTTTCGAAGACTTCTTAATGGACAGAACCCAATATATATCGTCTTCGACGGCGAGTGTTCATAAGAAGGAAGTGCATCGTCAAGAGTAGCCCAGGAGAGTGCGATAGGATACCTGTTATTTTCTATACACATAAATGATCTTGCGGACACGGTAAGGAGCAGTCAGCGGCTCTCTGCTGATGATGGTGTGATGTACGGAAAGGTGACTTCGTTGAGTCACTGTAGGAGGATACAAGATGACGAAGACAAAATTTCTAGTTGTTGTAGTAAATGAGACGTAGGAGAGTGCGATAGGATACCTGTTATTTTCTATACACATAAATGATCTTGCGGACACGGTAAGGAGCAGTCAGCGGCTCTCTGCTGATGATGGTGTGATGTACGGAAAGGTGACTTCGTTGAGTCACTGTAGGAGGATACAAGATGACGAAGACAAAATTTCTAGTTGTTGTAGTAAATGAGACGTAGCTTTAAGTGCAGAAAAATTTAAATTAATGCAGATGTTCAGGAAAATAAGCCCATAATATTCCAATACAGTATTTGTATTGGCCTGTGTGAGCTAAAATCCCAAAGATTTTAGGGCTCACATGCGGTTGTTCTTTGTCGAAATTTCTTGGCTCAAACTCGTCTAGGGGTTGAACCGCACGTTTCGCATTACGCGCCCTAAATTACACACTTGCGAAATTGTATGAAATATACAACGTTAATATACATATAACAACAGTAATTATAATATCGGGACCCATAAATGATGTAGGCCATGCAGTTGCG
Organism: Schistocerca piceifrons; assembly: GCF_021461385.2. Lineage (NCBI taxonomy): Eukaryota > Metazoa > Arthropoda > Insecta > Orthoptera > Acrididae > Schistocerca > Schistocerca piceifrons. Next base: position 655,023,091 of record NC_060142.1, read on the forward strand.
ATTTGGTTAGAATAATGTTTATTCAGAAAGCGAACTAACAGCGAAAATGGTCGTATTTAGAATTACTATTACACTCGAGTTCATACCCAATAGACACAATTCGATCATTCACAATCTCATCGCAAAACACGAGAAGAGTTCACACAAGGTCCGCGGCTGCTCACTGCTCACAAACTAAGTCCCGCGATAGCTCACAACGAGAAATTTTCTAAGTCGTTCCGCTTCCTAGCTACCTAAAGACCGATCGTCCGCTTTTGCGTCTCCACCAGCACTGCCCTCTGCCTATCCCGGCCGCATTTCCTGCGCGACGAACATCCTCGCTCTACTGACTAGTGCAGTTCCCTTCCCTGAAGCCGTCTATTTGATTACCTACAGCTTATTCTACATTAATTTTCATTTTGCCATATTTAAAAAATTAAAGCATCAGTTTCACGTTGTAAATAAAGTAACAATAATATCCACTACGTAATAAACGTTAAATTCAGTTCAGTTTCACTTTGTAAATAAAGTAACAATAATATCAACTACGTAATAAACGTTAAATTTGTTTGCATAAAACCAATAGAGTTTCCTTCTTAACTTTGAATGTCACGGCTAGTAGCCTTGCAATGATGTGCATTCTGATAAATAAATAAAAAACAAAAGTAACAATTATGCACTAAACCTTACAACAAATATTCATTTACCTAATGATTGAATAAGGTGTCATGTTGTCATCGTTCAATACTATATCTTTTAAATAAATAAAGTTACAGTGCTGATATTTACACCATTTGTCATTTTAATAATGCTCTTTCGTATGAAATGTCGACCACTAAGATCGACGAAAGCGTTTTGATTTTAGCATTCAGGTATTTGTTATAGAACCTGTTGATTTCACTTTATCAGTAAACCCAAACTATTGTAGATATGATCAATATCCAAGTTTTATTGGGATCACCATGAAAATTTGAGAAAAATGGTGGATTAAAATTGCTGTGGCATCATTCCCTGAACTACTACAGAATTAAATACTTTCATATATATTTCCCTTTATGGACGATCTTAGGTCCGCCATATTTAACACTGCTACACCTCTTGGACACGAACAGCTCCTACGGGGTTACCCGATGATGTAGGTTCTCGTCTGTGTCACTCTCACACTACAGTGCTTAGGCCTCATTCAGCACTATAGACGCCTGTGAATTTCACCATCTCCTGACGAATCTGCGTTCTTTGTGCCACACGGTCCTGGACGATAGGGTTCATTTTAGCGATTCCTGAAGACCGACTCTTTTGGTCATGTACCTAAATGAGAGCGAAATTCTCGATAACAACACCTGATTGACACAGCCACGTAGATTAAACATCTGGGCGTAACGTTGAAAAGCGATATGAAATGGAAGAGCGTGCAACGATTGTAGTAGGGAAAGCGAATGGCTGACTTCGATTTAGTGGAAGAATTTCAGGAAAGTTTGGTTACATGTGACGGAATTGTTTTATATTGTCGAGTTTACGAGAAAAACATTTCGTGTAAAATAAGTTTCAAATAGACCAGCATGTCAAGAAAAGTCTTCATATCGCAAGAATCCAGAAGAAAGGACCACGACAACAACTTCTGACGACAGCAAGCTGCAATAGCAGGAATTTGTCGAAAGGTAACCAAATGAGTCGGTGCTATTTGAAGCATTTATTTCAAGCAATATTCCTCTTCAAAAACTTTCAAACCCTATCCTCCAAGGCTTCCTGCTTAAATATTGTTTAAATCAAAATATACCAGATGAATCAATATTGCTTAAAAATTGCGTACCGACAAATTACGTAAATGTTCTGGAAGAATACACAATGAAACCAAGGACAGCATTATCTGGATTTCAGCTGACGAAACTACAGACACTCGTAGCCGTTAGATCGCAGATTTAATTGTTGGTCCTTTGAAAGAAGAGCCTTCTTCTTCCTACTTAGCAGCCTGGAAATAACTTGAAAAAGTAAATTATTTTACGATCGCCAGATTTGTGAATGAGCTTATTAGAAAAATATTTCCAGTATCTTCTGCAGATGAAAAGGTGTTTGTGTTTACTTCAGATGCTGCTCCTTATATGATGAAAGCAGTAAAATACCTCTTAGTATTTTATTTCAATTTGCAATGCGACGCGCTTTGCTCATGTATCACATCGCCTTGCTGAAGAAGTATGTTCCAAGTTGTGAATGTAAATAAACTGATTTCCTCCACGAAGAAAATGTTTCTAAGGGCTACTGCACGCATCAAAACCTACAAAGAAAAACTACCAAATGTGCCGTTACCTCCCGAAACGGTGTGAACGCGTTGAGGTATGTGGATCGAAGCTGTGTTGTTATACGATAAACATTTCGAGGCCATTAGAGGGGTACAAAACGACTTCGGTAGTGTAGAGACTTTGGCAGTTTGCCAGTACAAGAAAGCTTTTAATGTATCCGGTATTAAAACAGACATTGCTGTGATTATCACTCATTTTCCCATATACCTGCAAGTATTAAAAAGCTTGAAACCCAAGGTTTGGCGTTGAATAAATCTTTTCAGCTAATGAATAAAATTGTTCTAGTGTACTCCTCATTGCCGGAGTTATCCCCAAAAAAACTTAAAGAAAAGTTTGAAAACATTTTAAACAATAACCCAGGCTTTGAAACCTCGTGCCAAATTGATAGTTTTATTAATTGAATGGGTGAACTTTTACCAGAAACAATAAGTGCCAGTATGGCACCCTAATTCAAATACAGCCCAGTTGCACAGTTGATGTAGAAAAGTACTTTTCTCCCTACAGAAATGTTTTGAGTGAAGACACAGTGTTACTGTCGAACATCTGGAACAATACTTGGTCGTTTATGGTTACAATAGTAGAAAAAATGGCTCTAAGTACTGTTGGACTTAACATCTGAGGTCATCAGTCCCCTAGACTCAGAATTAATTAAACCTAACTTGACCCAAGGACATCACACACAACCGTGCCCAAGGCAGGATTCGAACCTGTGACAGCAGCAGCGGCGCGGTTGCTGACTGAAGCGCCTAGAACCGCTCTGCCACAACGGCCGCCACAATAGTAGAAAAATGTAACATAATTTGTATAAGATACTTTGGTCCAGAAGTACTGATTAAAAGTTAATGTTGTTCAAAAGCATTCATGATTGTGTATTGATTTTTAAATAAAATATTACGGAGTTTTTGAGCGTGCCCCTCTGCACGCGGTATATTTCGAAGTTGGTCGCGTGCGTATCGATTGTTTCGCTGCGACGCGCTCACATCGAATCCGCTTGTTACTGACAACAATAGCAAAGAAGGAACAATTCTAGAAACACGGTATGCGACCCCATTTGGCAAATTTTTAGAAAATAATTCCAGATAGGCCCCCTTCCTGACCCCTACCAGAAAACAGAAAATGTTATCAGCCATCTTAATGTACCGATATTTCGTGTAATCAGCGCTCTTCCGCGTATTTGTAATGCACAGGTTCGACTTTAAGATATAATGCACACAGTAACTACCACTTTCTTTAAAATTTGATCTTGCATATCTCGACACTTTTCATGCATTTTAAGCTTTTTTAATGCATATTTTCTTGCATATTTTAAGGTTTTTATGATGCATGTAATCCGGTCTCTAGTCATTAGTATGACGCCGTACTGAATGTATGCACAGGTTACTTACCTGACAGCTGTAAAATTCAAATTTCCCACCAATATCGTGCTCCGGATGAGTAGCGAACGAACAACCTTGTTATGATTGACCGACACTACAAATCTAATGGAGGGCGCCACAACTTACGCCAACTGCCACACAGCACAACAATAAAATGCGCAAATTTGCATACTGAACGCAATGCAATTACAGATTGCAACACACCCCTCCAAAAGATACCTAAACAATAGCTACCATATAATAAAAGAGAAAAAGAAAGTTAGGAAATACTACTGACAATTGTTAATGGTAGAATCAACAGCTCCAAAGCAGACTATCATTAACTTCACTGAAATTGCTTTTACAGAACTCATTTGTTTTGAATAATTTTCCCCAAAAGAGAAAAAAAATTTCCGTTGAAACCAGGTGAGATGCTTAGACTACTTATAAAAGAAAAGCCCTTGGTGTTGCAGCTTATCTGTGTGTGTGTGTGTGTGTGTGTGTGTGTGTGTGTGTGTGTGTGTGTGTATGTGTGTGTCTGGTCGTTGTGATGTGAAGTCACCAGCGGCTCCTTGATGCTGTCTGCATAATTATGGTAGCTCCATTAGTCATTAAACTGCCATGGATTTGTTCTTTTACTTGTTCTATGATTCTCCAGGCGGTAATGTTATCCTCCGTAGCACTCCTTTTCTCACCGGCCGGTTAGAAGTAGTTGTTGCTGTATAAATCCACGACCGTATGTGTAGGATTACAACGTTCCTTGCATTCACGATTATGTTTCTAAAGAATTGAACACAAGTTTTGAAACAGTATACAGTTCTCTTTAACTCGCCGATTGCGAGGCTACGGTCTGTCCGCTTTTAGCAGTGGTGATCACGAATTTACATTTCTGGCGAAAATATGCAGTTTGGAGGCCTCCGCGGCGACACTTTTACGTTTTAAGGCTAGATGTAGTTCATTAAGCTATTTTTTTACAGTACATAAACTCTCACAACTCATCTAACTGCAAGCACTTCCGTTCTAACAACGAAATTCACAGACTCTTTCAACATACATTGCCACCGCTGTTTATATTGCTCCTCAAAGCTCACAGTATTCATAAAGCATAACACTTAGATTCATAAAATCAACTTAGAGATTTAGTGCAAACCGCGACAGAAAAACAAGAACGCGGCCATATAGTTTCGTGTGTTGCTGTGTAGAACGATAACACAACACATGCACGTCCACGCCACGACACTGCGAACAACTGACTGTCTCTGTTCGACTACAGCAATCGATACTGATATTACTCTCACATCACAGTTCCTATACATTACGCAATTTTGACTTTAGATTTAATTTTACACAGTGCATATATGAGAAGCATTACAAAGAAGATCAAACATGCATTGGAGCTTTACATGCTCAATTAATCAGAGATTCTCGTAGCGATGTAAATAAAGCAAAATACAGACACATTTCATATTACAAGAAAAACAACAAATATTCTAAACCATAAAAGATATATTTACACAGTAAAAGGAAGCAAAAGAAAGGAACATTAGAAACAACTATTTCTCGTAATTAGCGGTGCCTTCACAGGATCAAAATAAGGAAAAATATCTGGTTAGCATATGCTCTGAAATACATACCTTTAGAGTTACGGGCTCTTGTTCATCTCTACAGTCAAGTCGTCTGCTGTGGCCGAACGGTTTTAGGCGCTCAGTCCGGCACTGCGCTGCTGCTATGGTCGCAGGTTGGATCCTGCCTCGGGCGTGGATGTATGTGATGTCCTTAGGTTAGTTAGGTTACGTAGTTCTAAGTCTAGGGGACCTATGACCTCAGTTTCTACTGTCAACACATATCTCTCCTACTGAAAAAGTGCTCATATCTCTAGCCATATGCATTTTAAAGCTTATGTTCGCTAGATGTTTTTTCCCTGTTTTCGTCCATACCACCTCTTCTGAGAACTTGGTAAGCAAAGAGTTTGTATTACAAGATATGTGTTTCATAGTAGAGGACGAATAGCTGCTCGTAGCTCTAAGATTTGCATTTTACAGCCCGTGTTTGACCAATACTATCGCCTCTGAAAGTTTGTCGGTGAAGTTCTCGTTCACCTTATACGGGATGGGGAAAATAAGGGTGGCCAGAGAACAGAGTTCCAGGCTGCAAAGAAACGCAGCAGAGGAAAGGAAATACAGCACTAATCTAACTATTGTAGATGTTAAAATTGACCATCATTCATCTCTTGGCCCCGATCAGCAGGTCCCTGACGGTGAGAGGAAGGTGGACTGCTGAAATTGCTTCAGTCACATCCGAAACTTTCTGCTGCTTTTATTGAAGATTATGAGGTTGTTGCGACACACATCAGACTTTAGGACCACTCAGGTAATGTAATCGCAGATTGACAGGTCAGGTGACCAGGTTGGCTAGCAATGGCCGCGCCCAGAGTGACATGTGCTAACAATTCGGTCAGGCGTGGATATGGGGCAAATGTGTTCCGAGGTTCGGCCAGCTGTGTGTGCAGTTGCTCCATCCTGTTGGAAGTAACTATTGGTCTTTTCCTTCTCTTTTACCTCTGCCACAAATGGTTCCAAAATGTTGACAACGTAAGGTAGCGTCTGATGAAAGAAGTTGGGACCAATAACGTGGCGTGGAGACACTCTACACCAAACCCCAACCTTCTGATCATGCAGTGGTGTTCCCTGGACGTTATGCGGATTCTCCGTTGCCCAGAACCTGTAATTCTATGAGATGACGCAACCACTCAGGTGAAACTAGGCTTCATCAGGCATAAAGAACAGATCCAAACGAAAGCCATCAATTGTTATCTCAGTCGACAGCCACTCACAAAACTGGAGGCGCTGATGAGCATCCGCTGGTTTAAAAGCATAAACAGCAGACACTCCTTAATGATGCAAAGCAGGCCCAGGTGGTGTATTCGTCCGCGTGATCGACGTGATATACGGGTCTCTTGCGATGCCGATTGGTCTGGCAGGACTCTGAAGCATTTTGGAGTGCATTGCAGCCCCATTTTCTGTTAGTTGAGCAGTTTTTGGAATGGTTCATGGCTTATTCAAAAGAGAACCTGTCTGACTCCATTTTCGGACTGAGCGTGGAATGCACTCTTTGCTGGCTCTTTGACACATTAAACTTCTCAGGAAATAACTGACCACACCGTTTACACGAGTTTGTTGTCAGGTAACTTTGTACAACTAACACCCGCTGATTCACTGTGAGTACCGCTGTCCGCTTTGCACTGCTCCACTCACATTGACACAGCCCGCACTACTCACTGAACAGGTGTTGATCACGTGAGGGGAGTACAAGTGATGTGCGCACCATGGGTTTTGGTTATACGCATACATTCACGTCCAATCGTATCAACTCGTTCGGGCCACTTTTGTTTGCCATACCCTGTGTTTGTACGAGTATATAGGGTCCTCTTCATACAGCGTCACGAACAGGAAATGATCTTGTGAAACGGAAAGGTAATCCAAATGCGCATCGAATCGGCGTGGCGCATTAATGGCTGGTTCACCGGTCTGTCCTAAAGTGCATTCCAATTGTTTTCTCACTCTCTTTTAGGCAGATGCCAAGCTGGACCCCGATTTGCACCTCATAAAATACGATGCACAAACAGCTGAAGTACTGTGACAGGTAGGTAGGACATAATGAAATAAAATTTCTCCCGACTTGAGTACAGCGGAGCCCGTCCTATACATGAGAAACCCTAACGAAAAGAGGAAGGAGGAGGAGAAGAAGACATTTGTATTTCGGTCTATTTTTAAATTTCTTGGTTTTCGGCATTGTTTGCTGATGATTACGTTCATTAGAAAAAAGCACTGCAGTGTTATCGACAGTAGCTAGGTGATTAAGGGATGTATCAAGACGAATACAAAGCTAATTAAGGGATTCTCCTTCTTGTGCTTGCATGTTTAGCGAGCTGACAGCTTATTCTGTCGTGGTTGAGAAGGTTCTTACCTGACTGCTCTTTATAATCCACATCAGCTTTTGTCGTGAATATGTCTAATAGAAACTGTAGCTTTAACTTTTCTTTCTTTGCACTAACAGCAGTAAACCCTGATTCTTTAAAGAATGTCAACTCTTTTGTATAAAGCAGCTTCACACGTCTGATTACTTTACAAACGACTTAATGGGTCAAACATTTCATGTTCGGTATGTCAGCGAGACAAAGTTTAGGAAATATTTGAAATTATGCTCAAAGTATGTTGGAATTCTTTGAGTGCTCTCATTATGGATCACTGGGTGAGATAATCTTCGTCATTTGTTCTCCATTTGAAGTGAAAGCAAATTTTTCGTGAATCTCGATGTTTATGACGTCATATTTCCTAACTGTAGTGATAGAATTTTGCAGGTACATTCGGTGACACACGCCAACGAAAAAAAAAAAAAAAACATCGCAACACGAAATAATAATTAACGTAGAGTAATGAGGTTACGGGAGTACATTAGCCTAGGTAACATATTTCGGTGATTAACTTTTCACAGGGTAAGGAAAGGGCGAGATAAGCCATTGGAAATGGGAAATAATAACCGATGTAACTAACAGAATGTTGAGCGCAAGCATGCAAAATTGCATGCATTGTATTGTAAAGGCACCGTATATGAGTTTGCGGGATGGAGTTCCACACCTGTAGCCGTTGGTCGATCAATACAGTTTTTCAAATGGCTCTGAGTACCATGGGACTTAACTGCTGAGGTCATCAGTCCCCTAGAACCTAGAACTACTTAAACCTAACTAACCTAAGGACAACACACACATCCATGCCCGAGGCAGGATTCGAAACTGCGACCGTAGTGGTCGCCCGGATCCAGACTGTAGCACCTAGAACGGCTCGGTCACTCCGGTAGTTATTGCTGTTCGCTTATGAAGCTGGAGTTGTCTGCCGATGATGTCCCGTATGAGCTCGATTGGAGACAGATCTGGTGATCGAGCAGGCCAAAGCAGTATGTTGAGACTCTGAAGAGAATGTTGGGTTACAATCGCAGCAGGTGGGCGAGAGTAATCCTATTGGGAAACACGCCCTGGGATTATGTTCATGAATGGCAGCACAACAGGTCGAATCACCAGACTGACAAACAAATTTTCAGTTAGAGTGTGCGGGATAACCAGGGGAGTACTCCTGCTGTCATACGAAACTGAACCCCAGACCATAAGTCCTTGTGTATGTCCAGTGTGACTAGCAGGAAGATAGGTTGGTTGAATCCTTCAACTGGCCTCCGCCTAACCAACTTAGGGATATTACAGACACCGAGGTCTGCATTGAGGTAGCTTGCCTTTTTAAAATTCGTATAAAGGGCTATAAATAAAATTTGAATGAGACAATAAAATTGAACTAGTCCTTATCCTGAGTACACATTAGAGCCATACCTCACAATAATCATTAGTAATCCAGAGACCAAACAGGCAATAGGCAGCTATAGGTGTGAAGCAAACAACCTTACGAATGTAACTAACAGTACACAACCATTTAAATTAAGAAACCCACCTTCTACAAAAACTCTACAATCAATCATTAAATAACAAATACCCAAAATAAAATTTATAGTTCTACACAAAAATAAAGAAAACCTTAAAGAACAAACAGAAAAACAGTACATGGGTTAAGATGAAAAACTCCATGTATTGATTCTACAAAACAATACTTTTGATTAAAATACCTAAGCAAATTTAAACATAGAAGTACTCTCCCTATAAGCAACGAATGTTTAAAGGCAAGCAGTATAAAAGTAAAAGATGATACTCGCAAAAATAACCAATAGCAATACTTGGGATAAATGAATCATAAAACAATGTAAGAATACCATGACACAGAGAGTAACTCCGACTAGCTTCTCGTACAGTCTACACATTAAAGTGCTCACAAATGAAGTCCATACGAATCAGCCATTCGTCTTTGTCTACAATTTTCGTAAGTGAGAGGGTTGTCCAGAAAGTATGCTTGGATCTGTGGCAACGTGGAGTTCGCATCGAAAATTAAAAAAAAGTTTTACTTGTAGCAGTTAGTTACCTCTTACAACTATTCTTTACATAATCGCTGCTCCGACTTGGACATCTGTCTTAGCTTTCTACTAACTGTTCCGTGCCCTCGTCATAGAAAGTACTTTCCACCAAATCTCAAACCTGGTGTGCAACACGTTGTCTGCGCCAAAATATTATCTTCACAGCGAAGTTTCTACATCTACATCTACATGGTTAGTCTGCAATTCACACTTAAGTGCCTGGCAGGGGGTTCACCATTTTCATACTCCTTCTCTACCATTTCTCTCTCGAGTGGCGCGTGAGAAAAAGAAACACCTAAATCTTTCCGTTGGAGCTCTGATTTTTATTATGTTGATCATTTCTCCCTACGTAGGTGGGTTTCAATAAAACATTTTCGCATTCGAAAGAGAAAGTTGGTGATTGAAATTTCGTATATAGATCTCACCGCAAAGAAAACAGTCTTTGTTTCAGTGACTGCCACACCAATTCGCGTATCGTATCAGTGACACCCTCACGCCCAATGCGTGATAACATGAAACGAGCTGCCCTTCTTTGCACTTTTTCGATGTCCTCCGTCAATCCTACCTGGTAAGAATCCCATACCGCTCATCAATATTCCGGCAGAGGGCGGACAAGTGTAACGTAGGCTGTCTCTTTAGTGGGTTTGTCGCATCTTCTAAGTGTTCTGCCAACAAAGCGCAGTCTTTGTTTCGTCTTCCCCACAATCTTACCTATGTGGTCTTTCCAATTTTAGTTGCTCCTAATTGTAATTCCTAGGTATTTAGTCGAATTGACAGCCCTTAGATCTTTGCGACTTATCGTATTACCAAAATTTATCGGATTTCTTTTAGTACCCATGTGGATGACCTCGCAGTTTTCTTTGTTTAGATCAAACACAAAAATTAGAGGGAGCCGTATCCGATCTGTATGGTGGGTGATCAAACACTTCCTTCCAAAAACGTGGCAACAGCGTCTTCATTGCCCTACGGTGTGTAGTCGAAAAATTCTCATCAAGATGGAACTCCATAAGAGTTACGATACTTGGGATTGCTTGAAATCAGGCGATATCTCTCGGCAGGCACCCATACCTGGTGGGAGGCACTATTTTCTGGGCATCTTTACGTGCCCTCTGTGCACTCAGATCAGCAAAGTGCAACGTGACGTTGTCGACGGGCATACTGGAGACACTCGCCAACAAAGGTGTGCAAAGCTTCATCTAATTTTTACTGTGTTTTCCATTTCGCGACCGATCGGGACCTACTCTCTGGACATCCCTCGTACCAAAAATCGGACGTAGTACCAGGTCCGTCTTCGTCCGATTCGAGCGTCGTTCTTAAAACTCTTGTAAACTGACAGGCTGACTATGAAGACTTTATCTCCAAATGCTGTCCAATTCCGGCAGCGTCCAAGTCACACATAAGCGGCAGCAGCTGCCGTTGGATGGACATCCTTCCTTGGCGGCCTTAGGTCGACTTGACAGAGCGCGCGTGTGGCGGGACACTAGGAAAACCGTTTTCTTAGATACGGGCAAATAGGTTCAGTCCCGCATTTGATTACAAACCGAAAGCGCGCACGGCTACTTATCAACACTGACATGCGATTTCTGAAAGTGAATCTGCCGTGTAATCTTCCCTTGCGTACAGGTTGTAGGTGGCGTTAACCTTACGTACTTAATCCTGTTGCGCTGAAGTACCTACTGCATGTGGTTGTACCGAAATGGTAATCATCTGCATACTCAAACACATAGTACACATCATGCCATTTTCTCGTTTGTAGTATACTGCCGCCATGTTATTTTAATGGCCATTGGGATATTTGGATACAGCTTCACGTGCAAGCAATAGATGGATGAAACTGCGCTGAATAATAGCCTTTCCCCCTCATGGGTATGGTGTTAAGACGTACTCTCTTGCAGCATCTTCTCTGTGGGGATGGTCGAGGGGGAGGGGGCGGGGCTCATATTTGTCTTAACTTGTATCGTAAAGCAAGGAAAAATATTTGGCATTAGCTTCACAAGAAGATCTCTGTTGTACATCAAACTGAAGTACTTAGAAGAGCGCACACGTTGATGTTTCATCATAATGGACCGAACTGATTCTGTACTCAAAACTTTTCCTGTTTCAGCAGAGCTAGGAAGTGACTGTCTACGATTCTACGAGCCTAGACTTGTGTCGCTGAATAAATTCCTTACGTTTGTAGACATTCTTTTTAACAGTAAATCGATGGTGCAGTGTTTAACAAACTGGACTTGGATACGGGAGGATCACTGTTATAACCCGCGTCCAGCCATCCTGATTTGGGTTTCCCACGATCTCCCTAAATCGCTTCAGACAAATTCTGGGATGGTTCCTTTGCAAGGTCACAGCTAGCCGGCCGGGGATGCCGAGCGGTTCTAGGCGCTACAGTCTGGAACCGCACGACCGCTACAGTAGCAGGTTCGAATCCTGCCTCGGGCATGGATGTGTGTGATGTCCTTAGGTTAGTTGGGTTTCAGTAGTTCTAAGTTCTAGGGGACTGATGACCTCGGAAGTTGTATCTGAACCAAGGTCACAGCTGATTTCTTTCCCCATCCTTCCCAAATCCGGTGGTTCCGATGATCTCACTGTTTCGTCCCCAGCCCCAAACCTACCAACCAATCTTCTTAACGGGAACGACAAGTTTTTGTCATAGACTGGTTTCTGTGTGGCAGTAGGTGCTTTGAGAGAGGAACGGAAATTTTATTCCTATGGTGTCGTAAACGGTCATTGTCGGTGGTAGATTTGCTGAGAAATATCAATTAAATTCCGACGGTTACCAAACCTCTGATGTAATTCAGCAACAGATATTTAGGAACCACTGTTGTTCCTGTATAATACTTCGAATCTGACGAAGCGAAAAGAAAGAGTGTACTCATACAATGCCTTCCTCTTACACGCACTGCGAAATCGTTTCTCGGGAAGAGGGCAATGACACCAGGATGAATACAGCTGATAAGAGAAGAATATGTGACGTCATTTACGTCAGGGAACAGTGCTCACTCACTTCTATTTCAGCGTCAGCTCTCGACGTGCGGCGTCTGCGGGCCATTCACAAAACGTATCAGGAAATTAAATCTGCTCTCGCTGGTTTCCAGTTACAGCATTTCACTCGATACCACCCGCCCGTCACTACACCGGCCGCTCTTATTTCGAGACTCACAAACGTCCTCTCACACAACTTTCTGTCTTTATCACTTTGACTTTTTCTCTCTCCATCTCGCATCCTTCCTGCCTTATCATTCTTCATCTCGCTTTCGTTTTTGTTTACCTCTCTCTCTCTCTCTCTTTCTCTTTCTCAGTCTCTCTCTCAGTCTCTCTTTCTCTCTGACTCTCTCTCTCTCTCTCTCTCTCTCTCTCTCTCTCTCTCACACACACACACACACACAGATTTTACGATTTCAAACGCCTCTTACGGAAAATGACTGTAGACATATCACGTAACCAAAATCGTAGTGTGAGAGAGGACATATCGTGAGGATTTCAGAGACAGTGTTTATATGGATTTCACTACGTTTATGATTATTTCGATATAGGCATTCAAACCTGTTACCTGACAGCTATTCTGAGCTAATAACATATTGGAATTGACTTCTTTATTCTAACTTTCATCACGAGGCGTGCCTTAGCAAACAGTAACTAGAGAAATGGCTTTAAAATCGAAGATATAATCTAGCAAATGAGTTCGTTGCAAATGGCATCAAATGCGGTTATAACTAGTAGCTGCCCAACTCGGTCCCGAATCGATGAGTTTCTTAACAAAGATTCAAGTCTTTTGAAGCTATGGAGAAGGAAGATGAAAGGTATATGTTGATTAAAATTATTTCTCTTCAGTCAATAAGAAAAGGAATGCCAGTTGCATACAAATGAACAAACACAACTTCGTACTTTAGGAACGCAAGGTACTCATTTGACGATAATGGGCATGTTACTAACTCGCTGCTGATATGTTAGACAATGCCAATATTCACCATTTCGATCCATACACTCATCCATCCTATGATTCAGTGACATATGAGAGAAGACCCCAAGTTTTGATGAGTGGCACTCTCGGTCGTCGTCAATAACGTTTCGAACGCCTGGACGTATACTTTATAAGCCACAGTGCAGGATGTGCTGACGTATAGTGCACATGAGTCTTAGCGAGTTTTCGTCCATTTCCATTGACCTACGTAAAAATGACTGATATATCTCGTGGCTGGGGCCAGTACCCCTTTCCTGCTGTGTCACCTTTGCCATCGATTTCACTTTGGTCGACCGCGATTTGGTTGTTCACCGCGGGTGCGGCGATTTAAGTCTGCAGCGGCGAGCCTGCAGGTCTCTCTTTGTGGTCTGTTGGTTGCGGTTACAACACAGTCGGGAGATTGGCCCTTACTTGGTGCGCATGCTCATTGCGAGCAGTATTAATGGAGTGCCGCGGCCGGAGACGGCGGAAAGGTATTGGGCTCTAACTCGAGGCATGGTGTTTCGGCTTTTCTCGTCACGCAGTGCAAAATGGTTCAAATGGCTCTGAGCACTATGGGACTCAACTGCTGAGGTCATTAGTCCCCTAGAACTTAGAACTAGTTACACCTAACTAACCTAAGGACACCACACACATCCATGCCCGAGGCAGGATTCGAAACTGCGACCGCAGCGGTCTTGCGGTTCCAGACTGCAGCGCCTTTAACCGCACGGCCACTTCGGCCGGCCACGCAGTGCATGTTGAAAAGAAGAGCTTGCTGGAGCGTCGTCTGACATTCTGAGTTATGCCACACGTGATATGATAACGGGACTGGGGCCTTCCATCTTAGTTTCCTACCGCTTGATGACGGGTCTGCAGCTATACGTAAGGAACCCGGTGAACTCCTCATTATTGAGTGAAGGTATATCTAAAGTCGTTGCAAACTTGGTGTTTAAGTTCGAAAATTTGCACCTTAATTAACGAGTAGCGAAATACTATGTTGCAAAACTACATCATATTCCACGAAAGGGCAGTTTTGGTGGACTCCTCCCCGTTTAAAGCAATACTCAGCTGTTGTGGCATTTTAAGGAACAACTTATTTACACGTGAATGGCAGTGTTTAAATGAATTCTTAAGGGTTGAGTTTAAAAAAGAAAAAAAAAATTACGAGCTTTCCTGTTTCAGTATTATGTGTCATTCTTTTATGTAATTCCAATCTGCAATCGCACGTGTGCCGTTGTAGTTCATTTATGTTTCAGTTGGGCGGGGCGCAGTGTATTTCCTCCAGTACGGTGGGACGTGGCACCGGGGCTTGGCGACGTGGCCGTTGTCAGTGGAACTGTGTTGCATTAGACCGGGCTCCATGTTCCTAGCCTCCTGTCTCGATCTCGTTCTTAAGTTGAGTATTGCTGTTCTCTTTGTTCCTGTCTCTTAAGGTCGTTAAGTTTTGTAGCTCGTTCCTCCGCCGCTTTGGCGGTTGCATCTTTCGCTCGAAATACGAATTACAGCTCGTAAAATTGACTCACTTTGTAATTAGTCCCCAATCAGATTGCTAGAGGCTCCGCCTTATTAATTCTGTATTCCTTTATTAGCCATTTTTATCATATTTGTACCTTGTTTCCTGTTTGTGAAGCTTAATTCTTGTAAAGGAGGGTTTCATGTGTGTATGTTCTCACGGAATGTTAAGATGCCGAGGCGCTGTTTGTGTTCATTGTTTGTTTTTTAATTAGTTCCCACCTGTACTTGCATCAATTGGGTTATTCCATAGTCAGAAGTTAGTGTGCCCCGTGTCTTCATTGCCGAACCTTTTAGTTTTAGAATTTGTCTTATTGTTACTTGTGTGCATTATGTTACGCCTTAGTGTTATACCTTAATATGAATTTATACTGCAATAGAGAAGTCATTGTACGGCATAGTCTAGCGGGTTCCAAGTTTGCTAAGTTTTAATTGTATTAAGTATTTACATCAAAAGAAATTTTCTGAACGTTTTACGCATTTGTTATACAGATTTCAACACGGGTTAAAGAAAAGTTTTTATTGTGTTTGTTAAATTAATCGATTTTATTGTATTTAAATTGTGCAAGTTAATAAAAACTGTTTAACACAATCTGTGTATGTTTAGTCCTGCTGTCTCCCGTAGTATTATTGGACGCACATAGCACGCTCCATTGACTTGCATCTGCATCGGCGAATGTCATGATGCGCCGTATTTATTCCCACAGTGCATATGTGAGATATACGACGGTGTTACCGAAGCTCTTGTATAACCTTCGTCGAATATCAATTATCAAAATTTTTCAAACAGTAATTTGCGAGATTACTGTTGTCTTTCATCTACTTTATGGGGATTTTCTTTTTACATCCAATAGGGTTTGAGGCATGTGTTGCATCATTAGAGGGTACTCTTATTAAGGTCTACAAAATAAAGAAAAAATAATAGGAAAACGAGACTGGAACGATAATTACGCACAAAACATTTTGTGTGTGGTGATAATTAAGTTATTCTGTGAAACGACGCAGTCTATAGAATAATCTTTATGTTATTACATATTTCTTCATCTGTAACGACTTGATACTACAGTGAAGTAGAAATAGACACAAATGAACGATCAGATGAAGACAGTTACCACATAAATACCTGTAAGTAATCACAAAAAAATAGTTATGAAATATTTTCGTGTAGCAGAAATTAGTTTCACAACTAGACCGATTCGTTAACACTTCACATAGCTCACGATAACATCAATTCTTTGCAGAAGGAGAGCTATATGATAACATAAATAAAACGTTACAGACTTTAGCATTTCCAATATTAAAAAATAATCACAATAGACGGGAAGTGTTCTTCAGCTTAAGACTGACTAAAATAATCACTACTTAAAACATGTATATGTCTTACAGATCTGAATTTAACTAGCCACTCTTACAGGCACAAACTTCCCGGTGCGCGTATGAGTATTGAAGATATTCTCTCTCTTCTCTCACTTCAGTAGTGCTACAGTCCTCGGTAACCCTTGGCTTCTTCAACGATGTTCCTCCCCATTTCTGCTCCTTTCCACCCCCGTATTACCATACTGGTGAGATCCACTATTACGTCATCAATCCATCTTTTTCTAGGTCGCCGGCCGAAGTGGCCGTGCGGTTAAAGGCGCTGCAGTCTGGAACCGCAAGACCGCTACGGTCGCAGGTTCGAATCCTGCCTCGGGCATGGATGTTTGTGATGTCCGTAGGTTAGTTAGGTTTAACTAGTTCTAAGTTCTATGGAACTAATGACCTCAGCAGTTGAGTCCCATAGTGCTCAGAGCCATTTGAACCATTTTTTCTAGGTCTCCCATTTCGCCTGACTGATTAGATCACACGTTGCATCATTTTATTTGCAATTCTGTCCTCTGACGTTCCGTACACGTGTTCTAGCCATCTTATTCGCTGAGATTTCACAAATTTTACTACGTCCGCACCTTGTATTAACACCTGTAAATCAGCATTTAGCGTATTCTCCAGCCTTCTTCCTCCCTTATTGGACCATGGAATTTGCGTAGTATTTTCCTCTTAAAGGTTCTAAGTACATTTTTATAATGTTCTGTCGACGTCCATACCTCTGACCCGTATGTAGTAACTGGGCAAACTAGGGAGTTTCATATTAGCAGTTTTGTTTTTCTTGCAACGAAGCTATTTCTGAAAAGCTGCCATGTTTGGGAAGTTAGCTCTGTTTCCTGCTTGTATTCTTTCCCTTGTAGCATTTCCAGTACTGTTATTTGTTATCTGGACTTCCAAGTAGTTAAAAGAGGACATTCCTTTGAAGCATTTCCCTTTGACGTTTACCTCTTTAGGGGTTCGTCTGGAATTCGGTTGTGACATTACCGTATATTTTGTTTTGTTTTCTTTTACCACGAGGCCAGTTTTTAATCCTTTTGTTTCCATTGGCCGGTATGTTTCTTGGAGCATATTGATATTTAGTTCCTACTCTAGCAATGTCTTCAGCATATTCACTTATGTGGCTAGTTTTCGTAAATATGGTGTCTCTTTCGTTGGTTTTACTTACTACATTATGCAGGGCTGTATTGAATAGGACAGTGGGAAGACTATCACCATGCTTCACGCCTTCATTAAAGTCAATGCTTTCACTTGCTGTGCTAAGGACTTTTACTTTTGCTCTTGTCCCTGTCATTGTCATTCTGATTAGTTTTATTAGTTTAGCACATACAATAACTTCTTCCATTACTCTGTATAGTTCTGGCCAGTTTATGTTGTCAAAGGATTGTCTGAAGTCGGTGAATAGGAAATGCTGATCTATATCATATTCATAGAACTTTTCCATCATTTGTCCTATCATAAATAATTGATCAATTGTCCTTCAGTCTGGTTGAAAGCCATTCTGATTTTCCCGTAGTAAGTATTCTGCGCAGTTCTGTATCCTTTCGTTTAATATACTTGTGAAGATCTTATAAGATGTACTTAGGAGTGTTAGACCCCTATAGTTCTCAAATGCTCCTCTGTCCTCTTTTTTTATAATTGTGGATTATTATTCCAGTTTTCCTGTTATCTAGCATAGTTTCTGTTCCCCAAACATCTGACATTAATGTGCGCAGTTCCTTTAATACAGCCTCACCACCGCTTTTTGTCAATTCAGGGATTATGCTGTCTTCCCCAGGGGCTCGATTTTGTTTTACTTGTGCACAGCCTGGGAGATGTCTTGTCGTGTTGGCTTTATTGGCTGATTGGCAGCATTGTCTACTTCCAGCTCCACTCTTTCCTCCTAAGCAGTTGTCTCTTCATCTTCCAAGCTGGTTCTTAATGTATCCTTGAAATACTCTGCCCATCTTCCCTCTATCTGTTCTTCCTCCCTTATCATTTTCTCATCTTTATTGGAAGAGATTATTTTTTGCCTCTATTTGACTGTCCTGAATTCTCAAACTTTAGCCTGCAAATAGGAGTGAAGTTAAATCTTTAAACAACCGATGCTGACTGTACCGATTTAAGTTGTCCGATCACATTCCCTACAACTTTCTTGAGGACAATTCCTGAGTGCTGTATCTGCAAATAGTTACAGCAATCTTGAAATAGGGAATGGAGCAGATTTGCCAACGCTGCCTTGCAGACCAAGTATATGGCAGCCCAAACAAGGTAGACCATTTCAGTCGTTAGACAGAGATCATACGCACAATGCGCGGCGCTCAAACGTCATCCATTGTTACCAGTCTCCATTGTATCACACTCAACGGCTGTTTAAATTGCAGACAATTATTTACATATAGACTTCGATCCTGGACAGTAGGGACGTGACTGTAAAGTGCTTTGTATGTACTGTACTGCGCATAATTCAATGACGAAGAGGCTGTTGATGTGTGTACGTCATTACGGATCCAGTGTTATCAAAAATCTTACAGCAGTAAGATCAACAGCATCTGGTGCTTCTTCAGCAAACGGTGGTATGTTAAGAAAAGCGCCAGGTACAGCAGGTAGAACAGCTGCTGCTCAGCCAGCTACTGCAGCTATGCATGGCGTCAACTGCACTTACTCCACAGCACGTAGAACCATTCCGGCACCTGATTTCGTGCTCTGCGACGAAAAGAGTGCCCTCGTTGGGCAGGTTTGACAATACTTCCAGTCTTTTCAGGTATCAGGTCTATAACCTCAAAAGGCTAGCTTCTCGCTGTTGTCTAACCCTGAAATACAGCACCTGTCTCCGGTGAAGCTAGTAGTTGTTCCGTTTGAGGAAAAGGGTGACGCATTGCGACCACATACCAGTAATGACAGGGAACGACGTGCCACTTGCCTCTTACCGAACTTCGTGGTTTTAATCGTAAAATCAAATTCTATTGTGGGAATTCTAGACTGACTAATCTACGATGCTACCTTACACCACAAATTCGGATACAGACATTGAAATCCCCAAATACTATTTACAAGCTGTGCTGCACACCACAGGCGAACTGCTCAAGAAGAAATGTTCTTATCAGACGTACATAAAACGTCATGGATAGGCATTTTCCTTCCTCTTCGAATGAGAAACACCAAGTCGGCCAGCGGGGCTAAGTATTGTGCAAAAGAAGAATGGACAATACCGTAGCTTTTTGGGTATTAGTCTTCCGACTAATACCAAAATGGTTCAAATGGCTCTGAGCACTATGGGACAACGTCTGAGGTCATCAGTCCCCTAGCACTTAGAACTACTTAAACCTAACCAACCTGACGACATCACAAACATCCATACCCATGACAGGATTCCAACCTGTGACCGTAGCGGCCACGCGGTTCCAGACCGTAGCGCCTAGAACCGCTCGGCCACTCACGACCAATAACAAGAATTCCTCGCTTGTGATAACCTTTACTTATTACAGTAGCAATTCTACCTAACTTCCACAATTTCTCGTTGTATTATTCCAATGTCTGTATTCCTCTACGGATTTTATACTCTACATCTACATCTAATTCCATGTAGGTTATTCCCTGATGTCTTACCACATGTTTTAACATTGCGTACGTTCTTCGTCTCAGTGTTCTCCATGTATTAACAGGTTTCCATTAGGTCGCTTTCTCTTCTCTCTCTCTCTGTTCAGCACACATTTTGCAGTTGATTTTACGCTAACTTCGCGATGATCAAGAGACTTGAAATTTTAGAGAACGTTCAGAAGTGGATGACAGTGCAGTACTGACTTGCTGTCTTGTCGGTTTGTTCGGTAGGAATAGGGGTGCAGATGAGGAAATTTGGTAATGCTTGGGGGAGTCTCAGCTGCACTGCAGGACCAGCGTGTTGTGCGAGTAGTATAGGTGTGCATTCCAGGCGGTATACGACTGGACGAAGGTAGCTGGCCAAAGAGAAAGAAAGAATGAGATGGGGCCCCTCCACACCCGCACCAACGTGGTGACCAAACCAAAAGTTCTACTGTCACCTCCGTAAACATGTTAGTTATCTAGTAAGTGGATCACAGGATGATGGGCTGTGATGTTGTCCGTGCGTCTGGGTAAGGCTACGCATTAACACGGTCCATCAGGTGATAGATAGTGGACGAAACGCGGGTGAGGGTAGCGATTTGAAGAGCAGAGGGAAAAAAGTGCCATGGCTCGTGCCGTGGGAAAAAAACCTCTGCGACAGTGGGATGGGTAGTAAGAGCAGTAGTGGCTTACTAGCTGCGATAGCTCATGCAAGGTTGGATTTGTTAGTATATGTATCATGCATCATTACCGTGACAAGCGATGGCGATGTGTCCCAGTTGCTGCAGCTGCTACATTCCTGGAGCAATCAAGATCGTTATAGAGTAGTGGGAGATCGGCCATAGATCATATCACTGTGTGGGGGATGTGTGGAGCTTGTTTGCATGCAGTGTACGGTACGGCTTCCCTGTGTGGTGCCAGTTATTCGGCAGTGTATTTCAGCTGGATATCCAGTAAATGCGTCTGATTAACAGGGGCTCGCCTGTGCCGTTATGTTTGCGTATGCTTGGTCATAGATGTTATGTCCTTGCAAGTATGTCTTTTGGTCTTTTATGTTTCCATCTATGGTTGTGGTCGTAGTTCCCCTGATTCAGAATAAACGGGTTCTGCGAATGTCTGGACTTTCTGTATAGTCTTGTGGTGAGTTTGTGGATTACAGGAGAGAAAGGGGAAGAGGAGATGGAGAGAGAGGGCAGGGGGGAAGGATGAGATGCGTTCGGTATATGAAGTGTTAGATGGCGTACTATTCATGCATAATTATGTCTAGAATGCACTCCACGTAATTCACTACCTTACAAGTATTGTCATAGTTATTAAAACTTAATAAGCACAAATGATCTGGATAATTTATATGGGGCTATCATGTATATGGGGCTAGAAGACATTATTTTATACTTTTTAGTCTGGTTAAAAACGTGTTATATTAAAAATAATTTTTTATTTGAATACGTGGTTTCCTCTCCTGGTCGATTCTATGGACAACCTCTTCATTCCTTATCTGTCGAACTAAATTTTAACATTCTTCTATAGCACCACATCTGATGTGCTTCGATTCTCTTTATTTTTTGTTTTTCTCTGCAGAGATCCGCTTCCACACCATGCTGTCTGTGAACATACATCCTCAGAAACGTCTCCCCACAATGAATGCCCATGATTGATACTACTAGATTTCTTTTGACCGGCAGTGCTAGTAATTGTGATAGTCTGCTTGGTTTGGCTGCTGTGTTTATTCTGTTCCTAAGGTAGCACGATTCCTGCACTAGTTCTACTTTCTGGTCCCCAGTTTTCATTTTAAGTTTATCGTTAATCCCCTTTCTGTTAATGGTTGCTGTTTTCACTTTCTCAAGTTTAGTTTCAATCCATACGATTTATTCATTAGACCGTTCACTCAACATGTCCCATAATTTCTCTTTGCTTTAATTGTGTCTGGTAATGTCATCAGCAGTCAGATATCATTTCACCGTGACTTTTAATCCCACGTCTGAACCTTGCAAGAGGCCGTGTGTGCCCTGTGGCCGTATTGCTATCTTGTACATGGTACTGCTTGCACTGTGCAATAATCAACCAGCTCCCCGCTGTGCCAGTACTTAATTACGAATAGACAATCTCAATTTAATCGCCATGTCGTACTGGAATAACGGCCGGGCTCCTGGAATAAAGGAGTTTAAACATAAAATTAAGGGCAATGGGAATACTATGTGCAATTTTCAATGAAAGAAAGGCAATCAATTCTCGTTTATTTGAGTACTGATAACACATTAAGTGATTTCATTCGTAATGTTGTAGTCCGCGCTTTCGCTATCCACTGCACAAGAAAACATCGAAACACATACAATACACTTATCCGTTGTTTATGTGTGTGTGATAGGGAGGGATGGAGGGAAGGTCGGGGGGAGGTTGGCCCACAGGATAGCAGATGATGGGAACAATAATTGTATGGCTTGATAGCTTGATTATCTAACATAATTCCATGGAGATCACTGCTCTGATTATTCTATAACAAGAGGGTAGACATGGAGGAGGATCTAATAACAAAGCACTGCCGACAGTTATTTGGATAGCAGACTTCATCTGTTCCACGTGGCTGGTCTGCGTGGCCACACAAACTACCACGAAAAAAGCATCGAAATTCAACAGCAATTTCACGCGAGCGACCTTTCACAATAGCAGCGAAGTTTAGGAAAGGATGTATGGTGTATGCTTCGCCGGCGATGGGCGAGGCATGACAGAATCTCTGACCAGAGAGTAGTTTATTGTTAGTTGTTGCTTGTTGCGTGTCTGCACCAGTCTGCGCGAGTCGACAGTAGTAGTCAGTCGGATACGGTAGTAGGGAGTCGGCATGCGTCGGCTGTGTGCTCTGGTCGCGACTCTGGTCAGGACTCTGGAGGATGAGTATTGTTGTAGAAGGTAAAGAAGCAGCCTTGCACATAATCAATAATGTATGTTAATTGTAATTTAATTTGTTCAGAAAAAATGCCCCAATAATAATTTTTTTATAAAGTAACTCTTTTAAAGAAAAGTATTCATTTCAATTTAAAGAATATTTCCTATGCATTCCTTCTAAGAATCAAAAATAAGTATATATATATATATATATATATATATATATATATATATATATATATATATATATATATATATACTCCAGCATTGCACGAAGCTGTGTCGATAAATAAGAGCAGATATAGTTACAGTTTATTGAGGTAAGAATTTTGCTTTTGTTATTCAGAATACAGGGCCAAAGGTCAGCGCTGTTGTCCTTATAAAATTTACCAGATATTATTATTTCTGTTAGGAGGTTACATTTCGTTCATGGTTCATTATTTAAATAATATTATTGTGGTGGTTCATGGTCAATTACCATTCCTTTTAATTCTGTGGGGAGTTTACGCATGGCACCATTTTTACATTATTACTAAACATTATTTTTGTTGGGAGGTTACACTTGGCTCCATTTCCATTTCAT
The DNA here is from genome assembly GCF_021461385.2 of Schistocerca piceifrons. Taxonomy (NCBI): domain Eukaryota; kingdom Metazoa; phylum Arthropoda; class Insecta; order Orthoptera; family Acrididae; genus Schistocerca; species Schistocerca piceifrons. The sequence goes on from NC_060142.1 coordinate 655,046,569, forward strand.
TATTTTCATTTATTAAAATTTCTGCGGGGAGGTTACAAGGGTTGAAAACTACGACAGAGTTTCTGTAGCCTAAGAATCTGCCTTACAGCCACGTGTACCAAGTGACAAAGAAATCTCAATTAACTTTGAAGTAATACCCGGAACGTTTCCCTAACAAGCAATTCAAATTAGAATTTTAATTACCTTAAACAGATAAAGGTCCCTGGGAAAAGCTACATGCTATCATGAGCAGCTTGAGCTGCTATCCACGACCACGTCGAACTCAGTACAAAGAGCGCCCAGCCAATTATGAGACTTTACAAACGAAAGCAATTGAGACAGCTAGGACGCTAAAATGAAATGATTCAGACGCAGGGAAGAATACGGTGGTATCATTAAACGGACTTGAAGTTACCATAAGCTTTTACTAGCACCACGTGCACCTATATAACGATGAAAACTATGCTGTAATACAAAAAACGAAAAAAAGTGTTGCAAATTGTCAGAACTGTAGGTAAAAGAGTGTATAGCATGCAAACACAACGGATAATTGGAGAGTACCGTGCTGAAACGTAAAATCACGAAATGCTGGAAATTAAATTTGGACTGGAAAGCATATCAAATCGATAACTGCGTCTACCTGACCCCACTTCCTTTCATCCTAAGCCCTGATGAATCTTTCCAGTGGAGTAGTCAGTTGCCTTCTCGGCCTCACATCGACCGAGACACATGAAGCGTATTTTTTTATCGATCGATCAGCATTCCCAAGCAAAGCGCCTGTTTATTTTACTGTTTCTACCGGTCAGCGAAGGCCAAATGATCCAGCTTCTGCTAATCACAGAAATCCGCATGACTCCTCTGGACAGTGAACTCTGTGCTTACCAAGATCTCGCGTGTTCTACGCCCATTGCTAACTAGAGAGACTTCGAAACTGCCCATTCGTTGACATAACTGCCATCGCTTTAAGCCAACAGGAAAGTGTGGGGGCCTAGTAGCAGTTACCAGTTATTTGTATTATGTCACACGTATTTTACTTTACTTTGCCAAGAGGGAGGTATTAGTACCTAGAATCACGAAACGAGTCAGTCAGAATCTGGCGCCTGTATCTCAGCCTTTCTTTTACTTCCGTCATCTCTCCTGCGATGTGTGATTTAAAAGTATGGGTCTTACAACTTTTTCAATGCGAGCGATTCGTTCTTGTTCTTCCATTCTTATTATTCTCTCACGAATTTTTTACATATTGTTTATTACCTGGCTTCCCTTACTGGCTATGCCAATATTTCTGAGAATTTAGAACAGTTTGTGACATGTTACATTGTCGGAGTGTTATTCTACATCAGTAAATCCTGTTAACTTGTCTAAATTTCTTTTCTCTTGTTTCTGCTCCGAAGCTCAACATTAGACCTAACTCTGATGCCTTCATATTTTTTTAAAGCCAAACGTATCGTCATCTAACACACGCCGAATTTTCGTTTCCATTGTTCTGTACACTACACTTGTCACAACCTTGCATGCATGTACTCTTAAGCTGATTATGCAGTAATTCTTCCACAGGCCTTCGTTTGCTCTTACCGGGATGGTGTGAATGATACTTATCCGAAAGTAAGAGTATATATCTCCAGTCTCTCACATTCTATGAGCGAACTGGAATAGTTTGGTTGCCACGTCCCCTAGTGATTTTACTACTTCCGCAGTTACGTGTCCTGAACTGTACGGTGGAAATACCAAACCAGTTGGCTCGTCGGACTGTCAGATAAGAACAGTGAACGCACCATGTAGTGTTCGGAAGCTGCTAGCCTGTCGCCTCAACATCATCTGCTCGTTGATCTCTGTGTCTTATTTGATTGTGCTTCTCCGATTTACGATGCAAGGGAAGTTTGGTTTCGGTTTCAATGAAGGTTTGAACTAAAAAAAACTACGCAGTAGTGTCCGTTTACACATTTTTCACCCCTGCGAAGTTACAGCGTTGCTATAGGTCATTTATTTATCCTCACAAGCAGGTGTGTCAGTAGAAATGACATTTACAACTCATCTGAATACAGATGTGTTCAGCATTGAGTTTTAATTTCCTGATTGCAGGAATGAAATGTATGTTGATACAGATAAGGACTTTGAAGTTTTGTGGAATAGAATTGTTGACAAAGATTCCTAAAACATACCAAGTATTATGTAATGCTAGTCATTCTCAGGTGAGTATCCCTCGTCTGCGTCAGAATCAAATTGATACACGAGTCGCCACTGCCCAGAGGCAGCGCCCTCGTTGGTGGAACCACTAAGCTCAGCCGACTCTGTCTTACCGTTCGCCACGGACCTTATCGCACTCTGTCGTCTTCGATTAGAACAAATAGTGGACACGATGGCGTTGTACGTATTGTCCAGCTAGTAGCCGCTACTGCGGTTCATCAGATTTTCTTCCAGGCGTATTTCCACGAATTTTTTTAATAATGGAGACCCAAAAAGATGTTGCTGTTATCATAATCATTGTTTTTTTCATACTCAGGTAAATGTCCAGTGGAAATACAGTATTGGGCAATAGCAAACGTGTTTGGTTGCAAAATGCGATTGCACGATTGATGTTCAGTGTAGTGTTCTTCCACAGCGCATGTGGTCTGAGTTACGTAAGAAATACCGCATTGGCCACGTATTTCGTAAATTCCTACTTTCACAATAACAAGTCGTCCTTCAGTGACCCCTGAAGATCTGTAATGTTCCATGGCTGGACGGAAAACCACATTCACCTGAAATGTAACGGGATTCTTGCTATTTTAAACGAAATGTTGCCCATAAAATCAAGAAGAGTTAAATACACTCCTGGAAATTGAAATAAGAACACCGTGAATTCATTGTCCCAGGAAGGGGAAACTTTATTGACACATTCCTGGGGTCAGATACATCACATGATCACACTGACAGAACCACAGGCACATAGACACAGGCAACAGAGCATGCACAATGTCGGCACTAGTACAGTGTATATCCACCTTTCGCAGCAATGCAGGCTGCTATTCTCCCATGGAGACGATCGTAGAGATGCTGGATGTAGTCCTGTGGAACGGCATGCCATGCCATTTCCACCTGGCGCCTCAGTTGGACCAGCGTTCGTGCTGGACGTGCATACCGCGTGAGACGACGCTTCATCCAGTCCCAAACATGCTCAATGGGGGACAGATCCGGAGATCTTGCTGGCCAGGGTAGTTGACTTACACCTTCTAGAGCACGTAGGGTGGCACGGGATACATGCGGACGTGCATTGTCCTGTTGGAACAGCAAGTTTCCTTGCCGGTCTAGGAATGGTAGAACGATGGGTTCGATGACGTTTTGGATGTACCGTGCACTATTCAGTGTCCCCTCGACGATCACCAGTCGTGTACGGCCAGTTTAGGAGATCGCTCCCCACACCATGATGCCGGGTGTTGGCCCTGTGTGCCTCGGTCGTATGCAGTCCTGATTGTGGCGCTCACCTGCACGGCGCCAAACACGCATACGACCATCATTGGCACCAAGGCAGAAGCGACTCTCATCGCTGAAGACGACACGTCTCCATTCGTCCCTCCATTCACGCCTGTCGCGACACCACTGGAGGCGGGCTGCCAGATGTTGGGGCGTGAGCGGAAGACGGCCTAACGGTGTGCGGGACCGTAGCCCAGCTTCATGGAGACGGTTGCGAATGGTCCTCGCCGATACCCCAGGAGCAACAGTGTCCCTAATTTGCTGGGAAGTGGCGGTGCGGTCCCCTACGGCACTGCGTAGGGTCCTACGGTCTTGGCGTGCATCCGTGCGTCGCTGCGGTCCGGTCCCAGGTCGACGGGCACGTGCACCTTCCGCCGACCACTGGCGACAACATCGATGTACTGTGGAGACCTCACGCCCCACGTGTTGAGCAATTCGGCGGTACGTCCACCCGGCCTCCCGCATGCCCACTATACGCCCTCGCTCGAAGTCCGTCAACTGCACATACGGTTCACGTCCACGCTGTCGCGGCATGCTACCAGTGTTAAAGACTGCGATGGAGCTCCGTATGCCACGGCAAACTGGCTGACACTGACGGCGGCGGTGCACAAATGCTGCGCAGCCAGCGCCATTCGACGGCCAACACCGCGGTTCCTGGTGTGTCCGCTGTGCCGTGCGTGTGATCATTGCTTGTACAGCCCTCTCGCAGTGTCCGGAGCAAGTATGGTGGGTCTGACACACCGGTGTCAATGTGTTCTTTTTTCCATTTCCAGGAGTGTATTTTCCCGCCATGTTATCCTGCTTATCCACTTCCTGTTCTTGGTTGTAACTGTTATAACTCTAGTAATTTGCTGAATGGAAAAGCTGTTTCTCCTGAACTCGCTTTTAGGTGGGCCAGCTCTTTAGATATGGAACTGTATCAGCTCAGTTACGAGTGTTTTAAGAACGCTCATAGTTTGCGACATGTGACGACAATTTTACGGTTGCAAATACCAGCCAATGTCAGTGGGCATTCCTTCATCACCTCACACCCATTCATAACGACATTCGGTTCACCATTCAAATAGTCGAGGATGGTTGTCTGCTTTTCATGGCTACCTTTCTAGGATATTTTGGTTAGAGTGACGATTTTCTGTGGCATTCAATTTACCATATCCCCCACTCCCCTTATTGACTGGCATTTGCAAGTGTCAAGTGGTCATCGCCTGTTGACAAATGTGAGTGCTCTTAAAACACTGTACACACGGACGAATTCAAAATGTTAGTAAATGCTGTTATATTCCTTCAGGCCTAAATAAACTTAAAGATTCACTGGATAACACCTAAATCTTCTTCAAATAATATAATACTTAAAATAAAGAAAGTCAATCTGTAGCCACATGCACAACTCAAACAACGAGATAAAGCCTTATTCAATATGGCCTTTAGCCTTCGATAGTTATTACAACAGTAATATTCAATTCAACAATGAAATTTATACTCTGGAGCGGAGTAAGCGCCGATATGAAACTTACTGGTATGTTAAAATTGTGTGCTGGACCGAGATTCGAACTCGGTGCATTTGCCTTTCCCAGGCAAGTGTTCTACCAAGTGATATACCCAAGCAAGACTCACGATGCCTCCTCAGAGCTTTACCTATCTACTATAAAAACGGACTAACGTCTCTGTTACCCTATATCCTTGCCTGGATACTACTACCTACCGGTCATCAAGACATCAACTATCAATACTCTATTCAACTATAGACGCGTACCTCTTAGTGACCAGTACATCAGTTACCTACTTAAATAATTCTTTCTGATGAGAGAACGTATAAATTCTCAGTACACAGGCAAAAACCGTTCTGAACCACTTCAAAAGCCTCAGAGTACGGAAAAGATCCATAGCTGTAACAAGATTTTAAATTATGTTTGACTTTTCTGCAATCACATGCATTGTGTGTGCTGATACGAAGCAACGTACTATAAGACACGAAATTCACAAAGACAGGCCAACAATATTCACTTACAAACTTTCATGAAATGCTCATGAATTGTTCTTTCTCAAACTGTAACTGGTTGATTATTTATGATAGTATTTGAATCATTTGCAAATAAAATAAACTTATTATCTGGTATTGTTACTGACTGGGTCAGCACTAATCACAAGAAAAATTAAGGTCAAAATGGAACCTCGGTTTTACAGAGAATACTCTACTGCATCGGCTCCTGACTCAGCTTGCATTTATCGCGAATCTCTTGCCCAACGTAATGTCCCGAGCGACTGGAAAAAAGCGCAGGTGACGCCTGTAATTAAGAAGGGTAGAAGGACGGATCCTCAAAATCACAGACCAATATTCTTAATATCGGTTTGTTGCAGGATTCTCGAACATATTCTCAGTTCGAATATAATGAATAATTCCTTTGAGCCAGAGAAGTTGCTGTCCACGCTTCAGCAAGTCTTTAGAAAGCATTCCTCCCGCGAAACGCAACTCGCCCTTTTTCGTATGATATCATGCGAACCATGGATGAAGGGTATCAGACGGATGCCATATTCCTTGACTTCCGGAAAGCGTTTGACTCGGTGCCCCACTGCAGATTCCTAACTAAGGTAAGAGCATATGGGATTGGTTCCCAAGTATGTGAGTGCCTCGAAGACTTCTTAAGTAATAGAACCCAGTACGTTGTCGTCGATAGTGAGTGTGCATCGGAGGTGAGAGTATCATCTGGAGTGCCCCAGGGAAGTGTGGTAGGTCCGCTGTTGTTTTCTATCTACATAAATTATCTTTTGGATAGGGTGGATAGCAATGTGCGGCTGTTTGCTGATGATGCTGTGGTGTACGGGAAGGTGTCGTCGTTGAGTGACTGTAGGAGGATACAAGATGACTTGGACAGGATTAGTGATTGGTGTAAAGAATGGCAGCTAACTATAAATATAGATAAATGTAGAATAATGCAGATGAATAGGAAAAAGAATCCTGTATTGTTTTAATACTCCATTAGTAGTGTAGCGTTTGACACAGACACGTCGATTAAATATTTGGGCGTAACATTGCAGAGCGATGTGAAGTGGGACAAGCATATAATGGCAGTTGTGGGGAAGGTGGATAGTCGTCTTCGGTTTATTGGTAGAATTTTGGGAAGATGTGGTTCATCTGGTGCGACCTATTTTTGAGTACTGCTCGAGCGTTTGGGATCCCTATCAGGTCGGATTGAGGGAGGACATAGAAGCAATTCAGAGGCGGGGTGCTAGATTTGTTACTGGTAGGTTTTTATCATCACGCGAGTGTTACGGAAATGCTTCAGGAACTCGGGTGGGAGTCTCTGGAGGAAAGGAGGGGTTCTTTTCGTGAATCGCTTCTGAGGAAATTTAGAGAACCAGCATTTGAGGCTGACTGCAGTATAATTTTACCGCCGCCAACTTACATTTCGCGATAAGACCACAAAGGTAAGAGAGATTAGGGCTGGTACAGAGGCATATAGGCAGTCATTTTTCCCTCGTTCTGTTTGGGAGTGAAACAGGGAGAGAAGATGCTAGATGTGGTACGAGGTACCCTCCGCCACTCACCGTATGGTGGATTGCGGAGTATGTATGTAGATGTAGATGTAGATATCGTGGATGACGAGCACCCTGTTGGATAATGATTAACAGTATAATCCAGAATTATTCCCCGTCGACCAGTGTGATACAATTTGAACCATTTATTGCCATTTTCTGGTACACCATACAATGATAATTTACTTTCAAGGATATTGTGATCTAGGCAAAAACCAACGCTTTTGACAGATCCCAGGATACATTAGTAGCCTGTTTTGTGTTGTCTGACGAAATAAGTACATTCTCTTTTTATATGTAAATAATCTTGTCAATACAGCATCCATTAAGACAACCAAACAGAGATTTTAACTACCATTCAGACGGTTAAGGAGCAACATACATTTTTACCTTTCCCTAAGACTTTATAGAATGCTTACAAGACCGAAATAGAACACTATTTCGCTGGTAACGCTTTCTCGGCTTCCTATACAGAAGTTTAATTTCAGAGTTTGAAAGCCAACTGGAAAACATTACAGTAATTAGAGACATAAAACGCAAGTGACTTAATATGTTACTAAACTCAAAAGAAAGTTGTCCAATTGATATTTTATAATAAACATCAAAATATCTAGATTTTACAGATTTTATGGTGCAAATTATTTCCTCTAGTCTGACCACCTTACGTACGTTACTAGATGTATTTGTAATATCTGGCCAGGTACATTAGCGTCTTAACAATAAAATCTATAAATCACTTGAAAAATATTTAGCAGCACTGGACACACCTGTGACTGAAGTATCAGCTTCCCACAATGATATCTTCTCATAATAACTTCCGGTTACAGCAGCCTCCTCCTTCCCTACATCATAGACTGACTTTATTTATTTACGTGATATGACAACCTTTGTCTCACAACGCATTTGCTTTGATGTCCTTTTTACAATCTTCACGATTTAGCTGTACACCATATAATGACCTACAATGCGTAACAAAGAAAATGCACATAAGATACTTTCTCCGCTATTCAAAATTTTTCTTTTATTATCCTTTGATAAGTTGTACTGCACTGCTAATTCTGATTCTGTAACCTTTATTACAGACACTATAGCTAATATGTAATGCATATAATAGTGTATTTTTTCTGGCCCTATATAACTGATGCGATTATATTGTAAATATTGTAAATTTCTGGGTAATACCCAAGGAAACTTTATTTTAAAAAATGGAAAGCAACGGAATAATGGCAGTAGCTGTGGCGTTGTTTATCTTTTCGTATGGAGAGTCTGTGTCACGCTGCGAGCAGAGAGGTGGCAGAGCAACTTGAGTCATGAAAGAGTGCGGAAGTGTTTGTTGGATGCTACCGCAGACGTCGTGCGCAGATATATTGACCTCACGGCAGGAGTGGATAGGTGAAGGAAGCTGCAGTTCTATTGCCCGTCCCATAATTATCCGCGGCTCTGGAGACGATTCGTGGTTCTCATGCAGCATCAGTAACACAAGCGGTGCTGCATTTTCGTCGGCTAGATTTCGCGTCGTCTGCACAGCTACAACATTGTTAAAGGTCTTAAGTAATTTCCAGTTTTGAGTATTAACTTCAATAATTTAAAGTAACGTACAAACTCGCTGGCAAAACTAATAAATTAAAATACAGCACAAATTAAGAGTGCCAAATCTCATTTATTCTGTATTTAGCCCAGCGAGTGACTTCTTCTGGCTTGATATGTATTTGATCTTGTTGTACATTCCTGGAAATTGAAATAAGAACACCGTGAATTCATTGTCCCAGGAAGGGGAAACTTTATTGACACATTCCTGGGGTCAGATACATCACATGATCACACTGATAGAACCACAGGCACATAGACACAGGCAACAGAGCATGCACAATGTCGGCACTAGTACAGTCTATATCCACCTTTCGCAGCAATGCAGGCTGTTATTCTCCCATGGAGACGATCGTAGAGATGCTGGATGTAGTCCTGTGGAACGGCTTGCCATGCCATTTCCACCTGGCGCCTCAGTTGGACCAGCGTTCGTGCTGGACGTGCAGACCGCGTGAGACGACGCTTCATCCAGTCCCAAACATGCTCAATGGGGGACAGATCCGGAGATCTTGCTGGCCAGGGTAGTTGACTTACACCTTCTAGAGCACGTTGGGTGGCACGGGATACATGCGGACGTGCATTGTCCTGTTGGAACAGCAAGTTCCCTTGCCGGTCTAGGAATGGTAGAACGATGGGTTCGATGACGGTTTGGATGTACCGTGCACTATTCAGTGTCCCCTCAACGATCACCAGTGGTGTACGGCCAGTGTAGGAGATCGCTCCCCACACCATGATGCTGGGTGTTGGCCCTGTGTGCCTCGGTCGTATGCAGTCCTGATTGTGGCGCTCACCTGCACGGCGCCAAACACGCATACGCCCATCATTGGCACCAAGGCAGAAGCGACTCTCATCGCTGAAGACGACACGTCTCCATTCGTCCCTCCATTCCCGCCTGTCGCGACACCACTGGAGGCGGGCTGCACGATGTTGGGGCGTGAGCGGAAGACGGCCTAACGGTGTGCGGGACCGTAGCCCAGCTTCATGGAGACGGTTGCGAATGGTCCTCGCCGATACCCCAGGAGCAACAGTGTCCCTAATTTGCTGGGAAGTGGCGGTGCGGTCCCGTGCGTAGGATCCTACGGTCTTGGCGTGCATCCGTGCGTCGCTGCGGTCCGGTCCCAGGTCGACGGGCACGTGCACCTTCCGCCGACCACTGGCGACAACATCGATGTACTGTGGAGACCTCACGCCCCACGTGTTGAGCAATTCGGCGGTACGTCCACCCGGCCTCCCGCATGCCCACTATACGCCCTCGCTCGAAGTCCGTCAACTGCACATACGGTTCACGTCCACGCTGTCGCGGCATGCTACCAGTCTTAAAGACTGCGATGGAGCTCCGTATGCCACGGCAAACTGGCTGACACTGACGGCGGCGGTGCACAAATGCTGCGCAGCTAGCGCCATTCGACGGCCAACACCGCGGTTCCTGGTGTGTCCGCTGTGCCGTGCGTGTGATCATTGCTTGTACAGCCCTCTCGCAGTGTCCGGAGCAAGTATGGTGGGTCTGACACACCGGTGTCAATGTGTTCTTTTTTCCATTTCCAGGAGTGTAGTTTTTTTGACTCAGTAACCGTTTTTTCCTTTTATTCCATAACAGAGGCTTAACTAATTTCCAGTTTTGAGTATTAACTTCAATAATTTAAAGTAACGTAAAAACTCGCTGGCAAAACTAATAAATTAAAATACAGCACAAATTAAGAGTGCCAAATCTCATTTATTCTGTATTTAGCCCAGCGAGTGACTTCTTCTGGCTTGATATGTATTTGTTCTTGTTATATTAAAAGTAAAATTAGGTGTTCATTTACTTCAAGTAAGTTCAATTGAATCTTTCAGTAATCAAATGTATGTTGCTTCCCTTTTTCCAAATTTTGCATTACATTACACTGAGGTTACACAAAATCAAGTTTTTTAAAGTAACAAAGTTCCAATTACAATCAGTCACTTATTTAACGAACAACTTCATTCAACATTGCTTTCAAAACTTAATATTTCAGAATGAGTAAACGCAAACTCAGCGCTTTCTGATTCATTTACTTTCTCGTCAACTGTCGTATTGTGGAAAAGCGTGAATACCTTCTGTTTGCACACGAGTGATTACTTGCTTAATTATCTTTACCATCACCGTCCTCACGATTTTCAATATTCTTCGTCTTAGTAGCGTGACAATTATTTAATTATCCTTTCTTTGCTAATCAGTATTTCCATTGTATTAAATATTACGTGGTACCTGGCTCCTCCTGTGTAGTTCGGGAGCAATTGCACTAAATTTCTACCAATTTCAAAACTATTATCAGTGTTTAGATTAGTTTTGGGGTAGATTCTTCCTTCAAAAGGGTCTGTCGTACACTTTCCTCCCACTAACTGTCATTATTTTCCTTCCGTAACGATAGCTGTACCCACTGTAAAATTTTATCAAGCATACGAGATCATGATCAATTACATCACAATCCAGAAGGACTATTAGGAAATGGAAAGGTTCCTTGTAGAATTCCTTCAACTTTTAAGTGCGTGGTACTCTTTTTAATGTCCAAATTCTACATGGAAGACATGTTTTGTTCCTGTTGTAACTTTTAATGCAACATTTTGTCAACGGATTATTTCCCGTGAAAATAAGAATTATATAAAGCATTGCTCTATTAATTTCTTCATACAGTAATGCCATATTTAACTCAAAAGTTCTTTGACTAATTTAAATTTAAATCTTTTCATTCAAACACAGGCTTTAAATTTATATTGAATTTAGTTGAGAGGTTGTTGTTGTTGTCTTCAGTCTGAGGACTGGCTCGATGCAGCCCTCCATGCTATTCTATCCCGTTCGATCCTCTTCATCTCAGAATAACTACTGCAACTTACATCCTCCTGAATAAGCTTACTGTAATTATCTCATGGTCTCCCTCTGCGTCTTTTACCCCCTCTCCTCCCCACGTTCCCTTCCAATAGTGAACGGGTCAATCCTTGATGTCTCAGAAAGTGTCCTGTCAACCGATCCCTTCCTATGGTCAAGTTGTGCCAGATATTTCTTGTCTCATCAATTCTCTTCAGCCCTTCCTCATTAGCTTCGTCATCTGCACATCTACCACATTCTTCTGTAGCACCGCATTTCGAAATCTTCTATTCCTTCTTTGTCTACACTGCTTATCTTCCATGTTTCAGTTCCAGATTTGGCTACACTCTAGAAAAATAGTTTCAGAAAATATTTACTATCAGTTAAATCTGTATTCGATGTTAATAAATTTCTCTTCTATAGAAATGCTTTTCTTGCCATTGATAATCTACATCTTATATCGTCTGTACATCGGCCATCACCAGTTATTTTTCTTTCCAAATAGCGAAACTTATCTACTACTTTAGGTGTCTCGTTTTCTACTCTAATTCACTTAGCATTACATGATTTAATTCGACTACATTCCATTATTCTTGTGTTGCTTTCGTTGATGTTTGTTTTGTATCTTCTTTTCTTGGCAATGTTCGTTCTGTTCAACTACTCTTCCAAGTCGTTTTCTTCTCTGACAGAATTAAGATGACACCGACAATTGTCAAGTTTCTTACTTCTTCTCCCTAAACTTTAATCTCTTCTCCAAATCTTTGTTTGGTTTCCTTTACTGCTTGTTCACTACACATATCGAGTAAAATCAAAGATATTCTACCACTATTTCTCCCTCCCTTCTTAATCACTGCTTCAATTTCCTGTCCCTCGATTCTTATAACTGCTGCCTAATATCCGTGTTCCCCGTACACAACCTGTATTTTACCCCTGCTACCTTCAGAATTTCAAAGAAAGTATTCGAGTCAACATTGTCAAAAACATTCTCTAAATCTACAAATGCTGTAAAAGAAGATTTGTCTTTCCTTAACCTATCTTCCAAGATGAGTCGTAATATCAGCGTTGTCTCACGTGCTCCTACATTTCTCTGGAATCCAAACTGACCACCCTCATGGTCGGCTTCTACCAGTTTTTCCATTCTTCTGTAATGAATTCGTGTCAGTAGTTTGCAACAATGACTTATGAAACTGATGGGTAATTCTCTTACTTGTCAGCAACTGCTTTCTTTGGAATTGGAATTATTAAATATTTCTAGAGGTCTGAGGGTATTTTGCCTGTGTCATACATCTTGCACACAACGTGGAACAGTTTTGTCATGGCTGTCTTCCCCTCCCCCCCCCCCCCCAGTAATTCTGACGTAATATCGTCTACTGCCAGGGCCTTGTTTCGAATTAGATCTTTCAGAGCTCTGACAAATTCTTCTCGCCATATGATATCTCCCATATCATATCTCCCATTTCATCTTCATCTACTTCCACGTCCCTCTCTATAATACTACCTTCACATTCATCTTCCTTGTATAGACCCTCTATACAATGTATGCACCTTCCAGCTTTCCCTTCTTTGCTTATGACTGGTTTCCCCTCTGTGCTTTTAATATTCATACAGCTGCTTCTCTTTTCTTCAAAGTCCTGTTTTCCTGTGTGTGGTATCTTAAGTTGAGAGGTACCGGTGCTTGTTTTGCAGAATAAACTTAATATAAGGCTTTATAAATGAAAATTAAATTCTCATAAATGTTTATTTTCTTGTTTGTTGTGGTATTTAGTTTTTGTCGAGACATGAACTGAGAAACCTGCTTCGCACATAAACACTGGTGTGCAAAACTGACGGACTTAAGTAACTGTCACACCATATGTCATAGCCGAGTAACGTACCTCGATGAGACTTGGATTGTGCATAGTAAGACCCGCCACACAGTACTGAATAGTGCAGATGGTAGCTGAAATAAATACACAATGAGACCAACAGAAGTGTCACTTTTATTCAAAGACAACTATTACACTGAAGTCACGAGGCTTCGCGATGATAACATAGACGTCACAGGAGACATGCTTCTATACTGGCCACAATGTACGTAAAGAGTTATTGTGAGAGGACGCTCCATTTCTTCAACAGCGAGGTCAACAACTGATGTGTAGTAGTTGGTACACGTGACACATTGCAATACAATCTCTCCAACGCAACTCACAGTTGCTCGACGGGCCTTAGGGCGGGGGAAAGGACAAACCAGACTTCCTCTCGTTCCAAGAGCTCTTCAACCTGCGCAAGTCGAAGCTATAGCTCATTGTAGTCGAAAAAAATTAAGATTCAGGGCCGAAAGCACCCCTGAAAAGACGCAGAATGGTAACGTGTATGGTCTCACAATAAGGTTGACCGGTCAGTGTACCGTGTCTAATGATTTGGAGGTCAGTGAGTCGATGAAACATTACGTCTCGCTACACCATAACAAATGGAGCGCCGAAACGATCATGTTCGACAATATTTTTGATGGAAGTATATGAGGGTACATCGAGCATTGCAGGCTGTGATCATTTTGGTGGTCTAACGCTTAGCGTGTCGAGGTGTTTTGTAGGATGGGTATACTGATCTCCACACTTTTGAGAACGGTACATTCAGCGGTCAGTGTTATAGTAACACAGAATTCCTGTGCCATTACAGTCTTTCCAAGCGACAAATTTATAACGCTACTGCTTCTATTGTTATACCGGCATGCAGTTTACCTAGCGACGACTAGTTTCATTTGTGCTACAAGGCACCAACTTATAATACTATTCCCGTAGTAAATTTGCCAAATAAGGCCTAGACTCGCAGTAAATGTTGCCCTCTGAGAGCAGTTTCGAATTTTGATCGAGTTTGCCTAACGGAAAAATGGTATCCAACCTTAATTTCGTAAGAATAGCTGCAGGTAGTTACCAGAAAGAAATAATTTTGCAAAAGTAACAGTAAATGATTACTGTTAATAGAATTAGCTATACAGTCGCCACCCTAATTAGGCACAATAATGTAAAAGCATTATAAATAGAGAACCTATTGTTACAAAACAAAACTAACTTTCAGTAAATACGGCCCTGTGAAGTGCTATGAACACACCCAAATTGACAAATTGCACAGTGGTTAGCAGCAGTTGTCACTTTAGCAGTTAAGCAGTAACAAGATTTGCAAATGAACCGTTTCTCTTGTTTAATTTAATCATTTCTTATACCTTTAAATTATATAGTCTAAACCTACTCTTCACAATCCACAGAAGACCAGAGAGCACATTATAATAGTGAAGTACAATTAATACACACACTTACTATACAAAAGCAACAGGGAGAAACAGCATACAATCCTTCTACCTTTGCTTCTCCGAAATCACAACATTCATTAACCAGAAACCTACTAATCTGATTTAACCTTTTTACTATAACGGAAAAGAAATGTTGTCCCACACACTATCCCTTTCATTGTAGCAACAAAACTATACACACTTTCAAAATCATGTAGCACCAAGGTAGAATTGGATTACTCTTCCATTTGACACCATAACTTTCGTACCTTTTTTACACTCTTTGTCCTGACAAAAACTTCTACAAAATCAGAGAAAATCCCCAGTAAAATATTACTTCAAACACCCTCAAAACTAAGTGTCTTATGATACCACTTGTGAAGCAAGTAATTTTGAAAACAACTTTAAAGCAGTAAACATTAGAACACTCTTTTCCTAATAATACTCTTTCCTAAACAGATATTTAAGTTAAATTCTTTAGAAAAGTTTCAGAGTATTCAAACGTAGATAGTCGCTGTTATATGTATGAGAAACAAGTAATTCTTGTCCAGCACATTAAGTATACTGGCATAAGACTTTGCCACACGTCAATAATATGATCAGTAAAATTGTTAACGCTTTTTAATGCAAGGGATTTCATCACTTAAAGGAGAGGACCCTACTTGGATTAGTGCATAGGATGGACACATTGTTCAAACACTTTTTAAATATTTGGATTATATTTTCACAGAACCAAGCACAACGTTGCTGGTTTATACAGTAATACAGTTCTGACCTTCGATATGTGTGACGCAGTGGAGAGCATTTGGCGGCTAGGTGGTCATTCCATTGGCAGAAATAAGCTTTAATTACCTCTTCTTGGCGTTGTTAATATCATTTTTAGAACTTTCTCCTAATCTAGAGCACCACTTTACAGCTACATACTAGGACATTCCATTCCAATTGCAATACTCTAAGTCTCACTCAGCACCTGCGCTGTTTACTAGTCAGTTCCTTGCTACCGACTGACTACTGTGCTCTCTCACTTGCCGCCTAGACTGAGCGCCACATTCGCCTTTTCCTAGCGCACCAACTCACTTCCGTTGCAGAGGGGAACTACTTTGGGTTTCTCTTCATGCAATACAAAGTCCCTGTGTATGAACCAGTTATTACATAGTTGCCTACAAACCAAATTTAAAAAAAATGTCATTATTTAAACGTATTAAAAAGTCAACACAAATATACATAATTAAATACCACTTTCCTCCAAATAATAGAAAGATCTTAACTTGCAAAGAGTAAACATGTCACACTCCCTTTCCACTTCTTTACAGCAGATAAAAGACATTTCATAATAAAGAATATACAATTGATATTACGCAGGATTAATCAGTGCAAGTTATAAACAATACTTATTGTAGTGTTACAAATTCGGCCCTGGTTGCATTTTTATGAATGACAACGTGCGCCCGCATCGAATGGAAATGTGGAGAAGCTTTTGGAGCAAAATGATATTTATCGTATGGATTGGCCCACCCGTTCCCCCGACTTCAAACCTGTCGAGAACCTGTGGGTACTTTTGAGAGACGTAGTGAAGCTCGTCCAGTGAACCAGGGATCATACATTTGCTGTCAACGACCCTGGTGGAGGATTGAAACGAGCTACTACAAAACTCATTACCCACTTTGTTGATAACATTGAGCACATTGCAGAGCATACATTGTTGTCCATGGCGTTCACACACCTTAATTGGAAATAGGTAACGTCTCTTGTAACGTCCAGAGATCTGAACAGCCTGTGTAATTTTATTACGACCTCTATCAGCACACCATGTATGAGTTCCTTCTCAATCAACCTCCGAATATAACTCACTGGACATATCGCAGAACCTCTGACATGGCATCAAGACAGAATACGTTACAAATACTGGAGAAATATCTAGCAGTGACAAATACCCGTTTCATACCATGTTCCTACTCGAATCACTTTAAAAATTCCGTGATTCTATCTCGAGGTTGCATTGAGAGCTACGTGTAACCGCACTGTTGGTCAGATAATGTAGACCCCACTTATCACCGTCTGTATTCTGAGTCGAGGCATTTGTCTGGAAAAAACAGTTCATTCGGAGGTAATGCCATAAGTCGATTTATAAAGTAGGTATGGCTTTCAACATGAATACTTGTGTGCACCTGTAGAACCAAGACTAATAGTGACAGATAATGCTCATGTATTTTAAACATATATAGAGGTTTGTAAGACGATTTCGTCTCTCTTTCTAAGACACAGTGGTCGCACTCAAAAGAAAAACTTACGAGACATGGCCACGGATCGCTGATTTTCTCTTGGTATTATTTCGTACTGCCAGCAATCAGTTATTGGCAGAGTATTATACTTAGTAGCATGGGGTGCGTGATAGGTCCTCCTTGAGCACCAGGCTTATAAAGGATGAGTGCATGTTCCGACAGGTGCAAAGGAAATGACAATGTCCACTTATAAGGAAGTTATTGATTTGATGTGGAGTACTGTGATAGCAAATGGGGAAGGATGTGAAATAATAAGAATGGTACAGATACTTCTATTTTCAGAGCCAGAGCCGTCAGCGGGGTGCATTTCCGATTCTTCTCTCATTGGCGAAAGCCGTACAATTGAGACCACGATCGTAACATTTAATAGTAAGTATAGCAATGAAATAATATTTTTGTGGCTGGTTTCCTCGGACAATTCTGCCTATTGGTGCATGGCGCATCGGCGGTGGCTTGTGGCGCGAATGATTCACATTTCCGGATAACTTTAGGAGCTGTATGAATGGAGAGGCCTGTTGGGATGCAGGAATGTAGCGGACTTAACTGTCCCGTCCTCTAGACGGCCAAATAGCGAACTAACATTTAGTATGTGTTAGATGGCTTTTGTAATCGCGTGGAAATTTGAGAAGGTTCAATATGGATGTGTGATTGCGCTCGACAATTATTCTCTATTGTTTGGTAGACTTCTTTTGCACATTACGCACCTTTATTTAGCTGAGGTAACATAGATTGTGGTGTGTGCATCTAGAAGGTGAGAGACAGGTGGAAGACAAGTATGCTGGTTCTCTAGACATGAGAAACACCTTATATGACTTTGTAAACTATGCTGATGATTTTGAATCTGTTACATCACCGACATTATTATTTGCAAGTGGAAATATCAGTTCGCCATATTTTTTCGAGTTTTCACGTAAAGGTCCTTACAGACAGGATAAGTTTTTAGTTAGTCATCTATTAATGGCATGCTCCACCTAGCAAAAGCTTCGGGTGTCTACAGAGATAGTTTCGAGTCTAAATCTTCGTAATATGTTGCGCATGCGATACTGCTATGCAAGTGGTATTGCTATGCGCCTGATATCGAGTGTTATCGCGTACATGGTATAATTTTCTGGCAAAACATGTGAAAATGTAAAAAAAATACATGTGTCCTTGTAAGCCCAAGGTCGCTAGACTGGTGTAGAGAGCAAGCAAGCAAGATGGTCGGGAGGAGAAACGGTGATGCCTTTGTGCCGAGAAGAAGCGATCCAGCCTTTATACAACAGTCTTCGCGGTATATGTACGAGTGTCTGGAGTATATGTGCGAGTGTCTCGCGAAAATTGCATAACATTCTGGCAGACCATGTGAAATTACATATGTTCTTGTAATCCCAGCGTCTGGAGATGGGTGTGAAAAGCAAGCAAGCAAGTAGGTTGGGGTCCAGAAACAGTAACGCCTTTGTGGCGAGTGGAGCCGACCTTGGCTTTCGACAACAGTTCTGAGAGTGACTTCGGTCCACTGAAGGTACTCTGGTCATGTGTCAGGAGTGGATCACTGCCTGACCTCTAGGGAAATGTCTAATGCAGAGAGGAGTATACCTATGGTGAATGTGCTTGAGCTGTCTGTCTTCGCGGTCTATGTACGAGTGTTTGGCGGTTGGTAGCTTTATGCATGATGCAGAAGGGGCGATTTTGTATGGCGCTGGATACGAATTGTATGTTTACTACATCGACACGGTACACAGTGATATATTGTCGGGTTGGAGATTGGTTTCACTCGCTAAAATCCAAGCTTCTGTCCACATTGGTAGAGCAGTGTAACTGAGTACGAGTCTTTCCGTATTTGATGATCTGTGGGCTACTTTGCATGGTTTAACTGTCAGTGCAAGATGGTGATCTTTACAAAATAGTTTTTGTCACTGAAAGTCTCGTCTGCAGAAAGAAAAAAAGGTGGACAGTGGGTCCACACCGGTGGCATCAGTAATTTGGAGCATAAATTCAGCAAGAGCCAATCATAATGCTCCATTCATTCGCAAGACATCATTTGGGATTGGGAGTAGGAGTCTCTGCATAGAGGGGAGAACCTTTGGGTTTCGGAGTTGTTTGTTGAAAGCAGGTTTTAGCGAATTCTGGGAAGAGTAACATGTGATGTACAGGGTGCACGTTAGGACCATCAGGACGAATGCATTCGGTGTTATTCTCGGCTGTTTCCGTAGACAGTTTCTGTTATGACAAGAATTCCTATAAAGACAAGCTGAGACGTCACTAAAGCTCCTACAAAAGCGACTGCTAACTATTTCTGGGACACAACACAATTTCCGAGAGGTAGAATTGAATGTTATTATATAGGCATGTGACATCAGTATAACATTCTGAACCTTTTAGATGCACTTGTGATGGTGAGTCGCTACTCGAACATTCCGCTGCGATGTGTCAGTCATGCTGGGCAGTTATAAGAGTGTGCACGGCTAGACACAGCTCACCTGCCCCGTTAGGATATCTAGGAAAAATGCACCCTGTGCTATTCTGGGAAATATTGGAAGAGGTTTCTACAGCGCGACCTGTGACATCAGTATCCACATGTAGAGAGGTATTGTGCCATCAACGCTGAACACTTGCGTTTCCAGAGGGTGATTTGGCTCTTATTTACATATATATGTGACGTCAGTATAATACTCGAAGAACTCTAGATGTAGACGTGAATTTCATCTGTTGGTTGCCGTCGGCTGCAGCACGTATAGGAGCCTCTGATACATTGTGGGTGACGATAGTCTGAAAGTGTTTTTTTACGCGCACTCAGTATTTGAGCACTACATTATTTTCGGCTGTTTAAGCGTTGTGAGTGTGTTGGTAGAGCGTTATATATGCATTATTTAAGTGCTTTACGAGTTGTTTGCCTGTTTGTACACTGCGGTGGTTCGCTTCGGCGTGGTGCGCATCTTGGAACCTTTGTTGCGGTCAGTTTGCTGATACGTACAGGTTGACGATAGTTTGAAAGCGGTCTTTATATGCAATTAGTTTTTGTGCACTGCATTATATTTGGCTGTGAGCGTTTTGGCAGAGCCTTATGCAACGTTAGTTCGGTAATATACGAGTAGTTGCCGTCGGCTGCAGCACGTATAGGAGCCTCTGATACATTGTGGGTGACGATAGTCTGAAAGTGTTTTTTTACGCGCACTCAGTATTTGAGCACTACATTATTTTCGGCTGTTTAAGCGTTGTGAGTGTGTTGGTAGAGCGTTATATATGCATTATTTATGTGCTTTACGAGTTGTTTGCCTGTTTGTACACTGCGGTGGTTCGCTTCGGCGTGGTGCGCATCTTGGAACCTTTGTTGCGGTCAGTTTGCTGATACGTACAGGTTGACGATAGTTTGAAAGCGGTCTTTATATGCAATTAGTTTTTGTGCACTGCATTATATTTGGCTGTGAGCGTTTTGGCAGAGCCTTATGCAACGTTAGTTCGGTAATATACGAGTAGTTTGCAGGTCTGTATTCGGTGTACTGCGTTATTATGACAATTTACGAGATGTTTTCGTGTCTGTAAGTCAGTGTACCACATTATTTTGACAATTTATGAGTTTATTTCGTGTCTGCACTTCAGTCTATTGCATTATTTCGGTAATTTACGAGTAATTTGCAGGTCTCTATCTGTGTAGCAAAACCACAGGCACGTCAGAAAGATTATTTTGTATCAGTGTAGTAAATGAACTAGGTGAAATACATCCCTAAGAAATTGTTCCAAAATAAATAGAGTACACACCTTGCACTCTCCAGCAGCCCAGCACAGGCTGATTCCTTTTCCTGCCATTTCCCTCCGGACCACCATCTTGCATTACATCATGGGAAGGACGACAGCGTCCCCTGTTGGCAGTACTGTGTACTAGTTCAGTTGGACTCCAGACCTCATGATGTACACAGTGGATTAGCTACTGCCTCAAATTGTTTAAGTAAACACTGCATTCAAAATAAGGACTTCCATCCATCCTAACCAGCATCCCAGTCAATTCTGAGTCCTTCCCCCGGCCAATTCTTAGTAATAGATGGTGGTTGCATGGCTTTCGTTAGTGGAGGTAGCCTAAGTGACGTATTTTCAGGCCATTTTCTTAGGTTAGATGAGATATCTGTGGTGTGTTGCATTGTCCTGCTGTAATTTGAACTTCTCGCCAATTTTCTTGGGGAAGGGAGGGGTGTGGGGGGGGGGGGGGGGTCGGGGGTTAGGATAGTAAAGGTATCCCAATTGACGTATTTTCCAGCCAACATTTGAACTTCCCGCTATGACGTCATTGCAACGTTTTCATATCTATCGCCGCTATTTTGGGTCTGCTATCTTGGATACACTTGGCAACAATGAAGTGTGGGGTGACACCAGCCATGCTGCACCCCTGTCATATAATTTGTTTTTCGATTGATATCTGTAGTGCTACTTTTTCCGCAACTTCTTTCAGAATATCAATTTGTTTTTGAGCTGTGGTTATATCCGTAGTTAAAATCCCCATATCATCTGCAAAGGCGAGGTAATCTATTCTAATATAACTTCGACCTAATGTGATTGATTGACCTGTATTTTGACTCGGCTTTTGCTCTCGCCATTCTGAAATTACCTTTTCTAAAACACAGTAAACAAAAATGGGGAGAGACCATCTCCCTATCTAACGCCAGTCTTTATATCAAATGGTTAATAAATCTCTCCCATGAATTTATCTTTAGAGCTAGCCTCGGGAAACGTTTACTTACTCAGTGTTTGAGTTTTATTATCTTGCCAATGTTCCTTTAAAATAAGGAAAAGAGCTTCATCATCAAGTGAGTTGTAGGTCTTTCTAAAATTCGCAAATGTACGTACAATATTCTTACTAGAAGGGGAGAGACCATCTCCCTATCTAACGCCAGTCTTTATATCAAATGGTTCATAAATCTCACCCATGAATTTATCTTTAGAGCTAGCGTCGGGAAACGTTTACTTAATCAGTGTTTGAGTTTTATTATCTTGCCAATGTTCCTTTAAAATTAGGAAAAGAGCTTCATCATCAAGTGAGTTGTAGGTCTTTCTAAAATTCACAAATGTATGTACAATATTCTTACTAGAAATCCATTGGTGCCTAAGGATTAGTTTTAAATTATGAATTTTTTCAGGATGGGGTCTGTTTGGTCTAAAGACTGCTTGGTATTCAACAATTTCAGGTTATAGCTGTTCTTCGGCTCGATCAAGTAAACATCGCTAGAGAATTTTTTATATGGCTGGGAGAAGAGAGGTTTCTCGGTAATTATTAACATCGTTTCTATCCACTTTTTTATGCAATGGATGAATTAGGGCGGTTTTCCAGTCCTCGGGTATTTTCTCAGTTTACCAAATGTTCACTATTAGTTGAGTGATCCCTTTTATAGTGTTAGGGTCGACTGGTTTGATTAGTTCTGCAATTATATCGTCTTCTCTGGATGTTTCATTATTTTAAGTACCTTAATTTGTTTGGTTATTTCGATTTCGTCAGGTTATTTAGAATTAGGGTTGTTGTTATTAGTTAGCTGTTGTTGCAGTTTATTGGTTCTGGAACGCTTAATAGATTTTAAAAATAATTAGGAAGTATCTTACAATTTTCTTGGATGTTAAACGGCAATCAGCCATTCTCATTTTTTAAGCACAGACTTCGAGGTTCGTAACCGGTTACTTTTGTTCTGAATGTTTTGTAAAGGTTTCGTGTATTGTTCTTTTGGAAGTCCTTCTCGACTACTAAAAGTTGGGTATTTTCGTAGTTTCTTTTAGTTCTTCGGATTATTTTAGATGTTTCGTTTCTTATTGTCAGAAAGGTGTTGTATTTTCAGTTTTTTTAGTATTCCAATACTTGAATACCTCAGGCCTAGACACAACTGCTGTTTCACAATTCGCTTTCCGCCAAGGTTGTTTTTGTTTCTTTCGAAGCGCAATGAAATTTCGTGCTGTTTTGATGAACTTTTCTTTCAGGATTTCCCAATTTTTGGACTGTTCTTTGTCAAGTTCGCTTGTTATAGTTGGGGTTATTTTAGCAGTGTCAAATTTCGGGGTAACATTTTTTGATGTTGAAGTTTTACTTTATTCGCGTGAAATAATGGTCTGAATCAATATAAGCCCTCTCCTAACTTGGACATTTAAAACTTCTGTGTAGTTAGAGAATGAAATTGTTATATGATCGATTAGAAATTCACCTATAAATGTACTGGGTACCCAACAAGTAGTTTGTTTAGGAGGTTTCCTTTAAAATGTTTTCGCATAATTTTAAGGTTAAAATTTTGGCGCGTTTCAACAAGTCTCTGCCCATTTGGGTTTGTCCATTTATGCGCAGGAAATACACCCACCGTTTTCTTATATTTTTTCTCTTTATCAAATTCAGTAAAAAATTACCCATTAGAACTATAACATAGTCAGAGGGAATTTTCTAGATCACTCTTTCTGAATTTTCTCAGGCCTTAGTAAAGTCTTCAGTTTGTTTACGTTTATCCTCATTGATTGGCGTATGGACATTAATTAAGGTGTAAACTTAATTTGTGCATTTAAAAGAGATGAGTTTTACCTCCGTTATTGAATTTAAAATATTTTTGGAGACTGTAAAAGCAGCTCTCAGATTTGGTGTATTATTAAGTATTTTTTTATGACTTTCACTTTTAAAAAGACGACAGTTGCGAAAATCGTTATTGTTATTGTCCGTTACTCGTGTTTCTTGGAGTGCCATAGATTGAATCTTCTATTCTTTTCATGTATCTCCCAATTTATGAAGTTCACTAGGTTACCAAAGAGTTTGTGTGCTAAGTGTTGCAAAAATTGTATTTGTTTTGGTTTTAAGTTTGGCAGAAGACTCAGACTTCCTATGTCGAATTACACTGCATTATGACCTGCCGCCCCAGAATAAGAAAGACCAATTGCCCCAGTTATACTGGCGGTAGATATTCCACCTGGAGTAATATTGTAATTAGCAAATTCTCCGTGACTATTGTACCTGGAATAAGGTGGAAGTGAGTAGACCCATCTGTGAATTCAGAGTGTTAAGAGTGGAAGGGATAGCTCCAGGATATAAATTTCCGCCGCAACACTGGTGAACAGATGCCGACCACTTTGCCGCCTGCTACAAGACAGACGCAAAGTGAATCTGGTTTTGTTTAGCTTTGGTCCGGGACTGGTCATTCTGTATTCGCAGCTGTCCACCATATCTGATGGAAAGTTCACTGCCCGCCACCAGTGACGTCCAATCCCCTAGGCAAGGTCGGCTTCTTAGACTTTTAGTTTCAAAATCTTGAAACTTACTTACTATTTTACGTACTACTTTATTATAGGTACAAATAACATGGAGTCTAGTTATAGAAGTTATAGAAGTTAGTTTGTTGGAAGTTATACGTATTATTTTGCTGTCGATAAGGTAACATTCATATCTGTCGTACTTTTCAACACTGGCTAATAACACGAGACACATCTTCACGAATTTGCTGTACGGCGCTACTTGAAGCTTTTCTTATCAGGAGCGATTTTGAATTTAATGTATGATGTTACAAGATTGGAGAATTTCCAATACTAAGAGTATTTCTATAACGAAACAACAGATTTATTACGAGGAAAGTCTAGTCTTTAGCACCAAAGTGTACTACGCGCAATGACACTAACCGTTCATACAACCGCTCTGAATAGATACGTGGTGAAACGCTTCCAGCACTGTGGCAGAACTCAAGTAAGTATTATAGGCTCCACGCCCAGGCGTCGACCATGTCGTCCTCGGCTTCAAATTTTTCCGCCGGCTGGACTAACGAGGAGAGGTTTGGACAGTAATCCGCGCACGTGAGGCCCTATATCCGCCGACGTCCGCTACGCTCCCGTGGCGCCGGTGGAAACCGCAGACGGAACAAGTGCGCATGCGTGCGTGTTCGCGTGCGCGTCCGTGCGTGCGTCCGCGCGCGTATGTGTGTGTGTGTGTGTGAGAGAGAGAGAAAGAGAGAGATGAGAGATGGAGCGGGGGGAGGGGGGAGGGTGAGAAGGTTGGACAGACGTGGGTGGAGAGGTAGAGGAGGCGAGGGAGGAGATGGGAGAGGAAAGAGAGCACTGTGCGGTGGCAACGACCGGTAATTCGGCCCAGGAGCGGCCGCAAATCCCAGACGGACCACATCCTGCCCACCGGGTGGGCAAACACTGCGCCACAGCACCGCTAGTTTAGTCCCGCCAATTGTCTGCCGCGCGCGACCGCACGGCATCGCGTATTCGTCGTGACCACTGCATATCCTTGTATCTCTCTCTCTCTCTCTCTCTCTCTCATTCAAATCACTCGAACATGACATGCATAAAGATTCTTAAATGTACGTTGTTTGGTCACACTTACGGGACCACCTATACGTAATACGTAACTTGTGATGACCTCAACCCACAGGAAAAATAATTATCGAAATCTTAACTGTGAAGTCATCCAAAATTCTAGTCGGAAAACCCTACTCTTTGTTATACTTCTCAACTGGTCACGATCCCACTTCGTTTACGAACTGAAAACTCTAATATTCACGAGAAACTGCTTTGAAATTAACCTTAACCGACAAAATTATGCATATATTCTCTGAAACTTCAAAGACATGTAAGAAAACATCTGAAAAGGAATTAGAAAAAGTGACAAAATTTCGTGAATCACACATTAACATAATAATTGCATGAACACTGGGGGGGGGGGGGGGGGGTTCACCCTACATCTACCCACTTTTGAGTATAACCAGTGTCTCTTAATACTACGACTCGTAGCAATACAATATCAAAACCTTTTTTTACTGGTAAACAGTCCCTACGTGATTTGAGAGGTGACATTTATAATTCACCCCCACGTCAGGAAATGCATCAACACGGGATTAGCAGCTTTTACGTTATTGATCAGAACGCAAGCAATTATGGCGATCGCCGTAATTTTCGCGCGACGCCATATTTCGCGACAAAATACTCTTATTAGTTAATGTCATATATCTACTCTCATAACAATACATAAAACCACATAAAATAACTACAATAATTTTGACATGCAAGGAGAATTAGTTCTAATGAGAGGAAGAGGTTTATATTTACTGGTGTTTCAACAATGACTGCCAGGCAACTTTTAATTCACTGATTGTAATTTTATTTTCGTTAGCAGAAAGCAAACATGAACTAAACAAAGAATTGATTAGAATAGAGGCTATAATTCGTATACTTTTAATAGAGAAAGAAAGTTTCTATGTCAGGGGATAGCGTTCGGAGAAATCTCTTAGCTTTTTGTTGCATACGAAGCGTTGCGTTGGGCAGCACGATGTCGGCGGGTTACGATGACGAGAGCAGGATACATGCAATTCCGCTGGTTAATCTTCTCCGGCGAAACGCAAATAAAGTTCCGGCACAGCTGTATCATTAACCCCGTGGTGGTTAACAAACCACAAGACGCCAGCATACGACATGTCCTCTCTTTCAAAGTACATTACGTAGACATCGCTCGTTTTTACACTCTATGCACTGTCCGTGACGCTATCGTTCATAATTACACAGTTCGTCACATTCATATACTCTTAGCCACAAATACACAGCTCATAGAATTGTTCTTGTGTGTGAAACCAACCGTAAACAATGTCCACTCTGTTCTCGCATTTCAAACTTCGACAACGTCACTGAAAGTCTTTTATATTGCACAGTTAATTAAAGTATTCACTTTCACGGCTTGATAGAATGTGATAGACAACAGTTCCACCACCAAAAACCAATACCAGCGAAGTTCATTCGCATAAAAGCACTGTTCGTGTCAGCCGCAACAAAGTATTGTTAGCGGCACTTTAACAGTCCGGTTTATTTGCACTTCAAGTTCGCTGGCGATGGCATTACATAATGTAGTCGTAAAGGGAATAAAAAATCTGATAGTTCGGTATCAATGTCCATACAATTATGTATGCTTTTCATAAAACACAGTACTGTTTTCCGCGCACGCTTTACAGACTCATCATCCACCATCCCCTCTACTACACAACAACCTTTCGACTATCGATATCACTATCGCTGTCCTCTGTCTATAGATGTTATATCGTTATCGTAAATTACATAAACCTTTATAAATGTTATTGACTGCATTTTTCACAATTAATAATATTCCAAAAGAGAACTTTACAAACTTTACCACAGGTACAAAGCAAGAAACATATTTATTCAGTGGCTAACGATATATTCACAATTACGTCTTTACATTAGAAAACCACAGTAGAATGTTACTTAATCACAATTAGAAATGCCCATATGTACAAAAGAAAAAGAATAGAAATCTAAAGACAATCACGAAAATAAATTATATGGGTAATTAGCAGTGCATTCACAAACTGACCACTGGATACTAAGAGAGGCGAACCCACCAATATAAAACGAGGTAAGCAGTTTGCAAAGATAAAATTTTCTGGGTTCTTAGGCAGCGTCAAGTTTCCTTCTAAAATAATCGACGTTTCGACCGCTTTGCTGGGATCTCCTTCAGAATGTTTTGGTGTCCACTATTGCTAGAACACTGGCAGAGACCAGTGTCGCATTCTCTTATAACAAGAAATTGTCCCGCGTTGGTGCTAGAGAAGTGGGAGTATCGATAGAAATTCTTGTGGCTACCATTGACGGGCTGCCGTCATTGTCTAATATTCCTTTGCTGATTTGGAAGAAGGACGTTTCTGGCTAAACTCTTATGGATACTTTTTGTGACTCATCGTCATTGGATACAAAGGCAATTAATCCACACTTACGATGGAGACGGGTTATTGGTTGAAATTCCTCCAGCTGCTATTGGCTGGCCATCATCATTGGTTAGATGAGAAATGGACATAGCAAGAGAGGACAAATATTGACCCATAATATTGATGTCCGCCAAGGTGACTTGCTGCACATTGCTCATATTGCTCGAACAATTCGGCCGCATATATAACATTTTGGGTAAACATTCCCCGTCTCTTACTCTGTTCGTTTTGTACCTAGCCAATGATGATAGCCCCTTCTTCTGCATCAGCCTTGGAATGTTACCCAGTGACGAGGCCTACCAATCATAGCCACAATAATTTTAACTGATACTTCCACTTCTCCAGCACAAGCGCATGAAACACCCCTTTATAAGAGATATCGACACTCGTCTCTGCCAGTGTTCTAGCAATAGTGGACACCGAAACGTCCTGAAGAAGATCCCAGCAGAGGGGTCAAAACGTCGATTATTTTAGAAGGATATATGATACGGCCTAACAACCCAGAAGGTCTTATTTTTAGTGGCAAAGGTCACGAAAGCCTACAGATGGTGATAAGGAGTATTGTGTTGTCAGCAGAAAAGCAGTGGAAGCAGTAAGGGTCGATCAGAAAAGCTCAGTGACTTGGAACGTGAACTAGTCATTGACAAAGGTCGTTACCATTTCTCGTCTTACTGAACTGTACTGCTGACTACCCACTCTACTATTAACATTTATTGAATAATTTGGAAACAGCTTCTAAAGAAGAACTACCTAATGTGATAGTAAAAATGAGAATCTCTTAAATAAAGTTTAGAAAGTGGCCGCTTTATTAATATGTATTTACACATTATACTTCCGTATGTAAAATACAAAAAAAAAAAAAAAAAAATAGTCCAGATATGCTTTGTTATTTAGTTCCTGAATAGTAGCACTAATTATATTTAATTTAGCAAAGCACACAATTATTGACCAGAAAATAACTTAATAGCTACACTGTGTCTTGACAAGCAGACTACCAGAATCGGTACACCCTGCACATTGTACAATGGCCGTTGCAATTTCACTCATTTCACACCAATATCTCTTCCTACCTCCTCATGAATGTCTTCCTCCAAGCTCCCCTTTACTGGGACAATGTAACAATCACAGCTTACAGAGGAACATTTACTCACCCTAAGTGTTTTAACCTAGAAACCTGAAACTCTAGGCATTCTAGATGTTGTTTTTTTGCAAGAAAGTTTTGTAGTGTCTGAATCTAGAGTTACTGTTAAAACTTATTAACAGAAACAGTACTTTGTTGTGCAAGGATAAAGTCAGAGGCGGTAACGTCGCATCTATTACGCGACTGCAGATTTTTGCAGTAAGTTTGTTACATTAGGGCAAGCTGTTTTGGAAGCCAGCAGTATAGTAGCATTTGGCGGCGGCTGACTTGCGGCCTGTTGTATGCGTCATAGCCCCACCTGTCGCAAAAGCGGACAGTGATAATGTTCACTGTGGCGCCTACTAAAATCACTTATTCACCTCACCTACGACACTAAATAACTTCGTTAAGTATTAGCTGTTTTATTCCAAATTTGGTACATGACCTTTTCTTATTCAGACGAGCTTTGTGTCGAAATTTTATATCGTTACCTATAATAGTTTCAGAGACATAAAAAATTTATTAAAAATTACTTAACCGACACTTAAGAAAATAAATTCAGATAGTAATATTAACAGTGTATATTTCTTTGGTTATTAGGATACAGTAATAGTACTCTTAGTGTGCTGATTTAATTTATAAACATTTTCAATTCTAAACTTTCGATAATTTTTCATTTGCAATGGAAATAACAGTTTAAAAGTTAATATTCATATTTTGTGTTACGGTGAGAGTAAATGAGGGTGAGTGCGACTGTGTATGTGGGACACACATCAAATTTCAATTCCATATTGTAATACGCCTTACGTAACTAGCAAGTGTTACGCCACCAGGATGTCATGAAAACAGGTGAATCCCCCGAACTCGCTGATGACGTTTGTCTGTGAGCGTTTGCTTTTGTAATAAGGCACCCAGAAAGGTAGTAAGAGGATAATCAGATCTAAAGCATATTTCAAGCATTGTTATAGCGTGAAATGATGTAGATGCATCTGCGAATGTTGATTGGAATAAAGCTGTTTGAGCCCGAATATGATAATGAAAGATTAATCTGATTCGCTGTTCGTTTTGATCAACCAATGAAAGTAAAGTCTTTCCCGCGTATTGGGATGAGTTATATGCCCGGAAAGCAACGGCTTTCAGTGAGTCGTGGACTAGCTGCTGGACGAGAAGGTCATGTTAAATGTGTGCGAAAAAATTATTTTTCAAATGAAGAAAACATTGTTATATCGCGTTCGGTTTGTATCGCCGTGCCAGCAGATGCAATTATGGACAGTTCTGTGAATTTTGGGAGATTTTGGAATGTTGGTTGTAGAGAAAACCGCGCGTGCGACTATCGGCCTTTGTAAAGAATTCTGCATAGCGTGTTCAGTATGCATTTACAGAACATATTTGGCGAGCATCTTCATTTGAAGAATCCACTGAAAAGGACCGAGTGTGAAACTCATTTAGTGGAAGAGTATTGACTGTATTAATCTTGTAATATTTCGGGTTGGACTTCGCGCATTTGTGGCTGCCTTGCATGTGACATAAGCTGCATGAACTAGTAGTATAAGTGTAAGACGTGTATATTTCTATTGTTTATTGTCAAGTCACTGTTTATGAAAGATGTTTAGATTTTATTAATAGGATTAAGTAGGAATAATTAATAATTGTCATGTTGGAAATAATTGTGGTAGCAGGGAATGCCTGAACCAAAGTATTGTTGACAAGAGAGACCGCAAATTGATATAATTTTAAAAATCGCGGGAGAGACCGCGTATGGATACATTTTAAGAAAAGAGCGGGAAAGACCGCGCATTGATACATTTTGTAATGGTAGCAAGGGATTGCCTGCACCAGAAAGCATTGTTGGCAGGAGAAACGGCACTTTAGCGTTCGTAGGAAGTCAGGTGTAACTTGTAAGCAAGAAGTGAAGCGAGCCGGTAGCAGGTCTGAAGCAAGACGTTGGGAGGAGCTGTGTGCCTGCCGGCCGCTAGCTATGATTAACAAGAGATGATAAAAGGATGTACAGAGACATCACCTAATATTATAATAAGAGGAACTAATATTATTGAATTATTTTTTCTTGAGAAACTCAAGACAACTGAAGGTATGCTAGTTGTACGATTATTGTAAAAAGTAAGTCTCATTTGAACGTTTGTATAATCATTTCATTCAGAATATAGTTAACTTTTGCCAGCAGTATTGCATTTCTAATTATAATCCATCCCAAAATCAATCAGCATAAAACTTTGCAAAATTTTTATTGTTGTCAAGATAAAGTTTTACTATGAATTACGTAAATTCACTCAAATTAATTAAAGAATAACGTAAACTTTGCTATTAAAGAATAACGTCAGCTTTGGTAATAAATACAGCCACTTATTATGAAAGCCCACCAGTAGCTAATAGAGTATACTAAAACATAGTAAGTATATCCATGTCGTAGTTCGATGTAGCAGTCAGATGGCAACCCAGTAACAGTAAAAAAGGTAAGGAACAGTTTTGGGTTATTGCAGAAAACGACTGAGGGCCACGACGACGACACATTCTATGTTTCGTCGAAATAATCAGAAAATCACTTTTAATAAGCAGTAATTACATTTGTATGCGAAGATAGAGGAAGAG
Source organism: Schistocerca piceifrons (assembly GCF_021461385.2). NCBI lineage: Eukaryota > Metazoa > Arthropoda > Insecta > Orthoptera > Acrididae > Schistocerca > Schistocerca piceifrons. Next base: position 655,077,914 of record NC_060142.1, read on the forward strand.
AATTAATTTCAAAGGGAAGATTTCATTTGTTATTACGAGTATTAAGCAAGAGAAAGAAATCCTAAGAAATGTTACATAGTTTGTTGTAAAAGGGAAGGTTATCAATAACACAAGAGGTATATAGGATACGGGAAGGTTTCATATGTGCTATCGACATAAATGTGGGCTTTTTGCCACAATAGCTAAATGACAATAAAAACATTATCATCGATAAGCGGACATTTTCAATGGAGTAAGGAAGCATCTCCTTCTGCCCATTATTACTAGAGATTTGCAGGTTTATTTGGTTACCTGAGTTACATGGACTATGCAGTCATAACCACGGACGATGGTTTCCTTCAACGCTGTTTTTAACATTATCTGCATAGTACCTACGAATGTAGAGCAACGGATGTTGAACGAACGCTATACTGAGGATGGTGGACATTAGGTTGCAGCTTGCTTCGCACAATAACATCAAACAGTGAAAACCCGCCCCACCGCTAGGCTTTCGAGAGAAGTCTTAACTGTAACAAATCATGTGTTACTAAATTCTGCTGTGAGATTAGGACATTAACTTTGCTTTACTCACAGTCTGGATACTTTATTTCATAGTGACTAGATATTAACTACCTTGCAGTTAGTTCCCTACTGCTGTTGTGAATGCTAGGGGAAAGGTACACACAGTCTACATTTATGTAGTGCTGCTGCTACGGTTTAATATATAATAACTCTAATGTGAGCGGTAGTTGTTTTTGTGGTCTTCAGTCCTGAGACTGGTTTGATGCAGCTCTCCATACCATACAGTAAAGCTGCATGCCCTCGAGAAAAATTACGGCCGTAGTTTCCCCTCGCTTTCAGCCGTTCGCAGCACCAGCACAGCAAGGCCGTTTTGTTTAGTGTTACAAGGCCAGATCAGTCAATCATCCAGACTGTTTCCCCTGCAACTGCTGAGAAGGCTGCTGTCCCTCTTCAGGAACCATACGTTTGTCTGGCTTCTCAACAGATACCCCTCCGTAGTGGTTGCACCTACGGTACGGCCATCTGTATCGCTGAGGCACGCAAGCCTCCCCACCAACGGCAAGGTCTATGGTTCATGGGGGGGACTGCGAGCAGTATAGATGCATAATTTCACTTTATGAAATTCTGATACTGCAGATTGAGCTGGCACAAATGCATCTTCTTACAGTAGTGTTCTGAACTACATCTAGTTAACACAGTACAAATATTTTTAGTGAATTGCAGCTTGCCAGTGAAGTTACGAATAAAAATCATATTACGCAAACCTTCAATTAAGTAACAAAATTATACCTTTATTGTTTTGACTGTTACCTTCATGTGTAATGAAGTTTTATCTGGCAAATCTAGAAACTGTTACTTGCCTACTAATAAGTAACACAAATCAACTATATTTTCATAAATTACTCCAGTTTTACTCATTAAATGTGAATGTAAAGAATATGGGCAATAAACAGTGCATTTTTAACAAAAAAGTCGAAAGTTCAACCAGTTTAGTATTGGAGGAAAATGTTGGGGGGGGGGGGGAGGGGGACAGGGGGGAGGGAGCTATCTGTCACTCCACTCCCGAGCACAAGCTTCCCCCACCTCTGCAGACAATACACAAAGTCAGTGGAGGGTGTAAACGACCGGTATACGTGTCGAAGCCACGGGTCCAGGATGTCAGTCATCAGAAATAGCCTAGTGATGGTGGCACCACGGTCATCGAAAATACGATCTACAACGATCAATCAGTTAGCTGCACGCCTGAGAGACTTTCAAGCAGCATATTCGCTGGGAAAACGTACAAACGCTAACATACATATCTTGCTGTAGGGCATAAACGTTATTATTATTATTATTATTATTATTATTATTATTATTATTATTAGTGGCAGTGCTCAGCAGACACATGTTCACTTTAAAGTATTCCAATCCCTGCCGATTTAGAAATATGGAGCCCACCAATTCAAACAGCAACTACAGTTCACATAATTTAATTTGGTTTATTGTAAATGGGACAGCAGAGTATGGGTGAAGCAAGTGTCTCTAAGGAGAGTAGTGGGACTGCGAGAGAGCGTCCTGTAACAAGGTCATAAACGCTTTATTTTTTGACGAATTGTCATAGATGACACACGCTAAGTACTGAGAAGTCCTTCATCTTTCTGTGAAAAATGTTGTTAGAAATGAGCAGTAGCAGATGTGTCATTGATTCATTACTCGTGGTTTAATAAAACACTACAAAAGCTAAACATTGGTTATCTCTCATCATACCGTGAACGAAAGTGTTCGAAGAAAATTATTTTTCATTTTCAAGTTCAGTTAGGCACAAATGTTGATGATCGTAGCGGGTTGGTGTTGGCATTTAATATCTGATTGCACTCAGGACTAATGATATCAGGAAGTTCGGAATCATTGGCTTAGAAGGTTCTCTAAGCAGAGGCTTTTAATTGGAGTGTTTCATCAAAGACTTGTAATAAGTAGTATTGGTGACCTTTAAGAGATGAACTCCATAGTCAAGTAAACGGTGGAAGAGTGGCTATACGGGAGTATATAGACTACGTTTATATTTGATTATATAGTTTCTTATCGACGCATTTATTTCACTAGTCAAGATCAGGGCCATCAATTCTTCTCATATATCAAACTAAATAGCCATATAAAATCAACAAATTCAGTATGTATAGAACATGAGCAATAAATTTTACTAGCACTACTACTACTAATAATAATAATAGATAGACAGATAGGTTGATAGAGTAATCGTTAAAATATTCACTTTATTCCATCGATACATAACCATAACAATAATAGTAGATACAGCCCAGTAAATCGTTAGTTAACACATTTACTATTTATTGCTTCTAACAGGAATATACAGCAACCGTCTAGAAACAATCACATATGGAGATGGAGCTGACTAGTCTGGAGCAGAGCGGGTAATAATGAGGCAGAGGGATGTCTATAGAAAGATCTAAAGAAAATCTTTACCAGAAGAAGAGTTATCATAGTGAGACTTCTACCGCAGAATCCAGAAAGTGTTGTCTGGGAGCGGGGGGATGACGAAGTCCTTGGTGACGGGGGACGTGGGGGCGGGAGGTGAATGGTGGGAAGGAAAAGAGAAACAAACGCGAGACAGACAACGTTTCCAATACTCAAACATATTAAAGAGAATGCTGGATGTACGAGAAGCGAAAACGTTGAAAAATTAGCACACAGAAAGAATTTAATATTTTGAATATGGCTGGATGCAGCAGCTGTACAATCGACTATCCGTGAGAACAAAGTGAAACACTACCACTTGCAGAGAACACACTATTAAATTCTATAATTTAAATTCGCGTGCATTTTTATATTTTTATAATAATTGTTCCTAATATTTTATTCGCGCCTTCTGTCTCCCCCTCCGCATTGCTTTCGTTCACCAATAATATACTTTAAAATTATTTTTTCAGTTTATGTGTTTCATTGGTTTTAAAGCTTTTTTGGGTGATAACCTTATAAAATGTCATGTGTTCGACGTTAGTATTATCGTATGGTCACTAGATCCCTAGTTCCTAGGTTACACGTGTAATATTGTAATTGTTTTCACCCCTTTTTATTGCTATTATTTCCACTCACTCTTACGCACAGATTTCGCGCTTACAATTGCTGTCCTGTCTCCTGCGGAACATACCTTAACCTCACAGACATCGACGGGACAACAGTTCAGTAGCTACATTTGTAAAGTAATGTCCGATGCCAGTCAGCATGATTTGTTTGGTTTTACTATTATGGAGGTGAATTTTACCTTTATTTGACTCTTATGGCTACAATTTTCACCAACCTCCACAAAATTATGTAACCATTAAGTGTAAATAATTCGTTGTATGGTAGTGAGTTATTTTTCACTTTTTCTATGCGCTTTTGTTTCAACATATATAGAAACTATGATGGTAAAATCTTCTCGGGTTGACAGCCAAGACAATACGTTGTTCTGCAGCAACGTTTCAGCAGGTTTCTTACTTGCCATCTTCAGGCGAACTGTCGGGTTCATGTCTCGTCCGGATCTGTATAGCCGCTGGACCACGGGCTTATTCTCATACATATAGAAATTGTTATTGGTGTAGCCATTGATCCTTATGAAAAGATGTTTTTAAAGACGTCAACACCTACATCAATGTGTTTGAATAATCCTTTCATTTCTGCAATTGACTTCTTGTATTTCCCTTTATCCTCACATAGAGAAGGGCTGGACAGCGAAGTCTTCGAAACATTGGATATAATGACACTTTATAAAATTTAAAAATCCTAACATTTATCGCGTTTAGGATATAAGTTAATTGTTTATTTAATTCTACTTTCCTTTTTGTTCCTCATCATGCATAGGCTTCATCCTTATGTTTCAATATGATTCCGAACGTTATCTTCAGGCAGTTGTCAACAGCGCAAACTTGTCAACAGTGCAAATATGTTAAACAAAATTCATAACACGCAGCAGCTGTACATCTTTCTTTTATTGTAATACTGGTATCAGTTGCCAACCACATTAAGGTACCCGTATCAACGTAACTGGAGCATGTGATTGTAGTTACGTTCGTGACTGATCCTCCAATTATATTGATACGGCTATCACATGATGGTTTGTAACTGCAAAAAGTAGTATAATAAAAGAACCAACTACGGGTGTGCGTTACGACTTTTGTTCAGTACGATTGTAGTGTGAAGCTTAGACCTTGAACAAACACGTTCTCTGACATCACTAAAAGCTAGCCAGCAGTAGTCACATGCTAGGGCAGAATCGACCGCAAGATGTATGGGAGTAGGTGTGCGAGACTAAGAGATCTTCCTCAGCACCTATCTTTCTCAATTTTTGACCATAAAAGGCTATGTCTTGACTGTATGACTGAGTCATCAGGGCCCAGCCCAAACCGCTAAGGAGAGAGACTTGAAATGCGGAGAATAAGTTGAGCCTATGCTGTTGGCGTCGTTTAAGAATAGAATCCTAGAAATTTCAACCCTAAGAGGGTGAAATACGGGATAAATAGCTTGTTTCTTTTAAATTTCACTATTAAGGTACTTTTGAAGTTAAATCTACTAAAATTGGTATTTCGTTTCCTGGTCAAAAATAAAGAAATTTGTGGTACAACATTTTTTGAAATATAACCCAGTGGGTGTGAAAGAGTGAGTGAAAGCTTTCTTTCGAAATGTATCATTATTAAAGAACTACCAGCATATTTTTAAAGCTGCATCTATGAACATTGGTATATGACTTCTCGGTTACAAATAAAAATGTGTGTGTTTCTGAGTTTTTAGAAATTGAGCCCTAAGGCGGTGAAAAAGGAGATGAAGTTTTTTTACGGAAATATTTTATTATACAGTATTTTCACACCTAAATCTACGATAATTTGAAAGTGGCTTCTCAATTACAAAAAAACACCACGTGTTTCTCTCTATTTGGAGACTCAACTCCTAGGCGGGTGAAACGGGGAATGAAAGTTGTCACGGAAACATTTAATTTCGAAAACATTTCTAAAACTACATCTTTGACAATTTGTATTTGGCATCCCCTTTAGAGGTGGAAAGACACTGTTTCCTTTTTTTCCTCTCTTCTTTTTTTGGTAGTTCAACCGCTAAGCCTAAACCACCATGGATAGAAACTTCAACTTTTGAGAGGATGTGGATCTTATATTGTAGACATCGTTTAAGAAGGGATTGTCCGAAATTCCACTCCTTAGGTGTTGTAGTTGGTAAGGAAAGGGTTTTTGAAAGTATGTCGCTATTAAGGGAATTTTGGAGTTAAAACTACGAAAACTGGTATTTGGATTCTCAGTCAGAAAATAAAGAAATACCTGTTTCATTATTTTTGGGAATTCAAGTATTCAGGGGGTAAAGTAGTGGGTAAAACCTTTTATGAAAATAAATAATTATGAAAGAACTGCTAAAGAATTTTAAGCCTACGTCTATGACAACTGGTATTTGATTCTCGGTTAGAAATGAAGAGAATGTGTTTCAGCGTATTGGAAATTCAATAGTGGTTGAAAATTTTTAAGAAAATATTTCCTTACGTTAAAAAAGATTTGAACGCTACATTTTTGAAAACTGGTATTTCACCTCTCGGTTAGATATAAAAAAATACTTATTAGTGGATGAAAGTTGAAATTGAAATATCTCCAGAAGAATGTAGAAGGTATGATGAACAAAATCTTTGAACTGCAGCTACCGGTATCGCGTTTTTGGTCAGACTTACATTCAGAAAAGACCATGCTTATATGTAATTAATTAGCGTGAAAAGCTTGGGTATTGCAGGTTGCGAACACCATAAAAATTCAATTAAACAAAAAAATTAAATGTCTGCAGTCCATATAGTCTACTGGAGCGAAGTAGCGGACGCTAAACTACGATATCACCGAACGCCTACCCGCCTTTCTTTGGTTCTGTGACTGTCTAAAATCCAGTAAAGGGGCTGGAGGCGTATAGTATGCATGCTGCTCAATACAGTACTGCCTACTGAAGATATGTTTATAAACACGTTGAAGGAGACATTCATTATTACTTCGTCATCTTTGTTCGCCTCTCATCGGCTGTAATTACGTTCTGTTTCCGTAGAAAACGACTCCTCAGGCGGAACCATCCAATTATTAATGAGAAACACTGCAATCAAATCCCTCGTGGCCGGTCTTTCTATTTTAGGCGTTCTTTAGTTTCGCATAATTTGCCTGCAAGGTTGAAGGGGACTTCTCTTTGTGCGGAAGCATCCTGTTTCCTGAGCATTTATCGGATTACAGGGCGATTTTGGTACGCGAGGCCAAACCAGGACTGCCACTTTGGAGCCAAACTGCTAAGGGCGAGCTCTGCTAATGGCGCTAAAATTACACGTCGCGCCCCGCCTGTCCCACGACGAATTACAGGCGGCGTGGCGGTCGTTTCAGGTCTTCCAACTCGCGAATGTTAACGCGGTTTCATCTCAAGTGTTTCCGGCAACTACAGCTTTGTGGTACCTGCTACTAACCAGGTATTTGCGCAATGTATTTCCGTTATCTCGTCAGAATAAGAGCTGGAAATCTGCAGCAATGCTAAGGGAAATACTCCCTTTCTAACAATTTGAGCCTTACAAGGGGACATAGCTGTCTTCAAAGTCTTCCTTATATTAATCGAGCTCTTTGAGAAAGATTAAGCCGATTTCTCAGTACTGTATCTGCAACATATAAAAGACTAGCTATTCATATCTTGTTTTTATTCCGGTAACGTTCTTTGATCATAGCTAAACATGACTGTCACAGCTGCATAACCTGAAATGTAGATGACAGAAGGAGCTAAACACTGTAATATGCGGTAGGAACTGTGTGGTGGAATCTCGTGGTCGGCATATTGGGAATGTCTGCTCACATTTTATAAAAACAATTGTCATCACACCACTTGACCGTAGCAACAAAGTGCATGGATCAGCTGGAACATTCTGCTTAAAGATACTGAATGCTTTTCACCATGCAGCTATTGCAATGACCACAGGAGCCTACCAGACCAGTCCCATACTTATCTTCTGTGCAGGGGCTGCTGAGCTACCTCCTACCATCTGCTGGGGACTCATCGTGGTACGTCATCTGTACAAAGTGAGGTCCAATTCCGCACTTCCCATTGTCAGTACTGGGGCTGAATAGTCCATGAACTGAAGGTTTAACAATGGCCTAGCAGCAAGGCCTTGTACCATCCAAGCGAAGGAATATCTCCAGCAACTTAGTGTAACAGACCATTTCGTAGAAAGGGCTGGAACACGTATCTTCTCCGGATGAGTCCCAAGTCCCCACTTACCTTGAACATGACGTATTAGAGCATGGCAAACCCAATATTAAAAAATAATTCCATTTGCATTTTGTCGGTATTTCTTCAGATGGCTCTAAGTAAGGTAACATTACCGGTTCTTCTGTTATCCTCTCTCGTTATATAATTACAAGCATGGCTCCGGAGCAGATGAAGCTTCATGGCGGAGGAACAATCTATAGCAACCATAATGGAAAGTTTGGTAAAGATTTAAATATACATCGATGCTGCCCCCTTATCGTCATGGGCCTCATTTATGTTTGTTGTGCCGCAATAGTTTTTGTGAATCTCCCATTTCTGAATCCCTGCTGTGAATCGTTTATTTCTTTCCATAAGAAGCTTATTATTCTGATTTTAGTAACTGTTTCCACTGTTTTGAGGAACATCTGTTGAGATAATTCTAAATCTATCGTTTCCTGGGTCAGTCCTTTATCATTTCCTTCAACTACTATTACTTCCTTGCTCGTTTATACGCATTTTGGCAATACGTCTTCCTCCATTAATAAGTTGATCAAGAATAACAGAGGATTAAGATATCTAGCACCGTGTTTGACCAGTGCTGCTGGTATACCATACAAGCCCTCTATATATTTATTTTAAATACTCAAACTACCGTTGAAACTTCCAATTAATCCCTCTGGTATCAGCTTTCAGTCAACCCTTTGGGACTTTCCATGTTCGTTGATATTCCTGTGTCTTTCTTTCGGAAGATTTCCGAACTACTTCTGTTACACTCGTATAGAGGACCTGTCATTTCTTTCCCCTCCCTTGCCAGTATTGTATTTGTATCTTTTGAGAGATGTGCATATTTCCTGTTCTCATGTGTGAAATTGCCGGCTCTTTTACATACACTCCTGGAAATTGAAATAAGAACACCGTGAATTCATTGTCCCAGGAAGGGGAAACTTTATTGACACATTCCTGGGGTCAGATACATCACATGATCACACTGACAGAACCACAGGCACATAGACACAGGCAACAGAGCATGCACAGTGTCGGCACTAGTACAGTGTATATCCACCTTTCGCAGCAATGCAGGCTGCTATTCTCCCATAGAGACGATCGTAGAGATGCTGGATGTAGTCCTGTGGAACGGCTTGCCATGCCATTTCCACCTGGCGCCTCAGTTGGACCAGCGTTCGTGCTGGACGTGCAGACCGCGTGAGACGACGCTTCATCCAGTCCCAAACATGCTCAATGGGGGACAGATCCGGAGATCTTGCTGGCCAGGGTAGTTGACTTACACCTTCTAGAGCACGTTGGGTGGCACGGGATACATGCGGACGTGCATTGTCCTGTTGGAACAGCAAGTTCCCTTGCCGGTCTAGGAATGGTAGAACGATGGGTTCGATGACGGTTTGGATGTACCGTGCACTATTCAGTGTCCCCTCGACGATCACCAGTGGTGTACGGCTATTGTAGGAGATCGCTCCCCACACCATGATGCCGGGTGTTGGCCCTGTGTGCCTCGGTCGTATGCAGTCCTGATTGTGGCGCTCACCTGCACGGCGCCAAACACGCATACGACCATCATTGGCACCAAGGCAGAAGCGACTCTCATCGCTGAAGACGACACGTCTCCATTCGTCCCTCCATTCACGCCTGTCGCGACACCACTGGAGGCGGGCTGCACGATGTTGGGGCGTGAGCGGAAGACGGCCTAACGGTGTGCGGGACCGTAGCCCAGCTTCATGGAGACGGTTGCGAATGGTCCTCGCCGATACCCCAGGAGCAACAGCGTCCCTAATTTGCTGGGAAGTGGCGGTGCGGTCCCCTACGGCACTGCGTAGGATCCTACGGTCTTGGCGTGCATCCGTGCGTCGTTGCGGTCCGGTCCCAGGTCGACGGGCACGTGCACCTTCCGCCGACCACTGGCGACAACATCGATGTACTGTGGAGACCTCACGCCCCACGTGTTGAGCAATTCGGCAGTACGTCCACCCGGCCTCCCGCATGCCCACTATACGCCCTCGCTCAAAGTCCGTCAACTGCACATACGGGTCACGTCCACGCTGTCGCGGCATGCTACCAGTGTTAAAGACTGCGATGGAGCTCCGTATGCCACGGCAAACTGGCTGACACTGACGGCGGTGGTGCACAAATGCTGCGCAGCTAGCGCCATTCGACGGCCAACACCGCGGTTCCTGGTGTGTCCGCTGTGCCGTGCGTGTGATCATTGCTTGTACAGCCCTCTCGCAGTGTCCGGAGCAAGTATGGTGGGTCTGACACACCGGTGTCAATGTGTTCTTTTTTCCATTTCCAGGAGTGTATATTCATCATCATCATCATCTTGGACAGTTTCCAGCCACTGGCTGGGTCTGTCGGGAACACAAGCCTCTCCATCGTGTTCTGTCTTTCCACCATTCCCCCTCTTCCACCTTCTTCCAGTTCTCTCCTCTTCTCGTCACACATTCCTTCACTCCCTTCACCCATCTGTCTCTAGGTCTTCCTCTGGGCCTCTTCCCCTCCAGTTGCAGATCAAACATCCTCTTTGGAATTCTTCCCTCATCCATTCTCTTCATGTGTCCATACCACTGCAGTCTTGATTTTACTATCCTGTCCTGTACTGATTCCTCCTTTAGTCTTTCCCTCACATACACATTTCGCAATCTGTCTCATCTTGTTACACTCAACCTGCTCCTCTGGAACTTCATTTCACTAGCCTGTATTCTACTTTTGTCGCTTTTGTGCATTACCCATGTCTCACTTACGTATGCCAATATGGGGACAAAGTAGGTTCGGTATATAATTCCCTTGGATTTCTGTGGCACCTCCTTGCTCCAAATAAGCCCCCTAATGCATTTTTAGAACTGCCCTGCTTTTCTCCCACAAGTCCAACCCCTCGTCCAAGTTGGCTCTGAGCACTATGGGACTTAACATCTATGGTCATCAGTCCCCTAGAACTTAGAACTACTTAAACCTAACTAACCTAAAGACAGCACACAACACCCAGCCATCACGAGGCAGAGAAAATCCCTGACCCCGCCGGGAATCGAACCCGGGAACCCGGACGTGGGAAGCGAGAACGCTACCGCACGACCTCGTCCAAGTCGTGGGAGATAGGCAACGGCACAAAGTAGGGGACTGCCTATAGGGGCGATGTACAGCGGGGACTTCGTGTGCCCCAGGACCGCTACGGTAGCTGGGAAGGCTCTAAGGGAACCCTGAAACGTGGTGAAGCTGCGATAGGCCTAGCAAGCCAGTAGTGGATAAATCAACTGCTTTTAAAAAGGGAAAAAGGTATTTGCATATATTGAAAGAAGTTAATGTTTCTGCATTTTGGTGGCAGGCCTTTCTGTATTTTGTGCTCACAGTGAATGTTTTCTTCTGGCACCTATAAACCTTAGGCCTGTCCTGTCCTGGATCTTTCCAGTAATTTTCATAAGCCACTATAAGTAAATTTCTTGCCTCTTTAATTTCCATGTTGTATCAATTCTTGTACGATTTACCAGTCAGTCAGTCAGTTAGTTTGTTAGTTACGTGAAAGATTCCACTGATCAATCTCACGGAAACCATTCTGATGTAGAACGTGTGAAATACATGAGAAATGCATACATGAATAAAGGGTTTTTAAGTTTAAATTTCTTTTTACCTATTCCATTACCTGAAATGACACAAAATGCGAATATTATACCGATATATTTGTTTATTCCTAAGCAAGACTTCTTCTTTGGTATGGAAGGAGCTGTGAAGAAAATATGATTTCAGTTAATTTTTGAAACTATTACTGCTGACTGTCAGATTTTTTTTTCATCTTGTAATTAATAAAAAAGTTTTACAGCCTCATATTTTACCTCTTCTGTGCCAAGGCTAGATTAATTAGAGGATAGTGTAGGTCTTTCTTTACTTTGGTATTATAATCATAAATATCACTGCTTTTAAAAAGGTGCATGTTGTTGAGAACAAATTTCACTACTGAGTAAATGTGTTGTGACGCCATTGTAAGAATTTCTAACCTTTTAAACAAATGCCTACAAGATGTGCGATTATGACTGCCACAGATTATTGTAACCACTTTATTTTGAGCAGTGCAAGATGTGCGATTATGACCGCCACAGATTACTGTAACCACTTTATTTTGAGCAGTGAATACTTTTTATCTAAGTGTTGAGTTACCCTGAAATATTTTTCCATATGGTACCAGAGAGTGAAAGAATGAGAAATATGTTAGCTTGCTAATTTCTGTACCCTCCCAATTAGCAGTTTTTCTGTTTGGAACGGCCTCAGATCCTAGTCGTTATAGGATATCCTAAATATGAATTCTCATCTATATGTACACACAAGAACTTAGTATTCTCTACCCTGTCTACTGACTTCTGTTGGTGTGTTATATTTATTGATGGAACTGTGCACCTTGCAATAGAAAATTGGATGTTCAGTATGTTTTCAAAGTTTGGAGCAAGCCCATTCGCAGAAAACCAATAAATAACTTTTCCAAAGACATTATTTGTCTAATTTTCTATTGGAGTTTCTTTTACTGGATTAATAATGATGCTTGTATCATGAGCAAACGGTGTCAATTTAGCTTCATGTTTCAGATAAGAAGGGTGGTCACTCACATTTATCAAGGATGGAAGAGGACCAATGATCGAACCCTGTGGAACACCTAATGTAATTTCATCCCAGTTATATGAAGTGGGAAACTTCATTAAATGACTTAATCCATATAAATGAACAGTTTACTTCCTGTTCTGTAGATATGACAAACCACTCATATGCTGTTCCATTTATACCACAGAATTATAATTTCTGTAACATAATATCATGGTTTTTACTATGAAATGCTTTGGATATGTCACAGAAATTTCCTGTTGTTGACACTTTACTATTTAAAGACTCTATTATGTGGTTAGGGAAATTGTATATTGCTTTTCAGGAGAACAGAATTTCTGTAATACAAACTGTGATTTACTAATTACTGTTTAGGTGGCTAACCACTCTTCAGTACATTACTTTCTATGCGATTTTTTAAAATGGTGTTAGCAAGGATACTGGTCAGTAATTATTGACATCTGCGCTGTCCTCTTTTTTGTAGAGAGGTTTGGCAATGGTATGTTTTAACCTACCTGGGGAAATACCTCTATTTAGTGGTGCATTACAGATGTAATACAGAACATCAGCTGTAACGTCTCACATTGTTTTAATATCTTGTTAGAGATGCCATGTACTACAAAAGAACATTTGTTTTCAAAGATTTAATGATTTTACTGATTTCACAAGTATTGTTAAATGAAAATTAATCTGACAGAAATTTCTCATAACTGACTCTTCCATGTACTGCTTGACTTTTTCTTTTGAACTATTCCCACCAATTATTTTACCTACACTTAAGAAATGATTGTTAAATACATTAGGTACTTGTGTACTATTGGCTAAGATGATGTCATAGGCCTTAATAGTAGTACCACCTACCCCAGTGGTTACTTTTCCTGTCTCTCTTTCAACAACATTCCATATTGATTTCATTTCATTGCCCAAGTTGATAATTTCATCTCTAATACGCCCTTTTTTATTTCCCGACAACATGTCTCAGTATGTTACTATAATTTTTATAGTATAAAATTACTTCTGGCGCCTTATTATTTCTTGTCTCAGTATGTTACTATAATTCTTATAGTATAAAATTACTTCTGAGTCCTCACTAATTCTTGCTGTCTCATAAAGTTTTCTTTTTCTTTCTACAGACGCTTTAATCAATGTAGTAATCCTAGGTTTCTTAGAAAACTGTTTGGTGTTGCATTTAGTAACTGTTTATGGGCAGCAATAACCAAAAAGGGATATAAATTTATCAAGAAAATATGTTGCATTTATCATTACAAATTGGATCATTGTATACATCTTCCTGTTTAACAATTCTTAAACATTAGCTGAAGTGCTCTATAGATACCAGGCTGACCAGCCCTACAGTTTTACTTAATGGTTTCTTAACTGTACACCCCGCTGGGTTTTGTAATTTAATCACTTCTGCATCATGGTCTGATAATCCACTTATCATGGGGAAAGCATGTGTTAATTTTGCATCCTCTTGCTCTACAAATACATTATCTATTAGAGTGCTGCTCTCTTGAGTTATACATGTAGGGAAGTTGATCACTGGTTCTAAGTTAAATGCTATTAATAACACTTCTAGTTCACTTTTCGTATCAGAATTGCTTAGAAAGTTAACATCGAAATCACCACCATTAATAACTTCTTCTATTTGTCTGAGACACAGCGTAATAAGGGGTCAAACATTTATATGAATAGCTCCTAATCTCCTAATGGGAACCTATACATAGTCGCTAGTATCAACACTGCATTTTCTGCCTGTACTTCATATGCACAAACTTCAAAGGTCTGATCGACACAAAATTTGCTTACTTCAACAGTTATGTACTTATACCTTGTTTTGTGTAAATGTAAACTCCTCCTTTACCCCTGCTACATCTACAAGCATAAGATGCTAAATTAAACCAGTTTATACTGACACTTTCCATCCCCACAGTTACCTGGGGTTCAGAAAAAGTATATCAATCTCATTCTTATTTTGAGATCATCTAAACACACTAACAGCTCATCTATTTTATTTTTTATTTTGATGACATTTTGATGAAGTATATTGACACTACTCTTAGATTTATCCATATTTAGTGTACAGAAAGATTTTTTATTGTATTTTTCTTGATTGTTGTCTGTCTGGATTTTGGCTTCATCTAATAAAAGATCTGTATATACTAGGACAAGCCTAATATGTCACAGAAGGTTTTCAATTTCCTTAACTGAGTGTTTTGGATACAATACCACCTCACATTTCTGATTTCAGCAAAATTTTTTAGCCTTCATATAAACAAGTTTAGTTTCTCTAAATTCAGCCGCTTACTGTTCTCATCTTTTACATCATCTGGCAGTTCAATTGTTTGTCCACAATATTTGCAGGAACAATATTCACAAATTGGCCTTTTTGTCTGTCTGAAACCATTTTTGACAGAATATGATCTATTAATGCACTTCATGTTTCTGTACATCTTGTTGCGTTTTGACATTTCCTCATAATGTGATAAAAACTTCTTGAAGATCTACTATCTTTCAGCATATCTAAATATAAGTCACCTTCTATTATTATAAAAGAGTATTTCTTCAACTTTTTATGTAGTGACGAATTTATATGGAGTTTTTTGAGCTGTTAGTGTTTGACTCTACGATTGCAATGTTTTAGAGATGGTTAAAAATGACAGAATGTCGAAATTGCACTCGTAAAATAAAACACTAACAGCTGATGCAGTATAGCTTCTTTATAAAAAATTTGATCCGTTTTAAGGCGTAGTCACCTACCTTGCTGTCAGCATGTACTGCTGCTCATTCACTCTTACATTTAGTTCTCCGCAGTATCTTGCAGTTAGGTATACCAATAGAATGAACTAACTTAATTCATTCTCCTTTAAACCATGCTCTGTCATTGTGACATTTTGCGTATTTCAGTGACTAGTAATATTAACAATTTTTCAGTCTCTTTAAATGGATATGAGACGTTTTTGTACAGTATTTTGATCTTTTAAAATCTGTTGCTATATTTTTTGTATTGCTTTTTTCCTTCCTCTTGAAACCAGATATTTTGATGTTTACATCTAGTATTCCTTCCTCTGAGGCTTCTTCGTATAGGTTCCGTCGCTGTTTTCGCTGTTTCTCATACCGATGACTTTTCTGGTGGCTAATGAATTGTGCCGCAGATGACAATCGGATGTAAACAGCGAAGCAGGATGTTGTAGTTTCTTTCGCATGTTATAAAATGCACGTCCAATCCAAAATAGTTGAAGTACTGTCTCTAAAAAGACTACTGGAATCATAGCCGACTGGCGTAGATTAAGAAATGGAAATTATTTGTGAGCCCCAAAAAACTTAGGGGGAGGACTTCAGATATTTCAAACCATCTGCTTCGACATCACATGGATAACCTACAGCGAAGGTGCAGGAACATGTCTCTAGTGCCATAAGGACATTTCAGTTCACATATCGTACCCCATGTTTTGGTAAAATTAGAGCAGCATCGGTTTACCCACAGGATGTAGTATCGTGGACGTAGTTATTTAAAACAAATTATCCTTTAGATAACTGGTAATTTATCATGCTTGATAAAATGTCGTGTGACTAGGGCCTCCCGTCGGGTAGACCGTTCGCCTTGTGCAAGTCTTTCGATCTGACGCCACTTCGGCGACTTACGCGTCGATGGGGATGAAATGATGATGGTTAGGACCGCACAACAACCTGTCCCTGAGCGGAGAAAATCACCGACCCAGCCGGGAATCGAACCCGGGCCTTTAGGATTGACATTCTGTCTCGCTGACCAGTCAGCTACCGGCGGCGGACTTTATGCTTGATGTATTACGTGCTGGGAGAATCGCCAGAGCGCCTGGCAACTCAGCAGAGGAAGACAGTGGTTGTCTTAACTATTAGTTCTCTATTACTGATACAGAGCCATTTGAGAAAAGCCCTGAAGTGCACCAAAAGACAGGATAAAACGATTTGTGCTAGGAGTGATGGTTGTAAACAGTTTGCAATCCGTCAGATATAAAATCTTTAATCCTGTTGAACCGTGTATGCCTGAGTTCCGCAAATGTTTTATAAAGAATCGTACAGTAACAAGAACCAATCGAGGTAAGGCACCTCGTGACTTTATTTGGTCCTTTGTTCCAGCTGGTGACATTCCCTCGCGTATATAACTTCTGCAGCTGACCCAAGTAATGTAAAACTCGAATCATGATATACCTAACTTCGTTTCTGTTAGCTTTCACTATCACAACAGGACGCTGTACAGCTAACTCCAGTGAGTACAATTTAACCAGCTGTGACCGGCAGCTGGGCAGTTTTGTAAGGATGAGTGATGGCGAAAATATAAGCTATTGTATGTGCAATACAGTCAGCTCCCCTCACATGTTTGTTGGGTCAGGTAACCACTGACCATATTGTACGCCCTACGGCCCGCCACCCCCCTCCCCCCCTTTCCTTTAAATTTCATATTTACATAGCACTAATGTAGAAAAACACGTTCGATTCCGTACTTCATCCTCTTAGGGGGTCGACTCTTTTTTCTAACCTTTCTTATTTGCTAATTGCTAATGCTAATGAGCTTCCTCAGGGTTCATGCTATGTCCTTAACCATTTTAAAATAAGCTATTTCACCCGTTTGGTCATGAAAAGGTAACAGCTGGAGTTAGTTTCGCACTTATAGTATTAGTGTGGAAGTACGGACTTAGGTCTTTGAGGAATGTATAAGTTTTGTATTCATTAGATTGACCCATACTGTACAGAACATATCAACCCACAAATGCATTTTCTCAAATATAGTAAACTACAGCAGTCAAAGAGTAAACAAATTTTGTAAAGGATAAATATTTTCCCCTTATTTTCACAACATCATAGTCTAACATGACTACCGAGCGAAGTGGCGCAGTGGCTAGTACACTGGACTCGCATTCGGAACGACGACGGTTCAATCCCGCGTCCGGCCATCCTGATTTAGGTTTTCCGTGATTTCCCTAAATCGCTCCAGGCAAATGCAGGGATGGTTCTATTGAAAGGGTACGGCCGACTTCCTTCCCCTTCCTTCCCTAATCCGATGAGACCGATGACCTCGCTGCCTGGTCTCCTCCCCAAAAACAACCCAACCCAACCGTAACATGACTGTCACGACACTCTGTCTCTTTTTCGTTACGCTCTGCGACTGCAGCGCGCCAAGCGGCCAGGAAGTTTTATTGCGGCGAGATCTTTCGAAAGCGAAAGCGAATCATAATTTTTTGTATTCTTCTGTAGAATAGTTTCTAACGGTGGGAGCGTCTGTAGCGCAATATATTGCACCACAACAAGAAGGGAACGCCACATTTCTCTTATTTTAGGTTTCCTAACTACCCTAGAAGGTGAGACCCGCTACATTACAGATAAGTTTATTGACGATTTTATTGTAACGTACAGATATTTACTAGTGAATGTCATCCTCTTTAAGAATAGGAAATCGCTTTTAAACAGCAGAAAACTTGACCTCTTTGAGAAAGGCTCGCATATCTACTCAAAAAGTGACATTTTCGTCACTACACTTCCACTTCAATCGGTGAATCTGGAACGTAGCTGAGGAGTACGGAATGCAATACGTACTTTACGCAAGTTAGCAGAGAAGTTACCACATCTTTAGCTGAAGGAAGAACCACACAAACATGATAATGGCAGAACAGAAGCAATAAAACTGTATCTCAACGCACAAGAAACCAGCTCCACATTTGTTGCTGTATCTGAGCCACAAACAGCAAGAATTTTCAATACACTCGCGTTTCAAGCAAAATTAATTACAGTTACAATAATATTTACTCGTATGTACTAGAATGTCGTGTGAAGTTTAAGACTATACGAAATATTCGGCTCCTAGAAAGGCGTTAGGATTCAAGAAAGACCGTGTCGTAAGAGCAGACAACAAAAAAAAAAAAAAACAATCTTCTCATGCATGAAATATGAGTTTCTATTCCTTTTCTCAGCCGAGTAAGGTCCAATTATACACATATTCGAAGGTATTTCTTCGCCATTAAGTTGTACACTATGTCACTTAGTAATCTACCAGTGCTTGGAATCCAAAAATTAAGTAACTATTTCGCTAATTAACTAGAAAAATGATTAAAAATCTTTAATTTTAAAATTGATTTCTCGCCGCTTGTGGCACTAGTGTGGCACCAAATGTGAGACGGTAAAGATATTCACAGCAGTGATTGTTACAACTGTACATGTTAGACTGTAATATTGATAAGTAATTGTTTCATGTCATGTCTCTTCTGAACTGATCCGTTTGGAATGTGGCATCTAAGTGTGAAAAAATACTGGGCGCATTATAGTAAAGGCAGAGTAATTCATTTAGTTTACCATAATGGATAAATTACATCGAAAGTTTTTGCATGCTACTTAAATCTTTGACATTGGCTGATATTTACAATTTTGTTTTGTATGCCTTTTATGTTATTATTGATATCCCATGAAAAAAATTATTTTCCAAGATTTGATTGCAGTCCTGTCAGACTGGATAGCAAATACCACCACATAGTTTGTGGTAGGGAAGTTTGAACGTTACTAGAGCGCAAATGTACCCTCTCTTCATCCGTACTATGGTATTTTCACCCGTATTTGTCCGCATGAGGACAAATACGGATGGCAGGTAAAAACAAGTATTTCTTTGAAATGCGTATTTTCAGTAGTTCCCCTCTAGGAATACGGTGTTTTCTCCAAGAAATACCTCCCTCAATCACGGTACAAAAAGTTTTGCATTAATCTTTGACGCTGATGAATGTTTCTACTCGATCGGGCTTGAAAGGTCATTGCATGTAACTGTATTAATCCGGCATACGCAGAATACACTCGCTTATGGTGCAAATAATGAAATGATTAAAGAAAGAATGTACTTTCGTTCATTCCCTCGTGCGTGATACTCATAGTAAACAACGCGTCGAAACAAACGTGAAAGCGGTATGTGGTTACCGCATATTGCTGTTTGCCGATTCGTGTTCAAATCGGATATTAAATTCCACGTACTTCCTGTATCGCTGATTACAATACCACTCTATTTGATTTTCACGACGGATCACGATGCATACAAATTTCGAACAGTACAACAGTACGGAAGTAGTATTGACACATAGGAACGCAGTGCACAAAAAATAAATGCATCATGCGGCTTTAAAGGGAACGCACAGGTCTGTAATTTAAATTCTGTGGGGTTTTTATGCAGTCTATTTCATGAAAGCACTCCTCAACAGTTTTCAGCTTTGTGAGCAGACCCATGTCGCAGAAAGTTTTTCTAACTTTCATGAAGTAGATCGTGGAATATGTGACTCCTGTTCCGTTCTTCCTTTATCTCTTCCCACAGACATACCCTTTGCTCCGGAGACAAAACATACCAAAAGTTCTAAAACGAGTGTCTGCCATCGTAGCCTGCCGTAGGATAGAAATGAGGAGTGGGGGAGTCATACTATTTTATTGTGAGAAGACAGAGTTCTACGAGAAATGCAGGATTTGTGATGAGTATTTTTCGTATGTTGGAAGAGAGAACGAAACCTGTGAGTATATGTTACATCGAAAGCTCAGTTCTGTCAGACTTAAGCGTTTGGGAAGATCAGTGTGTTTCATATAGATCATGGGAGGTGGTATGGGTTCAAGGTCACCGTTATTAATGATAATACACATTACAATCACTAGTCACTGTAATACATTCACATAGACGATGTCCTTTCAACCAAATAAAAACACCTTCATTACGCTCTACCCTACGTTTTCTACGAACACGGAGAACTAAGACCTAATAAGAATGATAATAAGACCTGCCAAAGTTTCTATTCATCCTCTCGCCAATGTGATAAGTGGGATAAACAACCACATTAAGAGAATCAAAACTCTCCACAGCTTGAGCAGTAGAAGGAGCACTATCAGCTGCAGTCAACCCACCATTACCTTAGACCTCAGAACCACCAGAGCGAAGTTTAGGTAGATCCAGGCAGAAAAGCAGTAGAGGACCCAGTATTCAACAGAACAGAATTTGAGGAGACTAACTGCGTGTAGCCAAAACGATACAACAATTGGAGACTATTTCAGAATACTTATATGTAACTGTAGCAACACTTCAGTGTAGTTTTTGCAACGTTTG
Organism: Schistocerca piceifrons; assembly: GCF_021461385.2. Lineage (NCBI taxonomy): Eukaryota > Metazoa > Arthropoda > Insecta > Orthoptera > Acrididae > Schistocerca > Schistocerca piceifrons. The sequence continues at coordinate 655,098,342 of NC_060142.1, forward strand.
GAAGGCCAGTAGGCCGTTCGCAAGTTCTAGAAGAGCTGTTTTATGTGATTTTGTAATAAGCTTCCAAGCGAAAGGGATAGAAATGGCTATCAGAAAACAGCACAATCTGTTTCTGTCCTCCTACGGGCACAAAACGCTAAGCGTCCGTCTGTTTTTAATTCAGGTACGTCCCAAATTATTAACCCCGACTGAAGTACACGGGTGCAGCCAAGAGTATGCCTTAGATAAAACGCTGGCATGCTCTCAAGTGGAGAAAATCTCTGACTTACAGTTAATTTTTTAATACAGTTTATCGTCGCATTTATTTTCGCAGTGATTCCAAATTTCGTTGTTTGTATAGTCTCTTCAGAACGAGCTGAAGAGCAACCAACCTATTGCATGTGCAGTACACAGCATTCATAACTCTCTAAAGATATGAAAAGAAGGGAAACACAGACTACTTTGAGAGACATGTTTACTGACGGACTAAACCTCCTGATCACTAGGTACCCAGAGATTGAACAGAGTTAAGAGACATAGTAAGGGATAAAAGTTTGCATATTTCTTCTCAAAAATGTGTTGTGGAATTATATTTTGGAGTAACTGATCACTTAGGGAGAAAGTATTGATTGAAAAATGTCAGCATTAAGAACAATACGTAACCAGAATAGTCGCTGTTACTTTATTTCAAAACCATCAGTTTTGGACTATGTACTTCACCTTCATATCATTTAAACAACAGAACAATTTATACTTCAGTTCTAAAGTTACGTTTACGAAGGTCAAAAAAATGTGTAATCTGTTTTCAATACAAAAATAGTGTAACACACCACATGTCATTTTTACCTTTCGTAATGGAATTATGAGATCAGCTTCATTTGGTGAAACCGTACTCTCATACTGTCACTTTCTACATCTACATCTACATTTATACTCCGCAAGTCACCCAACGGTGTGTGGCGGAGGGCACTTTTCGTGCCACTGTCATTACCTCCCTTTACTATTCCAGTCGCGTATGGTTAGCGGGAAGAACGACTGTCTGAAAGCCTCCGTGCGCGCTCTAATCTCTCTAACTTTACATTCGTGATCTCCTCGGGAGGTATCAGTAGGGGAAGCAATGTATTCGATACCTCATCCAGAAACGCACCCTCTCGAAACCTGGCGGGCAAGCTACACCGCGATGCAGAGCGCCTCTCTTGCAGAGTCTGCCACTTGAGTTTATTAAACATCTCCGTAATGCTGTCACGTTTACCAAATAACCCTGTGACGAAACGCGCCGCTCTTCTTTGGATCTTCTCTATCTCTTCCGTCAAACCGATCTGGTACGGATCCCACACTGATGAGCAATACTCAAGAATAGGTCGAACGAGTGTTTTGTAAGCCACCTCCTTTGTTGATGGACTACATTTTCTAAGCACTCTCCCAATGAATCTCAACCTGGTACCCGCCTTACCAACAATTAATTTTATATGATCATTCCACTTCAAATCGTTCCGCACGCATACTCCCAGATATTTTACAGAAGTACCTGTGTTTTTTCCGCTATCATATAATCATACAATAAAGGATCCTTCTTTCTATGTATTCGCAATACATTACATTTGTCTATGTTAAGGGACAGTTGTCACTCCCTGCACCAAGTGCCTATCCGCTGCAGATCTTCCTGCATTTCGCTACAATTTTCTAATGCTGCAACTTCTCTGTATACTACAGCATCATCCGCGAAAAGCCGCATGGAACTTCCGACACTATCTACTAGGTCATTTATATATATTGTGAAAAGCAATGGTCCCATAACACTCCCCTGTGGCACGCCAGAGGTTACCTTAACGTCTGTAGACGTCTCTCCATTGATAACAACATGCTGTGTTCTGTTTGCTAAAAACTCTTCAATCCAGCCACACAGCTGGTCTGGTATTCCGTAGGCTCTTACTTTGTTTATCAGGCAACAGTGCGGAACTGTATCGAACGCCTTCCGGAAGTCAAGAAAAATAGCATCCACCTGGGAGCCTGTATCTAATATTTTCTGGGTCTCATGAACAAATAAAGCGAGTTGGGTCTCACACGATCGCTGTTTCCGGAATCCATGTTGATTCCTACATAGTAGATTCTGGGTTTCCAAAAACGACGTGATACTCGAACAAAAAACATGTTCTAAAATTCTACAACAGATCGACGTCAGAGATATAGGTCTATAGTTTTGCGCATCTGCTCGACGCCCCTTCTTGAAGACTGGGACTACCTGTGCTCTTTTCCAATCATTTGGAACCCTCCGTTCCTCTAGAGACTTAGGGTACACGGCTGTTAGAAGGGGGGCAAGTTCTTTCGCGTACTCTGTGTAGAATCGAATTGGTATCCCGTCAGGTCCAGTGGACTTTCCTCTATTGAGTGATTCCAGTTGCTTTTCTATTCCTTGGACACTTATTTCGATGTCAGCCATTTTTTCGTTTGTGCGAGGATTTAGAGAAGGAACTGCAGTGCGGTCTTGCTCTGTGAAACAGCTTTGGAAGAAGGTGTTTAGTATTTCAGCTTTACGCGTGTCATCCTCTGTTTCAATGCCATCATCATCCCGGAGTGTCTGGATATGCTGTCTCGAGCCACTTACGGATTTAACGTAAGACCAGAACTTCCTAGGATTTTCTGTTTATGTTTGACTGTTACAAACGGCTGCAGCTTTAAATAGTGCCCTCTCCCTGTACTAATAAAATTAAGATTTAATATGGAAACACTTCAGATATAAAAAGTTCGTGAACACTGTTTACAGAACACTGATGGATATTATAATTTAAAATTTAAAAACAAAATATTGACAGGAGAATAACGCCAGTAGCTTTAACGATGGCTTCCACACGGATTAGAATACCAAACTGAAATACTTAATACGTGATAAGTTCCAAGACAATATACAGAAGACGCTAATTGGGATTTTCTAGCTTTACAAAGGTACTTTTTACCGTAGGCAAACTTAAATAAATATTTGGAAACTTCTAAAAAAGTGTCCTCTTATTGTTGAACAATAGTACTCTTTATTGGTTTTCGGCATGTGCCAGTACTGCCATTTCAGCATGGAAAAATCATTAATGACAATACGAACGTGAGGACAACACGATATCCAGTACCAATGGGGTGAAAGTCTCGTACCCGGCCGGGAATGAAACCCGGACCACTTGGTTGGCAATCCGTCGCGCTTACCGCTTAGTTATTTAAGGCGGATATTGGGCCACAGTAGACGGCCTGCCTAAGCGCTAGGCCGAAATCATCGCCACGAAGAAGTTTCCTCCGTTTCCTCAAATTCGCCGCATCCAGTGTGCTGCAGGCCACCGTAGCTGAAGTAGAGTAGAGCGTCCTGTCTCATCACAGATATAATAATGTTAAAAATATCATGGAGAGCCCTAAGCGAAAAACCGCTTTGTTCATTCATCAAGTAATTTTGCGATTTTATCTGGTGGATGTAAACCTGTAGTTTCACTAATACATTCCTGTAAATCCTCTCTGGAGCTCTGTGCAGTGCTGGGATGGGGTAGGACGCTCTACCGTATTTCAACAGCGGTGGCGCGCGGAACATAACAGCGGCGAATTTGACACGATGAAAAAAACTTGAGTGTGACGCTGTTTCCAGCTTGGTTGTTAACGTAACACGCTCAACTATCGTCCAATAGAAAGAAAGTAAGATATATATCTTAAACGTTTCCTGTTAGTTATTTAAGTTTATGTACAGTAACAATATGTCAGTAATGGTAGAAAATCCCTAGTACCATCTTGTTTATGATTACCTCCAAATGATTTACGTTTAATTTCAGTGTGGTATTTTAATAAACGTAGAGGGCATTCTATAACGCCACAGGAATTACCCACCAAACATAATTTCTTAAAAAGTATGAAATATAATTTTTTTTTTAATTTCAATATGTTTGCAAATCTAAGAAATCGTAATCGCTGTTTTATGCACAAAACGTAGGGTAGTTTCATACAGAAATTCTGTAGGTATTGTATATTAAATATACAGGGCGTTACAAAAAAGTACGGCAAAACTTTCAGGAACCATTCCTCACACACAAAGAAAGAAAATATGTTATGTGGACATGTCTCCGGAAACGTTTACTTTCCACGTTAGAGCTCATTTTATTACTTCTCCTCAAATGACATTATTCATGGAAAGGGAACACACAGCAACAGAACGTACCAGCGTGACTTCAAACACTTTGTTACAGGAAATGTTCAAAATGTTCTCCGCTAGCGAGGGTACATGCATACACCCTCCGCCGCATGGAATCCCTGATGCGCTGATGCAGCCCTGGAGAATGGCGTATTGTATCACAGCCGTCCACAATACGAGCACGAAGAGTCTCTACATTTGGTACCGGGGTTGCGTAGAAAAGAGCTTTCAAATGCCCCCATAAATGAAAGTCAAGAGGGTTGAGGTCAGGAGAGGGTGGAGGCCATGGAATTGGTCCGTCTCTACCAATCCATCGGCCACCGAATCTGTTGTTGAAAAGCGTACGAACACTTCGACTGAAACGTGCAGGAGCTCCATCGTGCATGAACCACATGTTGTGTCGTACTTGTAAAGGCACATGTTCCAGCAGCACAGGTAGAGCATCCCGTGTGAAATCATGATAACGTGCTCAATTGAGCGCAGGTGGAAGAACATGGGGCCCAATCAAGACATCACCAACAATGCCTGCCCAAACGTTCACAGAAAATCTGTGTTGATGACGTGATTGCACAACTGCGTGCGGATTCTCGTCAGCCCACACATGTTGATTGTGAAAATTTACAATTTGATCACGTTGGAATGAAGCCTCATCCGTAAAGAAAACATTTGCACTGAAATAAGGATTGACACATTGTTGGATGAATCATTCGCAGAAGTGTACCCGTGGAGGCCAATCAGCTGCTGATAGTGCCTGCACACGCTGTACATGGTACGGAAACAACTGGTTCTCCGTAGCACTCTCCATACAGTGACGTGATCAATGTTACCTTGTACAGCAGCAACTTCTCTGACGCTGACATTAGGGTTATCGTCAACTGCACGAAGAATTGCCTCGTCCATTGCAGGTGTCCTCGTCGTTGTAGGTCTTCCCCAGTCGCGAGTCAGAGGCTGGAATGTTCCGTGCTCCCTAAGATACCGTTCAATTGCTTCGAACGTCTTCCTGTCGGGACGCCTTCGTTCTGGAAATCTGTCTCGATACAAACGTACCGCGCCACGGCTATTGCCCCGTGTTAATCCATACATCAAATGGGCATCTGCCAACTCCGCATTTGTAAACATTGCACTTACTGCAAAACCACGTTCGTGATGAACACTAACCTGTTCGCCCGGGTTCCCGGGTTCGATTCCCGGCGGGGTCAGGGATTTTCTCTGCCTCGTGATGGCTGGGTGTTGTGTGCTGTCCTTAGGTTAGTTAGGTTTAAGTAGTTCTATGTTCTAGGGGACTGATGAGCATAGATGTTAAGTCCCATAGTGCTCAGAGCCATTTGAACCATTTTGGAACTAACCTGTTCATGCTGCGTACTGTTGTGCTTGATGCTAGAACTGCAGGCCAATGAGTTACATGTCAACACAAGCACCGAAGTCAACATTACGTTCCTTAATTGGGCCAACTGGCGGTGAATCGAGGAAGTACAGTACATGCTGACGAAACTAAAATGAGCTCTAACATGGAAATTAAGCGTTTCCGGACACGAGTCCACATAACATCTTTTCTTTATTTGTGTGTGAGGAATGTTTCCTGAAAGTTTGGCAGTACCTTTTTGTAACACCCTGTATAGGGGGCTTCAGGTACGCGCACCTGTAAAATTTCTTTTAATATCTTAGTATAAAGCGACAGCATGCAATTATGATTTGATTAGGTAGATGTATGATTTTATGGCGTTTTTGTTTAGACTGTTGATATTTCGGTTGCTTTGGGTTCATTTATTGATTCTCATTTTTTATTTGTATTTCACCGTTGCTGTCTGAGTTTACATATTGTCATTTTGTCATTCGGAGAAGGTGAGTGGAGCAGTGAACCGTAAAAATATGAGTGCCAAGTGAAGTAATCAAAACATTTCCGACATACAGTATTTTGTTTTATTCAACACGGGGGTGACAGCAGCGGAGGCAGATACACTACTAGACATTAAAATTGCTACACCAATATGAAATGCAGATGATAAACGGGTATTCAGTGGACGAATATATTATAGTAGAACTGACATGTGACTACATTTTCACGCAATTTGGGTGCATAGACCCTGAGAAATCAGTACTCAGAACAACCACCTCTGGCCGTAATAACGGCCTTGATACGCCTGGGCATTGACGTTAACAGAGCTTGGATGGCGTGGACAGGTACAGCTGCTCATGCAGCTTCAACACAGTACCACAGTTCATCAAGAGTAGTGACTGGCGTATTGTGACGAGCCAGTTGCTCAGCCACCATTGAACAGACGTTTTCAATTGGTGAGAGATCTGGAGAATGTGCTGGCCAAGGCAGCAGTCGAACATTTTCTGTATCCAGGAAGGCCCGTACAGGACTTGCAACATGCGGTCGTGCAATATCATGCAGAAATGTAGGGTTTCGCAGGGATCGAATGAAGGGTAGAGCCACGGGTCGAAATACATCTGAAATGTAACGTCCACTATTCAAAGTACCGTCAATGCCAACAAGAGGTGACCAAGAAGTTTAACCAAAGGCACCCCGTACCATCACGCTGTGTGATACGCCAGTATGGCGATGAGGAATACACGCTTCCAATGTGCGTTCACCGTGATGTCGCCAAACACGGATGCGACCATCCTGATGCTGTAAACAGAACTTGGATTCATCCGAGATTTGACGTTTTGCCAGGTTCATCGTTGAGTACACCATCGCATTCTCTCCTGTCTGTGATGCAGCGTCAAGGGTAACCGCAGCCATTGTCTCCGAGCTGATGGTCCATGCTGCTGCAAACGTCGTCGAAATGTTCGTGCAGATGGTTGTTGTCTTGCAAACGTCCCCATCTGTTGAATCAGGGATCGAGACGTGGCTGCACGATCCGATACAGCCATGCGGATAAGATGCCTATCATCTCGACTGCTAGTGATACGAGGTCTTTGGGATACAGCGCCCACCAATTCGATATTCTGCTAACAGTCCGTGGGTCTCGACCAACGCGAGCAGCAATGTCGCGATACGATAAACCGCAATCGCAATAGGCTACAATCCGACCTTTATCAAAGTCAGTAACGTGATGGTACGCATTTCTCCTCCCTACACGAGGCATCACAACAACGTTTCACCAGTCAACGCCGGTCAACTGCTGTTTGTGTATGAGAAATCGGTTGGAAACTTTCCTCATGTCAGCACGTTGTCGGTGTCGCCACCGGCGCCAACGTTGTAGTGAATGCTCCGAAATGCTAATCATTTGCATATCACAGCATCTTCTTCTTGTAGGTTAAATTTCGCGTCTGTGCCAAATAATTTCGTGGTGTAGAGATTTTAATGGCGAGTAGTATAGAAACATTTGCGCCGTATGTTGGGATAATGCTACTGGACAGAGGACGGCAAGGAAACAGTTTTCTCTTTTTAATGAGGATCGTTTTGACATTAGTGACTCTTCAGATTCAGTAAAACCTTCAGGGTTTGATGAAGATCGTTTGAAGGCATAATCCACAATGATTCACGTCTGTGTACTCGAGAAGTGTGAAATGTAATGAACTGTGGTCATTCCTCCATAGTGCAACATCTGGATGTAAAGGGGAAGGTTTAAAAGTCAGGTGTATGGATACCGCAAGCCCTAAGCTAAAATCACAAAAATCAGCGGATGGGCACATTTGTATATCTGCTTGCTCGTCATTAGTTGGCTCGTGAACAACACCAACCTTTCCTATTCTGTATCGTTTTTGGTGACGATGAATAGTGTCTGTATGCTAACGTAAAAAAAAAAAAAAGGAATGGTTGAGCCCAAACAAAGCAGCCACTCCCCACACAAAGACCTGCGCGCATCCATAGGTGATGATGTTATGCATCTGCTGGAACAGCGACGGTGTTGTGTACTACGAATTGCTTTCCGAGGTGTAACCATCACTGCTGACATCTATTGTTAACAACGGAGACGTCTTGCAGACACAGTCCCAGAACAACGACCAGGAAGACTGTGTGGAATGATACTACTCTACGATAGCACAGGCCGACTGAAAGTTCCCAACGAAAATTATATCCTTTCATTCTGTGAAAGTATCAGTGATAAGATTGTTCTAAATAAATTATTCAGCAAACCTGCGTCTGACTGCGTCTGTGAACCTGTTTCTTGCACTCCTCCATTTTGCCAGAAGTGCAACGTGTATTTGGCTCAGCAATCAAGTCTAAGAGAATAGTGCCGTTTGTGCACTGGCATTAGGATGGTACTGGAAAATTAACTTTTGGCCCTGATATTTACTTGGCTCTTTCATTCGTGGGTAACTTTAGTTTACTACTCATTTTCATATTCAACACAAGCAAAGGATGTGGATTATGATTCAGGCTGTTAGATTTAAACACAATGTTGATCTCTCTGTCTGTCTCTCTCTCTCTCTCTCTCTCTCTCTCTCTCTCTATATATATATATATATATATATATATATATATATATATATATATACTGTTAAATTTTTAAGTAATACACAAAACCCACTATTTCAAACATTTTCGTAGCACGAATCACTCTTACTAAAAATTTTACAAATCGCTCACTGCGTCAAACCTTGGACATACAAATCCTCACTCTGAACATTATCTAACAAAAACCAATTTGAAATTATTATATATCTTCTCTCATTTACGTGCTTAAGTTTGGTCAGGGGCAGCGACTTACCTTAAAGCTGTCTGCGCAGGTCTGCTTCCTCCGGGCACCTACCTGCGACTCCCCAGTTTTTTACTGCGCGCACCCGGCTCTCTTAACCATCAAAGACCCTCCTACTCAAAGATATTATACTCGTTCCACCTTGCGGTTGGCAACTACCGAGTATTTTCTGGAGCTACCCTAATCAGGCCTTAGCACATACCTTTCATAACCCCCTGGTCCACTGGACCAGAATTTTGTGGGGGGAACTAAATGGCTCTGAGCACTATGGGACTTAACATCTGTGGTCATCGGTCCCCTAGAACTTAGAACTACTTAAACCCAACTAACCTAAGGACATCACACACATCCATGACCGAAGCAGGATTCGAACCTGCGACCGTAGCAGTCGCGCGGTTCCGGACTGAGCGCCTAGAAATGCTAGACCACCGCGGCCGGCTGTGGGGGGCACTGTGCAGTTAGCACGCAGTCCCAGAACAACGACCAGGAAGACTGTGTGAAACGATACTACTCCACGATATCACAGGCCGGCATTCTGGTAGAGACCGAGCGGCTTGGCGCAGTGGTTGGCACACTCGACCCGCTTGCGTGAGGGCGACGGTTCAAACCCGTGTCCAGTCAGCCTCATGTAGTTTCTCCTTGATTTCCCTAAATCGCTTCAGGCAAATGTCGGGATGGTTCCCTTGAAAGGGCACGGCCGATTTCCTCTCCCACCCCTCCCTAATCCCAGCTTATGCTTCTCCTCTAATGACCTCGTTGTCGACGGGACGTTACACACTAATCATCCCTTCCATTCTGGTAGAATAACAAAAAACACTGTACAGGAGTTGGGTTGGGAAGTCATTCCGCACCCACCTTATATATGACCTGATGTTGCGCCCTGAGTTTTGTCGCTTTTAGGCTGTCTATCGAACAAACTTCCAAGGAACTTTCGGATGAAAATGCGCCCCGAAAATGGCTCGACCAGTTCCTCACCTCAATACCCCGGATTTCTACAGTCGCGGAGCCGAAAAGGTACGCAGCGTTCAGAGACCTTTTTCAATAGTGAAAGAGAATATTTCATCACTGAAGCCTCTGTTATGTGTATCTTTTGTGGTTACTGAACTTATAGAAAACGTCACGAATTTATGCACCAACGTAATAATATATAACAGCGACCAGATTGTTCCATTACGAAAGGTTTCTCTGTAATTACGACGTATTGGATGATACACAACTTCTGTATTGCAATTTGATTACAATGTCTTAAGCTCTGTAAACGAAAGATGAAAATCCTATTTAAATTTGTTTTTTAAGGGATCTGGTGATGCTTGACATTCCCCGAAGCCGGCAATATTGAAATAAAAAAGCGACCTACAGACTGAAAAATATGAGTGTTCTGTATAAAGAATGATCACGTATAGCTCCCTTGCGACGAATAGATTCAGTTTAGATACATGTGGTGCTAATCCACAGTCTTCATTTAGGTAAATCTTCAACGAGGTAGGCATTTTAACAGTATCTACACAAATCGAATATTCGCTAAAGAAATTAGTGATAAATAATCCATCACAATTTGAGAAAAATTGTAATGTCCATGCGTACAACGCTAGACGTACCATACCTTCATTACCATGATTAATGCTGTTAGTGGCTCAGGGAAAAGTTCAGTATCCAGCAAAAAATTTTTAATCATTTTTCCTAACCATAAAAAGCCTGACAGGTAACAAAGAAGGTTTTAAATCTAATTTAATATCATTTCTCCTGCACAGCTCCTTCTATTCCACGGTAGATATTATATTTTAAAACTGTTAGCCAGTAAAAATAGAACTACTTTCTAAGTGTAGTTTCTTCGATAAGATGTTTGTTAATCACGTAAAACGTACCCAAAAGTTCGTTAATGTCAACACTAAAAGCATATGCATATACTATAAACTGATACGTTCCACACAGCTCCAATAAAACATTAGGCTATGGTTCAAATGATCTATGGAACATGTAACTAATTAACTAACTAAACAGAGCAGATTCTGATGGAGCATTATTATATAAACAATAAAAGCAGCAAAATGGGAAAACTGCAGACATAAATGTCTTTATCATAATTCAGCGTCTTGGAACAGACATCACGGAAACGTCAAAAGCAGGACGATTGCCGAAGAATACTGAAACCTCCAGGTGTGACGATATGATTATTACAAATAGTGATGGAGGAAGGCCTGCACACTCTACGAAGTAGGGTAGACGTCGGTCTGTGGCAGGTCAGACGATAGGTTTCTGTTGTTCTGGAGCTTTCAGAAGTACTTAAGGGCATACCGTTCAGTGCACATTGTTGAACACGGTTCTCCGCAGCAAAACATCGATCCAAGTTCCCACGTTAACCCAACAACACCGTCAATTACGATTAATGTGGACCACATTCAGTCTTTCGTGCTTCATTACTTTCCTGATGGCAATGGCATGATCCAGAACGATAACGGTCTGTGTCACAGAGCCAGAATCGTGCTACATTAGTTTCAGGAGAATTTCAGTGAACTCATGTTGAGATGAAGTTAGCCTGGTCTGAACCGGATGGAACATAACTCGGATGCTATTGGATGCCAGCTCCGCGTCGACAAACCACTGGCCCATATGGTACGGGAAATGTATGACCTGTGCGTAGACACCTGTTTCTACATACCTCCGGTAACCTAACAAGGACCTGTGGAATCCATGTCCCAAACGTCGCCTATGCACTACATTCCAAAGATGGACCAAACACCTTCTTAAGCAGATGGTCATAGTGATTTGGTTCATTAGTGTAATACGCCGTCCCATTGTACGGACTCTGGTCTCCCGTGGACATTGCAATCCTAGTCACAGTGCACTACATACTCAGCTGTCACAGAATTTGGTGACAACGTAACTTATCCATCTGGTTTTCATTAGCATTAACTAACTGGTAGAAATTTACCCAAAGTTTACTTCATACTGCATGTATGTGGCCAAATAATAAGCGATGCCTCTACACAGGTTGCAAACGCAGTGCATCAAAATTTCAACTATTTTTGGAGCGATATCTTTGAAGCACATCAACTAAACGCTTGTAAGGTACTCATCCGGGAGACACTTATGTTGTTCTTCAGCGGCCTGCTGTTTCCTTAACGTGCAACGGCACTTATATCTGACCAAGTGTGAATTTTCAGTCTCCAGTCTAAACGCCCAGCGTAGATTACGGGTCAGCCCCCGCAGAGTTCAGCGTCACGTTTGCGTTGTCGATGACGATGCCAAAGACAAGCTGAAGCCTGGAGTCTGCACGCTGCCTTCTGCTCTCGAATGATACAAAGAGGGGAGCCGAGCTAACGCCCCTATCTTAGAGACGGGCCACCATCAAATGCGCAACTTGTTGTAACTCAATGGCTTCCTACGGCGGGGATTGGAATGTAATATAAGACGCTACTGTAAACGTCTTGCGATGACTAACTACAGGTCACCACCTCTCCGCCATTAGCCAACTGAAAGCTGACGATGAAAGTATTTTCACCGCCAGTATTCGAATCGACTTCCTCCGGGTGATGCACTATTGAACAAGCTTGCGTCACTGACCATGTTTACTAAAGTAGGTTCTTTTAAAGCAAAATTTGTTGTGCTCTTTATTACTGTTGCCTGCTATGAGACTATGAATATATATGATTAATCTTAGGATAACACTTTTATGAAATTATAATTATATCCTACGTCCTAAGGCTTCCGAGACTTATACCTGGTAAGTACGTGAAGTCGATGATCTTACTACTGCAAGCAGCCAGTGTTAAGCAGTGGACTGTAGGCCGTAATCTGTCAACGTTGGTGTACCACAAATCGCATAAAAAAAAGTGGACGCCTGCAGTGACTTGATTCAAATTGCGAAACGCAGGCAGTTCATTTCTGGAAGAAATCTCTTCTGACGAGACTGGATGTTAACAATATGAACCTACCACAAAACGGCAAACTGCATAAATTCACAGGAAGGGTCAACGCTTTGACAAGACAACCGCCATTAAAGGCAATGGGAAGTACATATCTCACAGTTTCACGTGGCTGAGTGAACGTTCTGTGTGTTGTACTCACGTGTGGGAGACTATGTGGAACACATGTAGCTTTAAAACCATCGTCTGAACATCTCTCTGTATTTTATTTATTCAGTCTCGAAACTTTTTGTATTGACGAGATGGCTACTGCTATATACCTTCACTTATAGATATCTGTTCTTAGCTCATGGCTGATCATGGCGAAGAATTGTCATACCTGATGTCGTCCAAGTTGTTTTCTCATCACTTTATAAACTTCTCTGGAGACATACTAAATCCTTATAGCTAAAGTATTCTTTCTATTTGTTTCTACTTCATCTACATTAATGAATAATATGTACTGCAAACTAATTATGCCCCTGAAAACTTTCTTCACGCAGTTACGTGTTACGCTTTTCGTGTTTTCAACATATTTTCAGCTAATTTCTTCTTTCTTCGAGTAACAGTTTTTCAGACATTTGTTACTTCGTCTACAATTTAGAATCTAATCAACGGAATTTTAGCATGTCACGGTCGCTTAAATTGAGGGCACTGTACGTAAGACTTCGGAATTGAGAAGCATATTTATCCATTCTATTTCAAACAACGTTGTTTAACTTAAGAAATCTTTCCATCTTAGTGTCAACCCACTTTTGACAACTAACTTTCTTCCAGCAAACAGGGGGAGAATTCTTTCGCTTTGACGGTGATTTCTCATCTCTCCCTTTCCATTTTACAACTCAAATAATATTTTTATACACTGAGTTCTCCTACGTGTTGCTACTAATCACTTTCATTTTCTTGGACCAAGTTATTTTCCCATGACTTTATAAACTTCCTGGAGCCTTCCTAAATACTTGTGGTAAACGTATTTTTAATTACTAGTTTCTACTTCATCTACATTTATGACTAATATGTACTGTAAAATAATTCTAGCCCTGGAAACTTTCTTCTTGGACTTACGTGTTACGATTTTTGTTTTTTAACATATTTTCAGTTAATTTCTTCTTTGTTGGGGTAACACTTGTACAGACACTTATTACTTCGTCTACAGTTTATAATATATTCAACGGAATTTTAACATGTTACTCTGACTTACACTGAAAGTACTGTACGTAAGACTTCGAAATTCAAAAGAATATTTTTCTTATCTATATCGAACACTGTTGTGTAACAAAAGAAAGCTTTCTACCTTAGTGTCAATTCACTTTTGACCACTAACTTTCATTCTGCAGACAGGGAGAAATTTCACTCGCTTTATTGGTGATCTGTCAGCCACCTCACACCCCTTTCCATTTTGCACAGCAAATAATGTTTCCCAGAATTAATTCTCATGTACTTGTTACTAATCACATTCATTCTGGTTTTTAATGTGTTTGCACGAATTCACCAGTGGTCTTGTTCTAGATTTCCAGACTGACCGCCACTTGAGCAGGCAACTGTTTACTCATGCACTCTGCCCCAGCGCCGTAAGTGTTTGGGAGCTATAATATTAGTGGTGTTTGTACTTTGTGTGTGGTAGCCGTTGTCTCGTCTCGCCATTAGTTGGTTTATGTGTTTGACAGCGATATAGTCCGCTCATGTTGATTTCTCATGGTGTCGAAGAGTGTTCCACGTAAAGGTACAATTAGTTGTTCATTTGATAAATCTACGTGTGCTATGCAGCCCGGGTCTTTAGAAATCCACTAATGGTTGACTGATACTTTTCATGTTACCTCGGACCAAGTGCGTACCACCTATTTTGACACTGAAACTTCTTTCTTTGAGCAGTTCCACTCCAAGTCGACAAGTTCCAATAAAGTATAGTAATCAGGTTTCCTTCCGGCATAGAAATGATTCCATCAGAGTGGTAATGCTTACGAATGCTGACTTTGAATATGCAAATTTTGGAGTATAGTAATGAGGTTTCCTTCTGGCATAGAAATGATTCGATCAGAGTGGTAATGTTTACGAATGCTGTCATTTAATATGCAAATTTTGGAGTATTTAGTATTCCTCCAAAGTTATGGGATGTTTATCTTAAGGAAGTTTTGAAGCAGTATGGTCGTGAGTGAGAGGCTATATCCATGAATGCTAGCCAAATTAATACAGGCTGCGTTATTACACGGCATACGGTTCGTGGAAACGCAAATCGAAAAGAACATTTCGTCACATTTGCAAGCTTCTGGATATTTCAGTCACGTTTTGTTTTACGGTCTACCTTGTAACAGCACCCAGAGTAAGCAGTTGCTGACTTTGTCATCCCTAGTAACGAAGTTGGGGCTACGTCTTCCCTCGTTTCTGATGATGACAGTTTTCTGTATCACTGCGAGTGATTTCTCGCCTTTGGAAGCAAAGTCTGACACCGTTTCTCCTACTGCTTGGGCAGCGGAGCACATGGTTCATAACAACAGGTGCCGCAGGAGTCTGTCACTCCTACCAGTAGCGCGGTGCCACATAGCACTGGAAAATACACTTGACCTCTTAGCAACAAATAATCTTGAGTTAATAACGAGCATCAAAACGGATACAGGGATTAGTGAACACAGGGTTGTCGTAGCGAGAGTATTGTAACCACCAAATCCTCCAAAACAAAACGAAAAATATACCTATTAAAAAAAGCAGATAAAAATTCCCTTGATGCCTTCCTGAGAGAAAATCTCCACTCCTCGCAAATTAATGACATAAGTACAGACCAGATGTGGCTTAAGTGCAGAAAAGTAGTATCGGCAGCAATTGAGAGATTTATATCAAATAAATTAACAAACGAAGGAACTGATCCTCCTTGGTACACAAAACGGGTCGGAACATTTGCAGAAACAACGAAACAGACGTGCCAAATTTAAACAGATGCAAAATTCCTATGATTGACGGTCTTTTACAGAAGCTCGAAATCTAGCGCGGGCTTTATTGCGAGATGCTTATAACAATTTCCACAACGAAACTTTGTCTCGGAACCTGGCAGAAAAGCGAAACAGATTCTGGTCGTATGGAAAGTATGTTAGCGGCAAGAAACAATCCATGCCTCCTCTGCGCGATAGCAATGGAGATACTATCGAAGACAGTGCTTCCAAATCAGAGTTACTAGAAACACCCTTCCGAAATTCTTTCACAATAGAAGACGAAAAAAATATTCCAGAATTCAAATCAAGAAAAGCTGTGAACATGAGTATCGCAGAAGCAAATATCCTCGAAGTAGTGACGCAACTTAATTCACTTACTAAAAACAAGTCTTCTGGTCCAGACTGTATACCAGTTAGGTTCTTTTCAGAGTATGCAGATGCATTAGCTCCGTACAACCGTTCACTCGACGAAAGATTCGTACCCAAAGACTGCAAAGTTGCACGGGTCACACCAGTATTCAAGAAAGTAGTAGGAGTAATCCAATTAATTACAGGACCGTATCATTAACGTCGATATGCAGCAGGATTCTGGAACATATATTGTGTTCGAACATTATGAATTGCCTCGAAGAAAATGGTCTATTGACACATAGTCAACATAGGTTTCTTGTGAATCACAACTAGCTCTTTATTCGCATGAAGTGTTGAGTGCTATTGACAGGGGACTTCAGATCGATTCCGTATTCCTGGATTTCAAAAAAACGGTTCAAATGGCTCTGAGCACTATGGGACTCAACATCTGAGGTCATCAGTCCCCTAGAACGTAGAACTACTTAAACCTAACTAACCTAAGGATATCACACACATACATGACCGAGACAGGATTCTAACCTGCGACCGTAGCAGTCACGCGGTTCCCGACTGAGCGCCTAGAACCGCTCGGCCACCGAGCCGGCTTCTGGATTTCCAGAAGCCTTTTAACACTGTAGGAAACAAACGATACAGTGAAATTCTTATGGAATATCGTCTCAGTTACGTGACTGGAAGAGTGACTTCCTGTCAGAGACGTCACAGGTCGTAGTCATTGACGGAAAGTCATCGAGTAAAACTGTAGTGATTTCTGGCGTTCCCCAAGGTAGTGTCATAGGCCATTTGCTGTTCCTTATCTATATAAACGATTTGGGAGACAGCCGTCTTAGGTTGTTTGCAGATGACGCTGTCGTTTATTGACTAATAAAAACATCAGAAGATCAAAACGATTTGGAAAAGATATATGAATGGCGCGAAAATTGGAAGTTGTCTCTAAATAACGAAAAGTGTGAGGGTATCCACGTTAAGTGTTTAAAGGAATCCGTTAAACTTCGGTTAGAGGAAAAATCAGTCAAAGATAAAAGCCGTCAATTCAACTAAACACCTAAGAATTACATTGACGAACAACTTAAATTAGAAGGAACACACAGAAAACGTTTGTGGGGAAAGCTAACCAACGACTGCGTTTTATTGGCAGGACACTTAGGAAGTATGACAGATCTACTAAGGAGACTCCATACACTACCCTTGTCCGTTCTCCTTTAGAATACTGCTGCGCGGTGTGAGATCCTTACCAGATAGGACTGACGGAGTTCTTGGAAAAAGTTCAAAGAGGGGCATCACGTTTTGTATTACCGCGAAATAAGGAGCAACAATCAACTTCTAAAGTGCCTTGTTGACAACTTCGGCCTATTGCTTCGTTGGGTCTGCGCCACACTCGAACGCTAGAGTCGACTCTTACCAACTGAGATCGGAACTCATCTGAATAGGACACGGTTCTTCAGTCGTCTAGGGTGTGAAACGGGAAATGCAAAGGCTCACTGTAGTAGGGGTCACTGAAGTGAAATGGATAGAAAAAAAAGGATTTCTGGTCAGGTGAGTATAGGGTACTATTAGGTGTTCAGATGTTCTGAGGTCATCGGTCCCTAAACCTACACACTACTTAACCTAACTTAAACTAACTTACGCTAAGGACAACACAAACACCCATGCCCGAAAGAGGACTCGAACCTCAGATGGGAGCAGCCGCCTGGACCGTGGCAAGGCGCCCTAGAGGGCGCGGCTACCCCGCAGCCGAAAATTGTACGACTAGAGTTGGATTTGTTATGAATAGGAAGATAGGGTGGAGAGTATGTTAATGTGAACACTGCAGTGGTGGGGTCATTCTTACCAGAATCGACAGCAATCCAACACCGTCAACGATAGTTCAGGTATGCATGCCAATGTCGTAAGCTGACGATGAATAGATAAAGAAAGCATATGAGGATATTGAAAGGGCAATAGAGCATATAAAGGAGGATGATAGTATTACGGTCATGGGGGACTGGAATGCAGTTTCGGGGAAGGAGTAGAAGAAATGATTACAGGAGAATATGGGCTTGGCACAAGGAATGAGAGAGGAGAAAGACTAATTGAGTTTTGTTACTAGTTTCAGCTCGCAATAGCAAATACTCTGTTCAAGAATCACAAGACATGGAGGCGGAGAGCAGATATAGATTCAGATCACAACGTAGTAGTGATGAAGAGTAGGCTCGAGTTTAAGAGATGGTCAGAGAGAATAAATACACAAGGAAGTTGGATATGGAATTACTAAGGAATGACCAGGTACGCTAAAAGTTCTGTAAGCCTATAGATACAGCAATAAGGAATAGCTCAATAGGCAGTACTGTGGAACAAATATGGACATCTCTAAAAAGGGCAATAACAGAAATTGGAAAGAAAAACATAGGTAAGAAGAAGATAACTGCGAAGGAACCATGGGTAACAGAAGAAATACTCAAGTTAATTGATGAAGGAAGGAAGTTCTTAAATCTTCAGGGAAATTCGTGAATACAGAAATACAAATTACTGAGGATTGAAATAAATAGGAAGTGAAAGGAAGCCAAGAATAGATGGCTGCATGAAAAATGTGAACAAACGGAAAACGAAATGACTGTCGGATGGACTGACTCAACATACACGAAAACCAAAACAATCTTCGGAGAAACTAAAAGCAAGGGTGGTAACATGAATATTGCAACAGTAATCCCACTATTAAATGCACAAGAGGGAGCGGACAGGTGGAAGGAGTATACTGACGCCCGCTATGAGGGGAAGATTTGTCTCAGGTAATAGAAAAAGAAGCAGGAGTCGATTTAAAAGAGACGGGGTATCCAGCATTGGAATCAGGGTTTAACAGACCTTTGGAGGACTTAAAATCAAACGAGGCGGAAGAGATAAGAGATAGATAACATTGCGTCAGGATTTCTAAAATTATTGGGGAAAGTGGCAACAAAGCAACTATTCACGTTGGTACGTAGAATACATGAGCCTGGCCACATGCCATCTAACTTTCGGAAAGTATCATTCACCCAATTCCAAAGACTACATGAGCTGCTAAGAGCGAGAATTACCGCACAATCAGCTTAACAGCTCATGCAGCCAAGTTTCTGACAAGAATAATATACAGGAAAATTGCAAAGAAAAGTGAGGATGTCTTAGTTGAGAATCAGGCACCAGATAGGCAATTTTGACGTTGCAGTTGACAGTGGAAGAAAGACTAAAGAAAAATCAAGACACGTTCATTGAATTTTTCGACATCGAAAAAGCGTTCTACAGTTGAAATGGTGCAAGGTGTTCGAAATTCTGAGAAAAATAGGGGTAAGTTATAGGGAGAGACTAGTTATATACAATATGTACAAGAGTGAGGAGGGAATAATAAAAGTGGAAGACCATGAACGAAGTGCTCGGATTAAATAGGGTGTATGACAAGGATGTAGTCTTTCGCCTCTGCTGTTAAGTACGTGCATCGAAGAAGCAATGATGGAATTAAAAGAAAGATTAAGGAGTGGAATTAAAATTCAAGGTGAAATTATATCAACGTTACGGTTTCGCTGATGTCATTAGTATCCTGAGTGAAAGCGATACAGAATTACGTGATCGGGTGAATAGAATGGACAGTATAATGAGTACACAGTATTGACTCACAGTAAATCGGAGGAGGACAAAGGTAATGAGAAGTAGCAGAAGTGAGAACAGCGAGAAACTTAACATCAGGACCGATGGTCGCGAAGTATATGAAGTTAAGGAATTCTGCTACCTATCAAGTAAAATATCCAATGATGGATGGAGTAAGGAGGACTAGCAATAGCAGAAAAGCCATTCCGGGCCAAGAGATGTCTCCCACTATCAAACATAGGCCTTCATTTAAGGAAGAAATTTCTGAGGGTGTATGGTCGTGAAACATGGACTGTGGGAAAACCGTAACAAAAGAAAATTGAAACATTTGAGATGTGGTACTACAGACGAGTGTTGAAAATTAGGTGGGCTGATTAGGTAGGGAATGAGGAAGTTGAGGTCAGAATCAAAAAATCGTTCAAATGGCTCTGAGCAGCATGCGACTTAACTTCTGAGGTCATCAGTCGCCTAGAACTTAGAACTAATTAAACCTAACTAACCTAAGGACATCACACAGATCCATGCCCGAGGCAGGATTCGAACCTGCGACAGTAGCGGTCGCTCGGCTGCAGACTGTAGCACTTAGATCCACACGGCCACTCCGGCCGGCAGCGCAGAATCGGAGACGAAAGGAATACGTGGAAAGCACTGACGAAAAGAAGTGGACAGGGTGATAGGACATCTGTTAAGACATGAGGGAATGACTTCCATGCTACTAGAGGGAACTGTAGAGGGCAGAAACTGCGGAGGAAGACAGAGATCGGAATATATCCAGCAAAAAATTGAGAACATATGTTGCAAGCGCTACCCTGAGATGAAGAGGTTGGAACGGGAGGGAAATTCATATGGCGGGGCACGTTCACTCAGAAGACTGACGAACGAAAAAAAAAAAAAGCCATATTCAGCCGATATGTTCATGAGGCCTGGAGAAGCGCTGCATGAGATGTCGTGCTGTTAACAGAGACACTCGCTTCGGTAGTCCGCTCCATAGCTCATTAACGCCAAATTTCACCGCTCTGTGCCAGCGGATACATCCGTCTTACGTTCCTCCTTGATTTCAGTGGACACTTCACGTACTGTTGCTTGGCTGTTAGCTCTGATGATTCTACGCAAACGCCACTGCTCTTGCTCGTTAAGTGAAGGCCGTTGGCCACTACATTGTCCGTGCTGCGAGGTAATGCCTGAAATATGGCACTCTCGACACACTCTTTATACTGTGATTCTCTGAATACAAAATTTCCTAACAATTCCCGAAACGGAATGTCTCATATGTCTAGGTCTAAGTATCAATTCGCGTTGAAAGTCTGTTAATCCCCGTCTCGCAGCCGTAATAACGTTGGAAACCTTTCTACAAATGACAGCTCTGCCAATGCACTGTCCTTTGTACCCCCTGCAAGAGGTACTATCACCATACGTATATGTGCAGGTAGATACATCATGACTTTTGTCGATTCTGCGTTCTATGTAGTGAATATGTTTTTCTTCATATTAAAAGTATTTTGGGCCTAAGAAATTCCGCAATCTATTTCCTTGTAGTTGCTTCCATCATTCGTAACTTTGCTTCGCGGGTAAGTCTTTCTTTCCTGAGTTGGTTCATTTTTCAACTTTGCCACTGTCTTGGCTTCTTTGTTTCTGCTGCAGACTAGAACCGTTGTTTAATGTAAATATCATATACAAGGTCACAACGTGCGATCTTCACTTTATTTCCTAGTTTGTAAACAGTTCTCAATGTAAGCGTTCACTTTACGAAGTCTTCTTCCTCTAAGGCCCTGTTGTGCTTTGCCGAGCGAAGGTGGCGTAGTGGTTGGCACATTCGGAAGGACGACGGTTCAGTCCTGCGTCCGGCCATCCTGATTTAGATTTCCGGTGATTTCCCTAAATCGCTCCAGGTATATGCCGGGATGGTTCCTTTCAAAAGGGCAAGGCCGGCTTCCTTCCCCATCCTTCCCTAATCCGATGAGAGAGATGACTTCGCTGTCTAGGCTCCTCCCCCAAAGCAACCCAACCGTGTTGGGCTTTCACATTGTCTTCTTTCATTATAGGAACTCCTACATTATCCAGCTCTACTTCTTCGTTCTCTTCGATAGTCAGAGCATTCTTCTCTTCTCTTGATAACTGTTCCAGTCATTCTGTCATTATTTTACTATAATTTCTTCATTATATCTTAACATGACCTCCCTGTCGTTAATGCCAGTTACTTTTGCCTTTCTTATTTGGAAGACCTCATTTACATCTCTCTTTGTCATGTCAAATTGTCTTGTCTTCTTGCAAGTATCTCAGTGTTCACAAATTTCTTTCAAATGCTGTTTTTTACGTTGTTTTGCCCTCGTATTAATCTTCTTCCTTAAGCTCTTGAATCTCTGCATTCCTTCTTCATCCTACGGGTTTTGAAGACGTTCTTTCTTTTATCATATTTACGACTCTCTGACTTATTCATTCTTTCCTATTCTCCTGTTTCTTTTTCCCTAATACTACTTCTGCTGGGTTTAAAATGCATTTCTTTATTTGATTCCATTTTGCTCTAAATAGATTTGTTCTCTCGCATCCTTAGCGGTACTGTTTGTTTGTGACTTACACTGATTTTTGGTAGACTCATCTTTAAGTTCCTTCCTTTGACCTTTAATCTTCTGAACTTTAGTTCACAGCACATCATAACTATATTACGGTCGCTGTTGACATCAATTCCAAATTAGCTACTGTTGCAATTTACGTGATTCTTGAATCTGCTGGTGCTCTCCAGGTATATCTCCTCCAGGAATGAGTATGAAATGTAGTATTCGTTACGAGTAATTTACGTCTTATGCAGAACTCTATAAATCTCTGTCCTCTCTGATTTCCTTGTCCCAGTCCGTATTTAC
Source organism: Schistocerca piceifrons (assembly GCF_021461385.2). Taxonomy (NCBI): domain Eukaryota; kingdom Metazoa; phylum Arthropoda; class Insecta; order Orthoptera; family Acrididae; genus Schistocerca; species Schistocerca piceifrons. The sequence continues at coordinate 655,120,782 of NC_060142.1, forward strand.
CAACTGTACTAATTTTAGTTTGTTTTCTTACTGCTGTTGTCCAATCTCCCAATAATTTAAGTTATCCTTCGCTCCTTATTTTCACTAGCAGTTTACTCACATCCTCATAACATTTTCCACTACTTCTTCTTTCTGCTCTGTTGTTAGAATATGGACTTCGTATAATTTCCATTGTTACTACGATTAGTATTTCACTGTATTGCACGAATCCCTTGACTCTAATCCCGGTTCCTTATGCAATATTATGCCCACTACACCATAGCCTGGTCTGGCTGCTGTACCAGAATGGATTACTCGATAATTTCCACTCCAGAAGTGTAGATGATGTGACCATCTCATTTGCCCTGAAGCCAATACATCTAAATCTTTTCCTTCCATCTCAGCTATCACGTCATTTCCCATCTGGAGTATGGGTCTCACATTACAGGTACCAAACATTCTCCTCCTGTTGTGTTTTCCTGACGTATCTTCCTGAGGAATGTAGCTGTGGTCTAGGGGTAGCGTCTTTGATTGGTAATCAAAACGTTCTAGGTCACGGTTCAAATATCGGCTGTGTTGAATTTTGAATAAAAATCTCAGGAACGGCTGCCGAAGACATCCGGCATAAGACGTCACCCTCATTCTGCCAACGGCAGTATCAAGGAGGGCGGAGGAGTGCAGAGACTTCAGGAATCTTTCTTGCACTTGCGATGGGAAACTACCTCCAAAACTCGCAAGAATCACCAATGATCAACGGCTCAAAGATCTAGAAGGCAATGGAAGCCACTGCATTAAAGACATATAATGTGCATCCACATAACATGTGGCCAGTAATTGAAAAAGTGTCATGATGATCTCTACATTGTGAAATGGTCACGAACTGATCCCACATTTGGATCTCCGGGAGGGGACTACCATGGGGGAGGTGACCAAGAGAAAGCGATTGAATAATCAACGAAATGATAACGTTCGATGAGCCGGGTCGTGGAGTATCAGATTTTTGACCGTGGTAGGGAAATCAGAAAACCTGAAAAGGGAATTGCAAAGGCTCAATATAGGTGCCGTGGCCGTCTGATACTTGAAATGGAAAGAAAACGAGGATATATGGTCAGAAGATTATAGGGTCCCATCAACAGCAGCAGAAAATGGATTAACGGGAATGGGATTCTATATGGATACGAGGATAGGACAGAGAGTGAGTTACTATGGTCAGTTCAGTGATAGGGTCCTTCTCATCAGAATCAACAGACAAACCAACACCGACAACAGTAGTTCAGGTACACCCACCGACGTCGCAAGTTTACGAGATAGAGGAAGTATGTGAGGACATTGAGCGAGTAAAGCTGTAACGTCAAGAGAGATGATATCTGACTGCCATAGTGGATTGGAATGTGGATATAGGGAAAGAAGTAGAAGAAAGGGTTCCTAGAGAATATGGGCTAGTTAGGAATGAGGCAGGAGAAATACTAATTCATTTCTACAATACTTTTCAGATGGTAACATTCAATACTCTGTTTAAGAACGACAGGAGGAAGAGGTGTACTTGGTACGTGCCGGGAGGCACGGGAAGGTTTCGGTTACATTACATTGTGGACATGTATACATTCCAAAATTAGATACTTGACTGTAAGAAGTACACAGGAGCAGATATAGACTGAGATCACAGTTTGGTAACGATGAAAAGTAGTCAGAAGTGTAAGAGACTAGTTAGGAATTATCAATGCGGACAGAATTGGATACGGATGTACTAAGGAACGAAAAGATACGTTACAATTTCTCTGAGGCTATATATACTGTGATAATGTATGGCTCATTGGGCAGTTCAGTTGAAGAGAAAATGTCGGTACATGGCAGGTAATAGCGGAAGAACCGTGGGTAACAAAAGAAATACTTCGATTGATCGACGAAGAAAGGAAGTACATATAATGTCTGGAAAAGTCTGGAATAGAGAAGAATAAATCACTTAGGAATGAAATTAGAAAGAAGTGCAGGGAAAGTACGGAGATAATGGCTACATGAAAACTGTAAAGAAATCTTAAACGAAATGACTGTCAAAAATACTGAGTTAGCACGTAGAAAGGTTACAATAAAAGCAAGGGCTCCAACATTAACAGAGCACTGGTAGTTCCACTGTCAAATAGATTGGTTGGGTGGAAAGAGTACATTGAAGACCTCTATGAGAGCTTATGACATGACAGAAATAGAATGATGATTCGATAGGGAAGAGATATGGAATCCACTACCAGACTCTGAATTCAGGGAACCCTTGGAAGACTTAATATCAAATAACGCAGAAGCAACAAATAACATTCCACCGGAATTCTAAAATCGTTGGGCGAGGTGGCAACAGAACGACCCTCACGTGTGTAGAATGTATGAGACCGGTGATATACAAAAGGACTTTGGGGAAAACATCATCCTCGCAATTCCCAGGCAAGTGAGAGAATCATCACACATTGAGCTTTACAGCTCGTTCATTTAAGTTGTTGACAAGAGTAATATACATAGGAATGGAAAAGAAAATTGAGGATCTGCTAGATAACGACAGATATGGCTTTAGGAGAGGTAAATGCACCAGAGAGGCAGTGCTGACTTTCCGTTTGATAATGAAAGCAAGAACGAAGGAGTCTCAAGACATGTTCATAAGATTTATCGACCTGGAAATAGCGTTCCACAACGTAAAATTGTGCGAAGATCGACCTTCTGGTTTCCTGTTGCCTTCTTCATCCTATACCGTCGATTTTCTAGTTGCGCATTCGCTTTAGGGACAGTTTCCCATCCCAGGGTGAAGGGAGTGCACTGTACCTCTACCCACTCATCCGCCCACCTAGGAGGTTTTTGGCATGTGGTAGAGGGGGGGGGGAGGCGGGGGGTTACCATATATACCAGTGGTCACTCCGTCTGCAGATGCAGTTTTACGTCATTCCCGGGAGTAAGGTCTAGATAAAGATAATATTTTTAAGAACCAAGAGAGAACAACAACATTCGAAGACTGCTCGGATTAAAAAGGGTGTAAGACACCAATGCACCCATTCTGTCCTCCGGTTCAATCTTTACATCGAACAAGCAATGACGGCAGTAGAAGAAATTTCAAGGGCCGAATTGAAATTGACGGTGAAAGAATATCAGTGAAAACCGACTTCGCGGCCAAAGGGTTATCCGTGTTTTAGTCTCCGATCTTTTTTGCTTTAAAGGCAGTCCCCTTCATTCAGTTAGTACGTAGTGGGGTGGATGAGCTCAGACTTGTTTGTAATTCTAGTACAGTTAACTGTGCTAAGACTATTGCTTCTCATAAACGGAGTATTTATTTATGAAGAGCGCGTGGAATAGGAGTAAGTGGCTTAAACTGTTTGTTCTGCTGTCGATACGAAATTGTTTCATAAAGTCAAGTGCTCTTGCTTGCATTGGCCAAATAAATACACCTTACTGGAAGTGTCAGGAATTCACTGAAACTGTTGGTTTGTTACGTTGGTATGAGAGGGAGCAAACATCCATTGGGTGGATTCACCGACAGCTAAATTAAAAGGTTAAAATTAGTTGGGTTTGGGGCGTTTACTGCCAAGGGATAATTCTAATACTTGTAATTGCTCTTCATGGCATATTTCTTGTGTGTGTGTGTGTGTGTGTGTGTGTGTGTGTGTGTGTCTGTGTGCGTGTGTGTGTGTCTGTGTGTGTGTGTGCATGGGGAGTCGTATGTTTGTTCCCGTTATTAAACACGTTAATTAAGCGCTTTGAACTATAGTCTATGCGTGGTGCTAACAGGTTTATGTCACAGGTATCGTAAATTAGTCTAACCGAAAGGGCCCGTGCGAGGAGTATTGTGAAGAGAAAGGCCAGCAGGCACACTGAGAGATCTACCGTTTGTAAAATTAATACCAATGTTGTTGCGCATATGTCCCCCTCTCCTAGAATTTTAGTGTTGTTGGTTATTCCTTGGTTGTCAATGAATTAACAAGGATTCTAATTGTTATTTAATTATCTTGGGTAATTTCTCGAGTCAGCAGTTCGTGACATTATGAGATTTAATTTCTTTTAAGAGAAAGGCCCCAACCTGAAGATACTTCGAAATTTTTGCATACATTGTTTATTGTCAATATTATTTTACCGTCAGCAATCTGAGTTGCAAAGCCAATAATATTCTTTAATACTGGTTATCGGAGTTTGTTTAACGCTTTGTGAAGTGACTGTATGTCTTTAACTATTTAAAGGTTTGAAGAGGTTAACAGTGAATCAGTTTATAAGGTGTGTTTGTAAAGTGGCTTGGCATCTTTTCCATCCGTTCCTTCTCCTAACATTTTAATACATTTTGATATTTTTTTTTCATCAGTCTATCAATCTTTGATTTGATGCGGCCCACTATGAATTCCTCTCCTGTGCTAATATATTCATCTCAGAGTAGCACTTGAAACCTACATCCTCAGTTATTTGCTGAATGTATTCCAATATCTGTCTTCCTCCACTGTTTTTGCCCTCTACAGCTCGCTTTAGTACCATGGAAGTCATTCCGTCGTGTCTTAACAGACGTCCTATCATCCTGTCCCTTCTCCTTATCAGTATTTTACACATGTTCCTTTCTTCTCCGATTCTGCACAGAACCTCCTCATTCCTTACGTTTTCAGTCCACCTAATTTTCAACATTAGTCTGTAGCACCACATCTCAAATACTTCGATTCTCTTCTGTTCCGTTTTTCCCACATTTCATGTTTCGCTACCATACAATGCTGTACTCCAGTCGTACAGTCTTGGACATAAAAACTGACCGCCTACCAGTTGCCACGGAGTCTAAGTCCGAGTCCTTCACTTAAGGTGCCCAATGAGATCGACCACCCCTGACAACGATGAGTCAACCTATCTGCACAATCTGGCAACACTGCAGGATGCGGAAGTGTCAGGAGGAAGTGTTGTATACTTCCGAGATGTCCTGTTGTGTCAGCCCGTGGTCTAGTGGTAATCATCGTGGACTTAAAGTTGCGTGTTCGCATCCAACTATATATCGGCCCTCGTCAAAAGTTATGAGTCTGAATGAACATTGAAGATAATTCGCTTCACAGTTTACCCATAAGTGATAACAATACTTCTACAATCAATCCTGCAGGACAGCTCGTGGGTTCGTCGCAATTAGAACAGCTTACGCTCGAGCGTTTCCTCACGCTGCAGCGGCTACCGGCCACCGGCCAGACGCCACCCGACGCCTGAAATCGGGCGCCACCCAGGTGAACTCGGCGCGACGCTGTCAGTGTGTGTATCAACTGTCATTTTCGAATTGGAAGCTCTAGTTATCATCTTGAAGCTAAGCATTGGATTTTGTATACTTGACAATCATCAACTACGGTTAAGCGTTATTAAATTGGACGAATGCTGAAGAAGCAGCTCGAAAGATCTGAACTGTGTGTGGAGCGAGTGCTCTTTGGAAAAATACGCCAGCAGATATTCTTGTTTCAACGAAGATCGATTTGGCATGAATGGTGAACCACCTTAATCAGGTGTCGACTTGTGATATAAGTGATGGATTACCATTCAACTATCACGAAACATTTGCGTGGAACAGGCAAGGTTCAGGAGTCTGGTGTAGGAGTACTATATGCGCTATATAAAAACAACATAAATTGACGAAGTGACTATTATTGCAGTTTTGCTTGAACATCACCAGGTCGCTCATTGAATATTCCTATACAGTACTCTTATTGGTGACGAGTCATGATGCTTTTGCCTTTAACTTCCAAAGAAGAAACGAAAGGCTGAGCCCTATCAAAAGACATTAACTTAAGCAAAGAGTAAACATAAAATTTTCCATCTGATAGCTCCAAAAGTGTGTCCATCATAGCCGGAATTCGTTGCCATCAATTGAAACACCTTTCGGTCGGAGAGTAAGATAATCGTCCGAAAAAACGACATCACGTGTGCTACTGTATGATAATGCACTCAGTTGATTTGAGAAACAATACTATCCAGGAGATTAACAGGGAAGTCATCTCTCAGTCACTTGCCCTCATACCGTATAATCGTAAACTATTACCTTTCCTGCTCTTGATCGATCAACCGTCAAGGCAATTCATTTATAGAAGAAAATGCCTATCAAACAACACTTGTTTCATGACATCGTTAGAACCACTAGGTTTCCACAGGCGCTGAATTTGTAATCTACCTCAGCATTGTTAGATAGTTTTAGATATTGTGAAAGAATATACCGTTGATAGTTAATTTATCTTTGATGATTCCTGTTGTGTTCAATAAACTAATGGAAGACGCACTTGAAATATTCACTGTATTAACACAAATTAAATTCAGCTTAGTACAGAAACGTCAAGACTGCAGTCTATCTTAATAAAGCATGAAGTGTCTGTAAGAGGACTGTGCCTATTTTAACACGAATTAGCAGGATATTACCGACTTTTGACTTCGAAAGGTTCTGTATTTTCTTCATGTCCTGTATCATACTCAAGTATTACGAATATGTGGCAGTTAATACACTCCTGGAAATGGAAAAAAGAACACATTGACACCGGTGTGTCAGACCCACCATACTTGCTCCGGACACTGCGAGAGGGCTGTACAAGCAATGATCACACGCACGGCACAGCGGACACTCCAGGAACCGCGGTGTTGGCCGTCGAATGGCGCTAGCTGCGCAGCATTTGTGCACCGCCGCCGTCAGTGTCAGCCAGTTTGCCGTGGCATACGGAGCTCCATCGCAGTCTTTAACACTGGTAGCATGCCGCGACAGCGTGGACGTGAACCGTATGTGCAGTTGACGGACTTTGAGCGAGGGCGTATAGTGGGCATGCGGGAGGCCGGGTGGACGTACCGACGAATTGCTCAACACGTGGGGCGTGAGGTCTCCACAGTACATCGATGTTGTCGCCATTGGTCGGCGGAAGGTGCACGTGCCCGTCGACCTGGGACCGGACCGCAGCGACGCACGGATGCACGCCAAGACCGTAGGATCCTACGCAGTGCCGTAGGGGACCGCACCGCCACTTCCCAGCAAATTAGGGACACTGTTGCTTCTGGGGTATCGGCGAGGACCATTCGCAACCGTCTCCATGAAGCTGGGCTACGGTCCCGCACACCGTTAGGCCGTCTTCCGCTCACGCCACAACATCGTGCAGCCCGCCTCCAGTGGTGTCGCGACAGGCGTGAATGGAGGGACGAATGGAGACGTGTCGTCTTCAGCGATGAGAGTCGCTTCTGCCTTGGTGCCAATGATGGTCGTATGCGTGTTTGGCGCCGTGCAGGTGAGCGCCACAATCAGGACTGCATACGACCGAGGCACACAGGGCCAACACCCGGCATCATGGTGTGGGGAGCGATCTCCTACACTGGCCGTACACCGCTGGTGATCGTCGAGGGGACACTGAATAGTGCACGGTACATCCAAACCGTCATCGAACCCATCGTTCTACCATTCCTAGACCGGCAAGGGAACTTGCTGTTCCAACAGGACAATGCACGTCCGCATGTATCCCGTGCCACCCAACGTGCTCTAGAAGGTGTAAGTCAACTACCCTGGCCAGCAAGATTTCCGGATCTGTCCCCCATTGAGCATGTTTGGGACTGGATGAAGCGTCGTCTCACGCGGTCTGCACGTCCAGCACGAACGCTGGTCCAACTGAGGCGCCAGGTGGAAATGGCATGGCAAGCCGTTCCACAGGACTACATCCAGCATCTCTACGATCGTCTCCATGGGAGAATAGCAGCCTGCATTGCTGCGAAAGTTGGATATACACTGTACTAGTGCCGACATTGTGAATGCTCTGTTGCCTGTGTCTATGTGCCTGTGGTTCTGTCAGTGTGATCATGTGATGTATCTGACCCCAGGAATGTGTCAATAAAGTTTCCCCTTCCTGGGACAATGAATTCACGGTGTTCTTATTTCAATTTCCAGGAGTGTAGATTAAATTGTGTGTTCACAACAGGCCGGCAAGAGTGGCCGAGCGGTACTAGGCGCTTCAGTCTGGAACCGCGCGACCACTACAGTCGCAGGTTCGAATCCTGCCTCAGGCACGGATGTGTGTGATGTTGGCTGGCTCTGAGCACTATGCGACTTAACTTCTGAGGTCACCAGTCGCCTAGAACTTAGAACTAATTAAACCTAACTTAGGACATCACACACATCCATGCCCGAGGCAGGATTCGAACCTGCGACCGTAGCGGTCACGCGGTTCCAGACTGAAGCGCCTTTAACCGCACGGCCACAACGATGTGTGACGTCCTTAGGTAAGTTAGGTTTAAGTAGTTCTAAGTTTTATGCGACCGATTGCCTCATATGTTAAGTACCATAGTGGTCAGGGCCATTTTTGTTCACAACAAAAGTATATCGACAGAAAATTAAAATGGCATTATGAATTTTGCAGTACATAAGGTTTTACGCTCTGGCGCTAACGGGTACTGAAAACAGCAACACGAGTTTTGCTCCAGCGTTGTCATACGATAACCTTATTGTGTTTCTATCTGCCTGCTTGTATCTCTACTATTAAAAATCTCGCTTTCAGCGAGTCGCGAATGGCGAACAAAAGCAACTTACACCTGGTAGGCAAGCACTATACCTTGGAGCCACCAAAGAGGAGCAGCACATGTGGTTTACTTGTTGGCACAGTAGCCACTACGACAGACAAATCGCAGCATAAGAGACGACAGTAGTTGTGTTTCCCGTGTGGAAAGACTTTCGTGGACTCAAAAGCATTAACTGATATCATTATATCACATCTCACGTGAAATTCACTAGCATTATTCAATTGAAATGACTATATAATACGAAGCTAATTTACCAGGATAGCTCTGTGTCATCGAGGAAGTAATTCTTCGGTCGCAGAGTTGCCTAATGTATTCTGCCTTGTTGCCAACTTTCAGTTACGCTGCCCAGCTAAAGTATTCTGTGAGTGACCTCGGAAGTATCTATAGATTCGTCTCAAAGTTGTGGTTGATAAGGGCCGGAATATCCTCATTATATGTCAATGAGTCATAGTCTCATTTGTGCAACTAGATTTATGAGCTAGAGTGTAATTACTTGTAATACATCGAAGCACTGAGTGCAAACTAAGCGTCATAAATTAATAACTGCAACATTTATTAGTTTTTTACTGCCTTAATTGGAATGAAACCTAGTAGTTGGTCCAGTGGTTGAGTTGGAAACGTATCTTAGCTAAACTATATTGTTCTTGAGATCACTGCCATTGGCACACCCACCAGAAGACAGGCATGATCTGGCTTCTTGTTGTCACCTTTTCTGGCAGATATTCTGCCGTTGCTCGAAATATGAAGCCTTAAGGTGAAATCGAAATCTTCATATTGTGAAAATCTGATTCTTCTATTCTTCCAGATGTAACGTTAAAAAATAGTTGCAATAACTAGCATAATAGTACCTGTGAACCAACATGTAATAATGCAGTCATAATTAGTTCAATCTGAAAAACCCATCTGTCACATGGTAATTGTGAAAAACTGCTTTTTTCATCTGCACAGCACTGCAATATGAACTCAAGTGTTTCGTAGGATTCCTATACTTAATTTCGTTGTAATTGTTTTCAGTGACAGTAGAGGAGAATCAAACCCATGTTACTTGAAATACACTTTTCCTGCATGTAACGTCGCGAGTCAATACGCAATAGCATTTATTGCACCATTTTGCAGAACGGCTCGTAGCTTTACAGCCGTTGGCGGTGGTAGATACAACCGCTTGTATAGCGTGACTCATTCGCACCTGTCACTAGCCTACCCGTGGGAAGCAATACGTGTTACATGTGTCAATTCGAGCGACAGAATATTCAAGCCCCTAAGAAGCTAAATAAACTATATTAAAAATTATTCAATTTAGTTAAAAGTAAATATACCGCCCGGCTGCCGGCCGCGATGGCCGAGGGGTTGTAATCGCTTCAGTCCGGAACCGCGCGACTGCTACGGTCGCAGGTTCGAATCCTGCCTCGGCATGGGTGTGTGTGATGTCCTTCGGTTAATTAGGTTTAAGTATTTCGCAGTTCGAGGGGATTGATCACCTCAGATGTTAATTCGCATAGTGCTCAGAGCCATTTCAACCATTTTTTGAACTGCCCGGCTTTGTTATTACGAGGCCTGTTCAGAAAGTAAGCTCCGATTGATTGCCAAATTGAAACCACAGTGAACATCAGAAATGTTTTACTTGTAACAATTAGCTACACCTTTCAGCTACTTCTCTACGTAGTCGCCGTTCTGACTTAGACTTTTGTCATAGCGTTGTACCAACTTTTCAATAGCCTCATCATAGAAGGCAGCCGCCAATGCTTTCCGCCAATTCTCCACGCTGGCCTACACCTCGTTGTCTGTGTCAAAATGTTGTCTTCAAAGACAGCGGTTCATGTGACCAGAGATGAAACTCAGGGGTAGACAATTGCGGACTGTATTGTGGGTAATCTCACATTTCCATTTGAAAACGATGCAGGAGCATCTTCATTGCCCCTGCAGAATGCGGCTGAGAATTGTCTTGAAGAAGAAACAGCACGACAGTTATGTAATGTTAGCTGCATAGCTTCAGGCGAAATTTCTCACCAGGCCCTCGTACTTGGCGGCAGACACTATTTTCTAGACATCTTTACGCACTCACTGCGAGCTCAGAAATGAGAAGAGGGACGTGATGCTAACTGGGGTTATACTAGAGACACTACCCAACACATCTGTGCAAAGCTTTATCGGATTTTCATAGTCGTTTCCATTTCGCGACCGATCGGAGCTTACTTTCTGAACGCCCCTCGTAAAAGGAAGAATGTGTAAAAATCTCAGATTTCTAGCTGACATACTCTCAGAGTTAGAGAAAATTACCTAAAACCGACACTTATAAGATAAAATTCAGTTAGGATTAACAACAGTTTGTCTTTTTGTATCATTTGGAATCATTACTGAAGTTCACAAAATGTTAGGTCAATCTGTTTGAATTTTCATGATTAAAAACGTTAACGACTCTTGAGTTTTGTAATATAAAATTCAGAAAATATTATTATTTAGTTGTGTGAGTAAATGAGAGTGAGTGAGAGTGTGTATGCTGGACATATGTAAAGATTCAATATTATATGATGTACAGCATTACGTAACTGTGTCATGGAAAGGCTGTGTTTTCCTCACGTCGCTAATGACGTATGTCTAAGGGTACTTGCTTTTGTAAGAACGCAGCCAGAATATCCATACTCAGAGCAGTAATTTCCTTAAGTTATTTCAAGATTAGTTTTCTTTTCGTTTGGTTTTGTTAAACATTTTTTTAATATTCGCATGATGATGTGGCGTAAAAGCATCTGTGTATGTTGATTGCCGTAAGACAATTTTAACGCGAAAAGGAATTCAAAGGTTTGCTTTTATTGGCTGGTCATTTTGAACAACCAATCAGAGTAAAGCATATCCCGCGCATTGGAAGTAGCTATAGGCTCTGGAAGGAACGGCATTAGTCAGTCGCTAGTCGGCTATCGGACGTGCAAGTCATGTTGAACGCTTCCGTCTTTCTTATGTGTATAATGAAGAAATAATTGGCTTCTCGCGTCCAGATTATGCTGCCGTAATAGCAATAACAATTACGGACAGTTTTGTGAAGTTTGGAAGTTTTTGGATTGTTTGTTTGAAAGATAACCGCCTGTGAATTTTCGGCCTTTGTAAATTTGCGCGTGGCATGTTTCATATTCGTCTATGGAATATTTGGTGAGCAGTTTCTTTATTAGAAATCCACTGAAAAAGGACCGAATGAGAAACACGTATACTGCAGCAGGGTAAAGATTGTAAATCGCATAATAATTCGGTTTGGACTTAATTACATCCCTCGCTGCCTTGTGTGTGTACTGGGTTGTCTGAACTGTGAGTTGAGGACAGAGATATTATTCGATAATTCGGGCTGATGGCAAGTTTTATTTTGAACCTAAGGAAATGAAACAACTTGTTGCAGAATTTTGACATTTTTTTAAAGTGATGAAGCAATCACCCTCTACCCGAAAATTGTTATAAAGTATTAGAGGATAGTTTGCTACCAGAGTTAACGCGGACTTTGCAAGCATAAGTATTGACAGTGTTTTTCTTCAACGATGCTTTTGACACCGTCTGGACAGTATCTACGTATGCAGTGGGACGGGCTGGTGATCAGACGCCGTACTGAAGTAGGTGGAACTTGCGTAGTGCACAGTACGACGCGAGACACTGATCAAACAAATACGCCAAAATCTTAACCCGCCCGCAGCAAGTCGGATTTGAATCTTTGGCTGCAATTGCAGTAGCACAAGCTCCAGTCCGTCATTATCACTGAGTTTCCAACTATCCGAATAGCACTTAGCATAGAAATATGTGTGTATGCGTGTGTGTGTGTGTGTGTGTGTGTGTGTGTGTGTGTGTGTGTTGTCGGTTATTAAAGAAATGTCCGACAGAACAGGCACTACGTATCCAAACAGACAGCCTTTATAAACAGTTAAATATCAAAGGACAGTTGCCCAGGCTGTCACAGGGCGTTAAAATACAGCTACGCTGGAATTTGTGCCTGGCCGGGTTCTAACCTGGGTTCGTGACGTCTATTCTATCGGACATGTCCAAAAGAACGGACACCACAAATATATGCGTATACAGGGTGTCTCAGGAGGAACAGTATATATTTTAGCAGTTGCTAGTACAGACGAACTGCATAAAAATTCCACAAAAATGTTTCCACTTTCTATTCACTACAGAGATACAGCTGTTGTTACATAACCCTAACATGCTCAAAGGAAAGCCAATGAGCACGTTCAAAGTAGATTTTCAAAAATACCCACACCAACTTCAATGCACTTTCGATTTGTCTTAATAACAACACGGTAGCTATCCTGAGTTAGTCTTTGCTTTCTTTTATGAGGGCTGTACTATTCACTATCCGAACGATCAATTCGGCTCTTGGGTTTAAGTGTGCACGTCTCTCCTTCGATAGTTAGGATGCAATTGCTTTTGAGGCAGTACAGGTGATTTGCGACATTTGTCTCGCCATCCATGTAACGGGACTTAAGCGGCATACATTCTTAGTCATTACTTTGTGATAGCGCTAACCCATGTCATATAGATGCGGATCGGATTGTAGCGCATATTTCGTCAAATGACGATATGTCAGTATATAACTAAAAAGCAGCAGTCCGCAGCTCGTGGTCGCGCGGTAGCGTTCTCGCTTCCCGGGCAAGGATTCCCGGGTTCGATTCCCGGCGGGGTCAGGGATTTTCTCTGCCTCGTGATGACTGGGTGTTGCGTGATGTCCTTAGGTTAGTTAGGTTTAAGTAGTTCTAAGTTCTATGGGACTGATGACCGTAGATGTTAAGTCCCATAGTGCACAGAGCCATTTGAACCATTTTAAAAAGGAACAGTAGAAGCAGGATTGCAGCTAGCTGATTACTTAACCAAGTGCAACATAGAGTACCTGTCTAGTGTGTCATTTCAGCTGCGTAGCTGACGGTAGTATTTGTCAAGCAATTATCTGTAGAATTCATGTAGTACCCGCAGAATTATCTTTGTAGTCATACTATATCAATAGTAGCTCGCGAATGGAGTACTATGTTCGTTAAATCAGATTACTGAAGCAGAGTCCGTCCCCGGTAGCTGAGTGGTCAGCGCGACGGAATATCCATCTTATGGGCCCTGGTTCGATTCCCGGCTGAGTGTGAGATTTCCTCCGTTCAGGGTCTGGATGTTGTGTTGTCCTAGTCATGATCATTTCATCCCCATCGACGTGCAAGTACCCGAAGTGGCATAAAAACGTAAGACGGCGAACGGTCTACCCGACGGGAGGCCCTAGTCGCAAGACGTTAGCATTTACTGAAGATGATTCCAAATGAAGAGAAGCGACGATGCCACCACACTGTCTTTACTTCGGTAGTCAGCACTAGATTATGTGCGCCACCATTAACGTTACGGGAAGCAGACTGACAGCATAACACCACCACACCACCTGACAACCTGTACCATTATCATCAATCGGTTGTTACTCGCAGCGATTACAACTTACTGATGTTTGTCAAGAACACCCAAAAGCGCCTCATGAATATGGAGTTCCATTTGCATTACGCCTAGGACAGAGAGAATCCTAAATAACAGTAAGAGGTTACCCAGCGAAGGGAAGAGTCTACGTATTTTCTCGAGTTCTTGCAGTTTGATATTAATGTGGTTCCCGATGGTTTCACACCAACAGGTTCTTTTGGCTACCGGAATACTCAAGTGGGAATTATGAAACTGTAATTGCTAGAACACTCAAATACCTTAAAAACACCTCATTCTGGATTGAATATAACTCGGAAAGCGACGTTAATTTGACGTTTCCGTTCGTCTGCTGACGACATATTGAATGAAGTCTGAATTGCACTCACAGTTGTGTTGCCTGCCGCATGAATTCTACTAAGTGTTGTGGCAGCTGGCAGTCATTGCTGAATACAGAAATGTGCAAATATCTTCACTGCTCTAGGGAAACTCGTCTTTATTGCATTTTTTCCATATTGTAATTAGCACAATAACATAAGGCTCTTCTGCTGAAGAGTTTGTTGTCCGCAAGTCCTTAAATAAGAATCTGTGAGCGATAGTAATGCATGAAGGGAAACAGACTGCTGGACAAAAGAATGGAGAACTCCTTCCTTTTATCATTCCCGATATCGTCTACGATAAGAATCTGGTGTTATATTTGCTTCAGAACCCTAAACTGCTTATTTTTTCACTCTGTCCTAAAACAAAAGCTATGATATGAAAGCTTAAATAGCTATATGCTTTCAAAAAATGGCTCTGAGAAGTATGGGACTTAACTTCTGAGGGTATCAGTCCCCTAGAACTTAGAACTACTTAAACCCAACTAACCTAAGGATATCACGCACATTCATGCCTGAGGCAGAATTCGAACCTGCGACCGAGGTGGTCGCGCGGTTCCAGACTGTAGCGCCTAGAACCGCTCGGCCACCCCACCCGGCAATATGCTTTTCAGAATCTTTAGCTTTTTGTCCGCCCCCATGAACCATGGACCTTGCCGTTGGTGGGGAGGCTTGTGTGCCTCAGCGATACAGATGGCCGTACCGTAGGTGCAACCACAACGGAGGGGTATCTGTTGAGAGGCCAGACAAACATGTGGTTCCTGAAGAGGGGCAGCTGCCTTTTCAATAGTTGCAGAGGCAACAGTCTGGATGATTGACTGGTCTGGCCTTGTAACATTAACCAAAACGGCCTTGCTGTGCTGGTACTGCGAAAGGCTGAAAGCAAGGGGAAACTACAGCCGTATTTTTTTCCCGAGGACATGGAGCTTTACTGTATGATTAAGTGATGATGGCGTCCTCTTGGGTAAAATATTCCGGAGGTAAAATAGTCCCCCATTCGGATCTCCGGGCGGGGACTACTCAGGAGGACGTCGTTATCAGGAGAAAGAAAACTGGCGTTCAACGGATCGGAGCGTGGAATGCCAGATCCCTTAATCGGGCAGGTAGGTTAGAATATTTAAAAAGGGAAATGGATAGATTAAAGTTAGATATAGTGGGAATTAGTGAAGTTCGGTGGCAGGAGGAACAAGACTTTTGGTCAGGTGATTACAGGGTTATAAATACAAAATCAAATAGGGGTAATGCAGGAGTAGGTTTAATAATGAATAAAAAAAATAGGAGTGCGGGCTAGCTACTACAAACAGCACAGTGAACGCATTATTGTGGCCAAGATAGACACAAAGCCCATGCCTACTACAGTAGTACAAGTTTATATGCCAACTAGCTCTGCAGATGATGAAGAAATAGATGAAATGTATGACGAGATAAAAGAAATTATTCAGGAAGTGAAGGGACACGAAAATTTAATAGTCATTGGTGAGTGGAATTCGTCAGTGGGAAAAGGGAGAGAAGGAAACATAGTAGGTGAGTATGGATTGGGGGGAAGAAATGAAAGAGGAAGGTGCCTTGTAGAATTTTGCACAGAGCATAACTTAATCATAACTAACACTTGGTTCAAGAATCATAAAAGAAGGTTGTATACCTGGAGGAATCCTGGAGATACTAAAAGGTATCAGATGTATGAGTCAGGCGAAATACCCTCAGACTTCAAGAAGAATATAACAATTCCAATCCCAAAGAAAGCAGGTGTTGACAGATGTGAAAATTACCGAACTAACAGTTTAATAAGTCACAGTTGCAAAATACTAATGCGAATTCTTTACAGACGAATGGAAAAACTGGTAGAAGCGGACCTCGGGGAAGATCAGTTTGGTTTCCGTAGAAATGTTGGAACACGTGAGGCAATACTAACCTTATGACTTATCTTAGAAGAGAGATTAAGAAAAGGCAAACCTACGTTTCTAGCATTTGTAGACTTAGAGAAAGCTTTTGACAATGTTGACTGGAATACTCTCTTTCAAATTCTGAAGGTGGCAGGGGTAAAATACACGGAGCGAAAAGCTATTTACAATTTGTACAGAAACCAGATGGCAGTTATAAGAGTCGAGGGGCATGAAAGGGAAGCTGTGGTTGGGAAAGGAGTGAAACAGGGTTGTAGCCTCTCCCCGATGATATTCAATCTGTATATTGAGCAAGCAGTAAAGGAAACAAAAGAAAATTCGGAGTAGTTATTAAAATTCATGGAGAAGAAGTAAAAACTTTGAGGTTCGCCGATGACATTGTAATTCTGTCAGAGACAGCAAAGGACTTGGAAGAGCAGTTGAACGGAACGGCCAGTGTCTTGAAAGGAGGATATAAGATGAACATCAACAAAAGCAAAACGAGGATAATGGAATGTAGTCAAATTAAATCGGGTGATGCTGAGGGAATTAGATTAGGAAATGAGACACTTAAAGTAGTAAAGGAGTTTTGCTATTTAGGAAGTAAAATAACTGATGATGGTCGAAGTAGAGAGGATATAAAATGTAGACTGGCGATGGCAAGGAAATCGTTTCTGAAGAAGAGAAATTTGTTAACATCGAGTATAGATTTAAGTGTCAGGAAGTCGTTTCTGAAAGTATTTGTATGGAATGTAGCCATGTATGGAAGTGAAACATGGACGATAAATAGTTTGGACAAGAAGAGAATAGAAGCTTTCGAAATGTGGTGCTACAGAAGAATGCTGAAGATAAGGTGGATAGATCACGTAACTAAGGTATTGAATAGGATTGGGGAGAAGAGAAGTTTGTGGCATAACTTGACTAGAAGAAGGGATCGGTTGGTAGGACATGTTTTGAGGCAACAAGGAATCACAAATTTAGCATTGGAGGGCAGCGTGGAGGGTAAAAATCGTAGAGGGAGACCAAGAGATGAATACACTAAGCAGATTCAGAAGGATGTAGGTTGCAGTAAGTACTGGGAGATGAAGGAGCTTGCACAGGATAGAGTAGCATGGAGAGCTGCATCAAACCAATCTCAGGACTGAAGACCACAACGAACATAGCTTTTTGTGTTTATTTTCGCATTTCATCGAAATGAAGAGTTTTGATACGAGTGGAGGAAGTGAAGTATGTGTTTCCAATACATACTATTTCCTTGTATGCTACTACAGCGTGCATCAGAGCTCTGCTGTTAATTGTTGTATGTTCGATAACTTTTGGTATCACATAACATTACATTGTGAGGAGCTGCCTATTTTCTTGGGATTCAAATAGAGTGGACATTTCATCAATGGTTAATATTCCGGTGACTATTGATATGTTACTCATTCAAACTACTCAATGGCACCTGTGAGTAGAGTGTCACGTTGGTTACTTTAAGAACATGAAGGCAGTGATGTACGATCGCTGCAGTAAGAGCCAAGCTGGTTTATTTCTGTTTACGGTTAAGCGTCTGCTGCAGTGTCCACGCTCGGCCAACATAAAGAAATCGCGGCGGCGTTGGGTGCTGGTAATCACTGCACTTGTCACGGCCCGCGACAGCAAAAGCGCTCTGTCTCTCCTAACGATATTATGGAGTTAATGCATCTTACTTAACGTAATGCACAGGACATGGGCTAGGTAAAAATTCAGTTTTTAGCTTCCAGACGGATGTAATACTTCACAATGATTTTTCATACGTCTTGTAGTTTTTAATTGTTTTACGTCTTAACTTTCTTTATTTATCCAATATTGTAACTAGTTTCGTTTTCAATCTCATTAGGTAATTAAACTTGTGAATTTTAATTAATACGTTTGTGTTCGTCATTGTAACAGTAAATTGTCTTCAGTTTATTTTCGCCTTTGAACGCCTCTAAACCCCCCACCCCCCCCCCCTCTCCCAACATAGACACTCACATACACGCTCATATACGCACTCATAGTATATAATGCTTTGCATCACAAAAGCACCATCCATAATGCATGCTCAGTGGAATCGGGAGACAAGAGTTCGCGTTATCGCAGAGATTGATGACGGAAATTTTTGCCCGTCTGAAGTCAGTGAGGGTTGCGGGGTACCGAAGAGGACGTCTAGGCGTTGGTGGAAAAGCTGTATCGAAAAACGCCGTATCGGAAGGAAAAATGAGAGTGGGCCAGTGACGGGGACGACTGATGTCTGTTCGACTGTATGCACACCAATCCACTCCGCAGTTGCCCTTAACTGGTGGGGGGGGGGGGGGGCGAGGGGGAGTTTCCTGGTAGTGGAAGAACTGTGAGGAAGGGCCTGGAAGGTCATAGGCTTTTAAGCCGAAGAGCTGCTATAAAGCAACGCTTGGTGGATTTTCAGAAGATTCACCGTATGGCTTTTGCGGAAGAGTGTATTGATATTGACTGAAGCAGAGTCATATTTCCTGACGAAAAATATTTTCTTCCCTTACGAATCCTCCGGTTCATGTGAGATTTCAATTGATTTATTGTATATAGTATCGAAAATGAAATTGTTTTCTATGGAAGTGACTTTAGGATATTGTGATGCAGAATAGTTCTTGTAAAATAGTTTTCTTCTTCTATTGTTAAATTAGTTTGGTATCGCCTTTTTTACATATGTGGTTGTGTTGAATTCGTCAGCGTTTTTATCAAAAAATAAACGCTTTTGATATTGTAGGTGCACCAGCAACAGGGAGGGAATGTCAGTCCGAAGTATCTAGTGGAAAGAGAGAGAAGGGGACGCATTTCTTTTGGCGTTTGGGGCTATATCTCGTCTCTGAGAGCAGGGCCCCTATGGCATATTCAGGGGAACCTCAACGAAGAGGCGTTTGTTAACTTTTTAGAACATATAATGAAGCCAGGTGCTGAGCTGCTGATTCCACAAGGAGACATCTATTTCCTGCACGTATGAACAAATACTGATTCACTCTTTTCCTATGGCCTACAATCTATCCAAGAAACATTATATTCCGTAGTTTGGTAGTCTCTTGATGTTCCCAATATTGTTGTTGCATTTTGCTCTCGTCCTGATCTCGTGAAAGCAGATTCCACTTCGCCCTCGTAGCCCCTAGCCTCACTCATTATCCGTAATTACATTAATGAGGATGGTGATGTATATAAAGATGATTTGCTATTTCGTTCTATTTTCTCCATTTGGCTTTCTTGGCGTCTCGTAGTGCTTTCAGATTTTTCATTTTTTCCATCGATGTTGACCTAGTCGCTGTCCCTTGTATGTAAACTACAGTTGTTTCCAGAAAGTTCTCTGCTTGAGTCCCCAGAGTTATAGAGGTGTTTATCCCATACAGTTGATTTACCATTGCATTTACGTATTACGTCTTTCATGTGCTCAATTGTTAAAATATCTGGGAAATAAATGCATACTTTGTTGTTATAGTTCTTCTAATCACTTGCACTAAGCATCTGTTTTCGTTAACTAAGGACCGCATTCGACACTGAAGAGCTCGACGTGATTAATTTTTAGAACTCATTACTTTTCCGTTTGAGTTGATCTCATTAGTATTTTTCCTCATTGCCGTCCATTCTGTGGTCTGCTTAATTACATGTCACTTTGAATCTTCTCTTTCATAAAGCGTTCGATGGCACCTGAATGGTCATTTTTGTTTTCTGTATTTTCTACTACTACTACTACTGCTACTACTATTGTTAGTATTTTCATTATTGTTTTACTTATTTACTTTCATTGCTCAGACACATATGTAATCACATAAAGCGAATTATAATTTGTTACTTTTATTTTTCTTGTTCTTTCAGAATTCATTCATCATCTCGCTGTGTTTAGCGTGCGTTCTTCGTCCATTATCTCCTAGATATGTAGGGTTTATCTTCTAGAACAGTTTCCCAGCGGTGGACGTCTGAAGGCTTTTCGATTGTCGATGTCTGTGGGTGCGATGTTGGCATTTTTTAGATGAATTTGAACTTGTTTGATCCAGAATTGTAGATTTTAGTTTCTGTAGATTCATCAACATTTACTTTATTAGTAGACTGTCATCCAGTCTTGTGATGTGACAGTAGAATTTCAGTCGTCGCTTGCGAAAATCGGTTTCGGTGTTGGAATACTTTTCTATTGCTGCGTGTGATTTTAGACGATATCCTTCACATATGAGTTTTGGCCCAGCGTTTTTTTCGAATGATTTTTCTTTCAGCTATTTTGATGTTCTCGAGGTCCCCTTTGTATAAAAGGTTTAGTGTTTCACTGGCGCAGTGTGTTTGACAACAGTCGTGTAGTGTCGAATTTCGGTTTTGATGTTAATGCATTTCTAGTCGTAGATGCCCGCGACTTTTCCACATGCTTTCTTAATTTTCAGTTCGCGGCTTTTTTGTACTAATCTTTCTGTACTTGTGGGTTCAATGATTTAATCTAAGTATTTAAAGTAGTTGACCTTGTTTACTGTGGCGTAATTTGTGATCAAATTTTCTGTTTTGATGGCCATGATTTCCATTTTTCAGAAAGAAATTTGTACTCCAACTTCCTCAACACATTCTTTGAGGACTTCTATTTGATGAATTGCTGTTTGTTCATCTCCGGAAAAGATCGAAAGGTCGTCAGCAAAGGCTAGGCATGTGACGTTGAAGTTATGCTGTTGCCTTCCTAGCCTAATGGGTCTCCACATGTTTCTGTTCCTCAGTTGTTTTGCCCACACTTTGATGGCTTTATCTACGGCGATGTCGAGGAGTAGTGGAGAGAGGCCATCGCCGTGCTGGACTCCAGTCTTGATGGAGAAGGGTTGCGAAACTTCTTCGTTGAATTACACCTTGGAAGTTGTGTCTGTTAGGGTTTGTTGGATGCGTCGTCTTATTTTAGGATCGAGATTGTATTCTTCGAGTATATTACAAAGGGATTGTTGGCCGATGGAGTCGTGGATGCTTTCCTGAAGTCGACGAATGTGCAGATGGTTTGGAGATTTCTTATGGCTTGTATTTTCAGTGTGGATTTCAGGCTGAAAATTTGTTCGGTGCCAAATCTGTGTGGTCTGAATCCTGCTCGTTTTCACCAATAAGGGGTTGGACTTGTTCTTGTGCGAGTTGTAAGAGGCTCGCAGATATGGTTTTATAAGGTACTGAAAGGAGGGAAATTACTCTGTAGTTGTTCACATCAGATCTGTCTCCTTTTTTGCGGAATGGGTGGATCAGTCCACATCTCCAGTCGTCTGGGAGTTTTTCACTTCGCCAGATTTCCAGAATGATGTTTGTGATTTCCTGTAGCGATCGTGATCCAAGATTTTTCGGTAGTTCTGCGATGATTCCGTCTCCTCCTGACGACTTTTCATTCTTGAGTTTTTGATGCGGTGCTTGATTTCTTCCTGAGTCGGTGTAGCGGCATCGGGTGTAGTGCATCGTGGGGATGTGTGTGGGTATCCTTCGGGTGGTTCGGAGCGGTTATGGAGATCGGAAAAGTAGTAGGCCAGTTCTTCACAGTTTTTCTTGGTTGATGAAGACGAGTTTTCCATTTTGTTTCTTGAAGGGTAAATTTTGTGGGGACGAACCTTTACATTTGTTTGCGAAACCTCTGTATAAATTTCTGCTGTTGTAGTTGTTGAAGTTGTTCGTCAATTGATTTCAGCTGTTCGGTATAGCAAAGATACATTGCCAACTCAAGCACTGGACAAACTCCTAGGTTTCAGTCCAATTAAGACAGTAAAAAACTGATAACTGTCCCAATTATTAATTCATGACATTTAGTTTGCACTTAGTGCATCGATGTAGTTGCGTTTTGTTTCTCTGGTGGTTCTGTTTACCTGTTTGCGGACAGCGAAGAAGTGTTGCAGGGTTCCTGCCGATTTGTTGCTGTTGTAGTTTTGGAAGGCGAGTCGGCGATTGATGATGGGTTCATCGCAACTGGAGTCCCACCGTGTTTTGCTGTTTTCTAAGTGGGATTACTCTTTCGCTTTTCTGACAATTTTACTGCAGAAGTTAGTCCAGTTCTTCGTCGGTTCTTTTTCCCATTCTTCTGTGATATTGGTTTCTAGAATTTTGGATGGGTCGAATTTTTGGATGCACTGATTTTTTGAGGTGGACTCCCTCCAGAGAGAATTTCTCTCTAATTCGTGTGAGTTAGTGATCTGAGTCAATAACTGCGCCTCGTTGGACTTGAATATCGTGGATGATTCTGTTGTGGGTGTAGGAGATGGGAACATGGTCGATCTATTATTCACCAAGGTTCCGGATTGGGGATCAACATGTTTTCTGTTTTTCTGGTTTTTTACAAATTGGGTCGACGTCATTTTGAAGTTGGATTGTTGGCAAATGTCAATCAGATGTTTGCCGTTGGTGTTAGTGTTGTGCCGGCCTGTGTGGCCGAGTGGTTCTAGGCGCATCGGTCTGAAACAGCGTGACCGCTACGGTCGCAGGTTCGAATCCTGCCTCGGGCATGGATGTGTGTGATGTCCTTAGGTTAGTTACGTTTAAGTAGTTATATGTTCTAGGGGACTCATGACCTCAGATGTTAAGTCTCGTAGTGCTTTTTCTATAGGTTTCCTCTGCCAAAATTGAGCGTTGAAGTCTCCCATTAGGATTTTCACATCATAATGGTAAGTTTTGCTTACGGATTTTTCGAGTGTGTTACTGAATTTTTCGACATTATCGGTGTTTTTCTTATTTTTAGTGTTGGTGGGGGCATGTGCATTGATGAGTTTATATTTTTTATAGGCGCTCTAAATGTGCATAGTCATAAGTCAATTATGAGAGAGTTGATGATGGATCTGTGTACGAAAAATGCCATACTAAAGACTGGTGCGACTTTCGCTACCTTTTGTTGTGCTTTGCTTGTGAAGATGCGATAATTTCCATAGTGAAAGGTTTTGTTGTAAATTACTCATTTTTCTTGAAAAGGAAGGATGAGAATTTTTTGGCACTTGATCTCTTACGTGAGATTATGTAGTTTTCCTGTTTCGATCAATGTTCTGATATTTAGTGTTCCAATGAGTATTTTCTGCTAGTGGGGAAATTTAGCAGTGTAGTGCCATCAGACGCCAAATGTGGCGTATTGACACCACATGTAGTGGATGGGTGCCTGGAGGTGCCGTATTAAACTCAGCGAAAAGTTTCTAATTGATTTATTTGTTTGCACTACAGTGTTCCGTTCACATCGGTCCATATCACTGAGCCCCACAATGCTGAGGAAGCACCCCCAGCAGCCCGTGTAATGCTATGTTGTGTCGTGCCGGCCTTGTATGCCAGCGGAGTTCGGCGTCATAAGGATGCTGCAACTGACTCGGTGGTCTGCATCCCCACCGACTCAGCGCTGCTCAGTGTGAGCCGCAGGTGGCCAGCTGCGTCCTTCTGCTCGCTGGCGTGACTGAGATCGTGGTGACAAACAAGCGCCCGCAATCCAGCATCTGTATCTGTAGCCCTTGCATCGGTAAGTCTCTGGCCTGTGTCAGGAGCCAAGACGACTGCTCGCAGTAGTAAGCCGAGGCCAGGCCTGCCCTGGCTGGCTGTGGACTCTGCATCAGCCTGAGAGGGTTGAACCAACGACCCGCTGTGGACTAGGATGCCGGCGCCCCATCTGTTGCTGCGTGTATTCCGGCAGTGTCATATGCCCTGCTGTCCAGGAGAGCTGCCACACTTGAATTAATCTCATTAGAAAACAACACATATTTCTACTCGGATGCGCACCTCTGTTTCGCTAACGCGTCACTTTGCATAACATACGCACCACACCTGATTGCGCCAGTGGGCCCCTTCTACCTATAGCTTGCACAATGCGAACCGCTGTGTTTACTCTTTTGAGTGATTCGTCGGCCCTGTGGCCTCCATTCCACTTCGCAACAGCTGGTCAGCATAGATTACAACAATCTGGCCCGCACCTGGCGACAACTCATGCTCCGAATATCGCACAAAGTTAACTTTCCCTATCCTAAAAGGTGGTGCCGCTACAGCAGAGATCTGCAATACTCTCTACCTCTACTCCCCTGAATCTTAAATACCAGTTACCGTCTGTCGATGGGCGTATTGTGTACGACCTGCAAGTTCATGTTTGCTTGTGTTTTATTGGTTTGTCCTGCATGATACCAGGACTGGATGGGACCAAACGTTGTTTAAGCCTTTGGAGCAGAATATTTTCAGCCAAGCTCATTGAGCTAACAGACGCTGGCCAGAGTACTGGTGATTTTCAGGCAGATGTGCCTGCATTCTGGGTTGAACGGGTTGAGTAGCTGTCGAGGATTATGTTAGTATTTGGTCCACTCCCGGTATTTGATATCCTCAGTACCACCCATATATCAGAGCCTTACTCCTATCCGCTACCTGAGGAGGTGCCCGATGGAGTATCTAACAATGTTACTCGGGATACAATATTATTACTTTTTTATAATAATAATAATAATAATAATAATAATAAACCCCTGTAGGCCCGGGAAAAGAATAGGCCTCCGGTATGTTCTGCCAGTCGTAAAAGGCGACGAAAAGAACAAACCTCTAATAGGGCTAACCCCCCTTTTAGTGTGATTAGTTAGTTCAGGACAGAACTAAAGAAGCCTCGGACAAGCGCCGTCATGGTCGGGGACGACGTTTGAACCCTAAGCCCGCCCACAATGGTAACGACACTGCTAGCCAACTGGAAAATATGCTTCCTGCAACCACCCTAGAAGGAAAACAAAGACAGAGGATGAGATGGTCAGATGAAGTTAATCGACACCTCATGTTCTGTTATTACCAAGCAACAAAGTTAGGAACCAACACAACTGGATTCAGATCACAAGTATACACAACATTTATTACCAGATAACCAGAATTAAAATTTTTAACAGAACAACGACTAGCTGATCAGATCCGTGTAATAATAAAAAATAACAGGATACCACAGTCAGAATTAGAAAACATCAAACAACAAGTACAACAAATACTGGAACGAAATAATGTGCAATCAGAAGAAGAAGAAAATACAGTAATGGACTCAAACATCCCAGAGCAAACAAACAAAGAACAACACGCATCAATTAAACAATCAGAGGAAAACGAAATCTTAAGACAGCCACCAGAACAAGTACAAACAGAACACAAAGTGACACACATGTTAGATATAGAAGAAAATTTTCAGCTGACATATATAGAATACAAAGACACAAATACAGACATTAGACCATTCTTGCATAGACCGCCAAATAACCCACAAGTCGAAACAACAATAAAAACTATCAACACAATCATACACAACAAAATAAATGAAAACACAACTATGGAAGAGTTACAACTACTGGTTTATATAGGAGCACTCACTACACTAAATATACACACTAGGCAGACATCAGAATCAACCAACACACAGAAGAAACCCACAAAACCAGCACGGCAACACAGGTTACAGATCAGAATAGAAAAACTGAGAAAAGACATCAGACAGCTAACACAATTTATAAGAAATGAAATGTCAGAAAAACAACGAAAAAGGTTAGGTAAAATCTCACAACAAGAAGCGATAGAGCAATCAGTTGAAAAGAAGCAGAAAGCATTGGCCAAAAGACTTAGAAGATACAAAAAAAAATGAAAATAGAAGGAAAAAAAAACCAAACATTCAACACAAACCAAAAGAAATTTTACCAGACAATAGATAACACACACATTAAAACAGACAATCCACCAAACATAACAGACATGGAACACTTCTGGAGCAACATATGGTCAAACCCGGTACAACATAACAGGCATGCATGGTGGATACAAGCAGAAACAGACACATACAAGATGATACCACAAATGCCTGAAGTGATAATTTTGCAACATGGAGTCACCCAAGCAATTAATTCCACTCACAACTGGAAAGCCCCTGGAAAAGATAAAATAGCGAATTTCTGGCTAAAGAAGTACACCTCAACACATTCACATCTAACTAAACTATTTAACAGTTACATTGCAGACCTATACACATTCCCTGATACACTTACACATGGAATAACGTATCTGAAACATAAAGATCAAGCAGACACAGCAAACCCAGCTAAACATCGCCCCATAACATGCCTACCAACAATATACAAAATTTTAACTTCAGTCACTACACAGAAATTATTGACACATACAACACAGAACAAAATGATAAATGAAGAACAAAAAGGCTGTTGCAAAGGAGCATGAGGATGTAAAGAGCAACTGATAATAGATACAGAGATGACATATCAAGCTAAAACTAAACAAACGTCGCTACACTACGCATACATTGGTTACCAAAAAGCTTTTGATAGTGTACCCCACTCATGGTTACTACAAATATTGGAAATATACAAAGTAGATCCTAAATTGATACAGTTCTTAAACATAGTAATGAAAATTTGGAAAATCACACTTAATATCCAAATAAATTCAAATATCATCACATCACAGCCAATACAGATTAAGCGTGGAATATACCAATGCAGTAAATGAAGCAGGCAAAAAGGAATACAAACGTCTCAAAAATGAGATCGACAGGAAGTGCAAAATGGCTAAGCAGGGATGGCTAGAGGACAAATGTAAGGATGTAGAGGCCTATCTCACTAGGGGTAAGATAGATACTGGCTACAGGAAAATTAGAGAGACCTTTGGAGATAAGAGAACGACTTGTATGAATATCAAGAGCCCAGATGGAAACCCAGTTCTAAGCAAAGAAGGGAAAGCAGAAAGGTGGAAGGAGTATATAGAGGGTCTATACAAGGGCGATGTACTTGAGGTCAATATTATGGAAATGGAAGAGGATGTAGATAAAGATGAAATGGGACATATGATACTGCGTGAAGAGTTTGACAGAGCACTGAAAGAACTGAGTCGAAACAAGGCCCCCGGAGTAGACAACATTCCATTGGAACTACTGACGACCTTGGGAGAGCCAGTCCTGACAAAACTCTACCATCTGGTGAGCAAGATGTATGAAACAGGCGAAATACCCTCAGACTTCAAGAAGAATATAATAATTCCAATCCCAAAGAAAGCAGGTGTTGACAGATGTGAAAGTTACCGAACTATCAGTTTAATAAATCACAGCTGCAAAATACTAACACGAATTCTTTACAGACGAATGGAAAAA
Source organism: Schistocerca piceifrons (assembly GCF_021461385.2). Classification (NCBI taxonomy): domain Eukaryota; kingdom Metazoa; phylum Arthropoda; class Insecta; order Orthoptera; family Acrididae; genus Schistocerca; species Schistocerca piceifrons. The sequence goes on from NC_060142.1 coordinate 655,148,030, forward strand.
CTAGTAGAAGCCAACCTCGGGGAAGATCAGTTTGGATTCCGTAGAAACATTGGAACACGTGAGGCAATACTGACCTTACGACTTATCTTAGAAGAAAGATTAAGGAAAGGCAAACCTACGTTTCTAGCATTTGTAGACTTAGAGAAAGCTTTTGACAATGTTGACTGGAATACTCTCTTTCAAATTCTAAAGGTGGCAGGGGTAAAATACAGGGAGCGAAAGGCTGTTTACAATTTGTACAGAAACCAGATGGCAATTATAAGAGTCGAGGGACATGAAAGGGAAGCAGTGGTTGGGAAGGGAGTAAGACAGGGTTGTAGCCTCTCCCCGATGTTGTTCAATCTGTATATTGAGCAAGCAGTAAAGGAAACAAAAGAAAAATTCGGAGTAGGTATTAAAATTCATGGAGAAGAAATAAAAACTTTGAGGTTCGCCGATGACATTGTAATTCTGTCAGAGACAGCAAAGGACTTGGAAGAGCAGTTGAATGGAATGGACAGTGTCTTGAAAGGAGGATATACGATGAACATCAACAAAAGCAAAACAAGGATAATGGAATGTAGTCTAATTAAGTCGGGTGATGCTGAGGGAATTAGATTAGGAAATGAGGCACTTAAAGTAGTAATGGAGTTTTGCTATTTGGGGAGCAAAATAACTGATGATGGTCGAAGTAGAGAGGATATAAAATGTAGGCTGGCAATGGCAAGGAAAGCGTTTCTCAAGAAGAGAAATTTGTTAACATCGAGTATAAATTTAAGTGTCAGGAAGTCATTTCTGAAAGTATTCGTATGGAGTGTAGCCATGTATGGAAGTGAAACATGGACGATAAATAGTTTGGACAAGATGAGAATAGAAGCTTTCGAAATGTGGTGCTACACAAGAATGCTGAAGATTAGATGGGTAGATCACATAACTAATACATAACTGATGAGGAAGTATTGAATAGGATTGGGGAGAAGAGAAGTTTGTGGCACAACTTGACCAGAGAAGGGATCGGTTGGTAGGACATGATCAGAGGCATAAAGGGATCACCAATTTAGTATTGGAGGGCAGCGTGGAGGGTAAAAATCGTAGAGTGAGACCAAGAGAAGAATACACTAAGCAGATTCAGAAGGATGTAGGTTGCAGTAGGTACTGGGAGATGAAAAAGCTTGCACAGGATAGAGTAGCATGGAGAGCTGCATCAAACCAGTCTCAGGACTGAAGACCACAACAACAACATAACAAGGACACTCATTAAGTCCTATCTGGTTCTGCCTTGCTCTGAACCCACTATCCGACATGCTAAATAATACAAATTGCGGATACAATGTTACTGGAACGTACCCACACAAAATCACACATTTGCTATACATGGATGATCTAAAACTACTGGCAGCAACAAATGAACAACTCAACCAATTACTCAAGATAACAGAAGTATTCAGCAATGATATAAATATGGCTTTTGGAACAGACAAATGTAAGAAAAATAGCATAGTCAAGGGAAAACACACTAAACTAGAAGATTACATAATGGATAACCACAGCGACTGCATAAAACCAATGGAAAAAACAGATGCCTATAAATATCTAGGATACAGACAAAAAATAGGAATAGATAATACAAATACTAAAGAAGAATTAAAAGAAAAATATAAAGACTAACAAAAATACTGAAAACAGAATTGACAGCAAGAAACAAGACAAAAGCTATAAATACTTATGCCATACCAATATTGACCTACTCATTTGGAGTAGTGAAATGGAGTAACACAGACCTAGAAGCACTCAATACACTTACACGATCACAATGCCACAAATATAGAATACATCACATACATTCAGCAACAGAAAGATTCACATTAAGCGGAAAGGAAGGAGGAAAAAACCTACATTGTGGACAGGTAGACAATTTAAGAAAATTCTTTCTATAACGCGCAGAAACTAGCAAAATACACAAAGCAATCACTCATATAAATACATCGGCTACACCACTGTAATTTCATAACCACTTCTACAACCCTTTAGATCACATAACATCAACAGATACGAAGAAAGTAAATTGGAAAAAGAAAACACTACACGGCAAGCACCCGTATCATCTAACACAGCCACACATCGATCAAGACGCGTCCAACACATGGCTAAGAAAAGGCAATATATACAGTGAGATGGAAGGATTCATGATTGCAATACAGGATCAAACAATAAACACCAGATATTACAGCAAGCATATTATTAAAGATCCCAATACCACAACAGATAAATGCAGACTTTGCAAACAACAAATAGAAACAGTAGATCACATCACAGGCGGATGTACAATACTAGCAAATACAGAATACCCCAGAAGACATGACAATCTTGCAAAAGTAATACATCAGCAACTTGCCATACAACATAAACTAATATGACATGTTCCCACATACAAGTATGCACCACAAAATGTACTGGAGAATGATGAATACAAATTATACTGGAACAGAACCATTATAACAGATAAAACAACACCACATAACAAACCTGACATCATACTCACCAATAAATAGAAGAAATTAACACAACTAATCGAAATATCCATACCCAATACAACAAATATACAAAAGAAAACAGGAGAAAAAATTGAAAAATACATCCAACTGGCTGAGGAAGTCAAAGACATGTGGCATCAGGATAAAGTTGACATCATACCTATTATACTATCAACTACAGGAGTCATACCACACAATATCCACCAATACATCAATGCAATACAGCTACATCCAAACATATATATACAACTACAGAATTCCGTAATTATTGATACATGTTCAATTACCCGAAAGTTCCTAAATGCAATATAACAAATACCGTACAGTTAAAAGGAAGTGACGCTTGATAAAGGTTCGCGCCACTCCATTCTTAACCAGACTTAACGTCTGAGAAAGTAAAGATAATAATAATAATAATGATGATGATGATGTCGACAAATCCGATGTGGTTTATCTTCCCATCATTGAAATAGAAGTGTATTCAGAAAGAGATTTTCACTCTGCAGCGGAGTGTGCGCTGATATGAAACTTCCTGGCCGATTAAAACTGTGTGCCAGAGCGAGACTCGAACTTGGGACCTTTGCCTTTCGCGGGCAACTGCTCTAGCATCTGAGCTCCCCAAGCACGACTCACGCCCTGTTCTCTCAGTTTCACAGATAGTGGCTGAAGCGAAGCTCTGAGGACGGGGCGTGAGTCGTGCTTGGGTAGTTCAGTTGGTAGAGCACTTCCCCGCGAAGGTCCAGAGTTGGCGTTCGGTCCGGTACACAGTTTTAATCTGCCAGGAAGTTTCTTAGATGTGTATTGTTCGATTCAGTATTTGCTTCACATAAATATAGGTGACAATCACGTTACATTACTGCTAGTAGATATATTCGTTTATGTTAGACAGTTGTTACCTGTTGCTCCATCAAAATAATTTTTGAGGGCAGCTTTGTTGCCATACAGACGTTAAAATTATCCATTTCCTTTTTAAACTTCAGTTAGATATCAGGTCGTTGTAATCGGATTAATCCAGTCAGTCTTAATGTGGAATTCCAACTACGACTTTCATCATATGACAGACTCGGCAAACTACATTCCTTATCGGACTGTTGAATCCAGATCACTTAACTATGGTAGGGCCTGAATTCTTAAACACTATGGACAATGCTAATACAATGTGCTTATTACAAATACGTTATTTAAAAATAAATATATGAAGTAACGAGATAACAATTTATTTGCAGGACCACAGCCCCATCCATCACAGCAGACTAGTGCAAGAGTGGTTTCAGGGACTAGAGAGGATAAAGCTGTTGCCGTTTGTTCCACGATCACCGGATCTCAACCCGATAGAGAATATGTGGGCAGAGCTAACGAAGTCATTGCCTGTGGACCTACAAATGCGAGAGACCTTTGTACCAATATAGAAAATGTATGGTGGGAACCAAACCATCACGCTACACTATCGAGGAAATTAGTGGAGTCAATGCCCCGACGCCTTCGAGAAATCTTACGTAACGATGAAGGGTGGGATGGTTACAAAAAATATACTTGTCCACAAAACACATATGGACAATCATCTGATAATCAGATAAGCTTTGCTTTGTCGCAGCTCTTTATCATACAAGTTCATTTAATTTCAGTCTCCTTCTCACAGTTCTTGCGATGCATAGTAACTGAATAATCTCATCGACTCTGCGCCAACTCAGAAATTGATTGACACATGTATCGTTTAACAGACAGCAGTCGTCACTCTCGCCTATGTGTGTATGTGTGTGTGTGTGTGTGTGTGTTTGGCTTCGCGTTCACACACAATCTGAATTAGTACTGTTAACCATGGACACACAAGCAACATTAAGTATTGCATCACATATTACTGAAAAGTACTTTAATGCAAGGGCTACTTACTTTAAACTGAATTTTCACCCAACCCATGCAAACGCATATTACGTTAAGTAAGTAAGATGTATTACCTCCACAATATCGTCAGCAGGGACGGTACGTTCTTGTTGTCGCAGCTCGCGACAAGTGCAGTGATTACCAGTGCCCAACACGACCCTGATTTGTTTATGTTTGCCGAGCGTGCACACTGCAGCAGACGCTTCGCCGTAAACAGAAAGAAACAACCTTAGCTCTGTCTGCAGACAGGGGACTTCACTGCCCTCATGTTCTTATAGTAACCAACATAAGACTCTACTCACAGGTGACATGGAGCAATTGGGATGAGTATCATATCAATAGTCATTAGAATAATAACCACTGATGAAGTGTCCACTCCATTTGAATCCCAAGAAAATAGGAAGCTCCCCACAATGTAATGTGAGATCAAATAAAAAATTATCCAACACACAACAGTTGACAGCAGTGTTCTCACGCACGCAGTAGCAGCATACAAGGAAATATTATGAATTGGAAGCATATACTTCATATGCTCCACTCGCATCAAAACCCTTAATTTAGTATGAAATGTGAAAATAAACACAAAAAACTAAAGTTTCTGAAAAGCATATAGTCATTTTCGCTTTCATATCATAGCTTTTGCTTTAATACGGAGTGAAAAAATAAACAGTTTAGGGTTCCGAAGCGTAATATAACACCAGATTCTTATCGTAGACCCTATCGGGAACGCTAAAACCAAGGAGCTCTCCATTCATTTGTCCAACAGTCTGTTTCCTTTCATGAATTACTACCACTTGCAGATTCTTACTTAAGGACTTGCGGGCACCAAGTTCTTCAGCAGAAAAGCCTTATGTCATTGTGCTAACAACACTACCGAAAAAATCTAACGAAGACGAGTTCCCCTAGTGCAGTGAAGACATTTGCACATGTTTGTATTCAGAAATGACTGCCAGCTGCCACAACACTTAACAGAATTCATGCGGCAGGCAACACAATCGTGAGTGCATTTCAGACTTCATTCAGTAAGTCTTCATGAGACGAAAGGAAACGTCAAATTAACGTCGCTTCCAAAGTTATATTCAATCCAGGATGAAGTGTTATTTAGGTAGTTGAGTGTTCTAGCAATTACAGTTTCATAACTCCCACATGAGTTTTCCGGTAGCCAAAGGAACCTGCTGGTTAGAATCCATCGGGAACCGCATTAACATCAAACTGCAAGAACTCGAGAAAATACGTAGACTTTTCTCTTCGCTGGGTAACCTCTTACTGTTATTTAGGATCCTCTCTGTCCTAGGGTAATGCAAATGGAACTTCACATTCATGAGGCGCTCTCCGCTGTTCTTGACAAACATCAGCAACATGTAATCGCTGCGAGTAACAACTGATTGATGATAATGGTACAGGTTGTCAGGTGATGTGGTGATGTTATGGTGTGAGTCTGCTTCCCATAACGTTAATGGTGGCGTACATAATCTAGCGCTGACTACCTAAGTAAAGACAGTGTGGTGGCATCATCGCTTCTCTTCATTTGGCATCAGCTTCAGTAAATGCTAACGTCATGTGACTAGGGCCTCCTGGCGGGTAGACCGGTAGCCGGCTGCAAGTCTTTCGATTTGACGCCACTTTGGCAACTTGCACGTCGATGGGGATGAAATGTCCGTAATTAGGACAACACAACACCCAGTCCCTGAGCGGAGAAAATCTCTGACCCGGCCGGGAATCGAACTCGGGTCCTTAGGATGGACACTCAACTATCGGGGGCGGACTCTGTTTCAGTTATCTGATTTAACGAACATAGTACTCCGTTCAGTGGTATAGTGTGGTTACAGAGATCATTGTGCGTGTATTACATGAATTCTACAGTTAATTGCTTGACAAATATTACCGTCAGCTATGCACCTGAAATGACTCACTACGGAGGTACTCTATGTTGCACTTGGTTAAGTAATCAGATCGCTACAATTCTGCTTCTGCTGTTCGTAAATACTTTTATACTGACCATTCGTTATTTGACTAAATATGCGCTACAATCTGATTCGCATGTATATGACACAACACAAAGCAATTACTAAGAGTGGATGCTGCTGAAGTCCCGTTACGTTGATTTAAAGACAAATATTCGCAAATCACCTGTATTGTCTCAAAAAACTATTGCATCTTAGATATCGAAGGACAGACGTCCACACTGTCACACGGCGTTGAAATACAGCAGTGACGGTAGATGGTTATTTGTGCCCGACCGGGGTTCGAACCTGTAGCTGTGGCTTTCTAGGCAGACGCGCTGAGCAAATTTCCATATTTGTCGCATACCACATACACGGTAACCACACTCCCCCCCCCCCCCCCCCCCATCGGGAGTTCGGACGATGACCTGTGTCTATCACTGAAAACTTTCGATGCCCCGTCGAGACCTGAGTTATTGTACAGGACGTTTGAGCAGGAATAGTATATATTGTAGGAGGTGGCAATATAGACAAATTGCAGAAACAGTGCTCTATAACATGCATCCAATTTTTATAAAGTACATACAGCGGGGTTCAATCCATTTTCGTTCCGTATGTTAGTACTTACAGGACCCTGAGAACTTTTCTTGCCCAAGATGATCCCCAGACATAACCCTTTGGATTTTTGCCTGTAGAGATTGTTGAAGGCGAGGTCTACATAGAAAACGTAAGCCGAAGATCCGATTTGATAGTTCGGATTATGAATAGTGCAGCCCTCATGAAAGAACGCAAAGACGACCTCAGAATAGCAACTACTCCTGCCAGTGATAAGAATGGACTGGAGCTGCATTAACCTACTCATTTCACTAGCTGTAATTTTCTGAACAATTAATATTTAATAAGTGATTTTGAAAATTTAAGTTTGCGACCTGATTTCTGTATGCGTTAAATACAGTGTCTCCCATCGTTTACTTTGTGGGAAACCTGTTTCTTTCTTCCCTAGCCTATACTACGGCAATATTCTTGGTACCTCACTGGATGTGCTACTGCATCTGTAACCAAAGACTTACACCCCGCTCGAAAAGGGCATTTCAAGTAATATGAGTTTACTCCTCCTCTACTGTCACTGGAAACGATCACAACGAAATTAAATATAGGGATCCTATGAAACGCTTGAGTTCATACTCCGGCGCTGTGAAGATAAAAAAAGTAGTTTTTCACAATCAGCAGATGACAAATGGACCCTGTCCGATTAAACTAATTATGACTGCATAATTAATTGTTGGTTACAGGCGCTATTATGCTGGTTATTGTAACTATTTTTTGAATGTTAGAGCTGGAAGAATAGAACTATCAGATATTCCCCATATGGAATTTTCGAATTCACCTTAAGTGTTCACATTTCGAGCAATGGTAAAATATGTGCCTGAAAAGCTGACAACAAGAAGCCAGATCCTGCCTGTCTTATGGTGGGTGTGCCAGTGGCAGTAGTCTCAGTAACAATACTGTATAGCAAAGATACGTTTCCAACTGAACCACAGGACAAGCTCCTAGGTTTCAGTCCAATTAAGACAGTAAAACACTAATAATTGTCGCAGTTATTAATTTATGACGCTAAGTTTGCACCCAGTGCACCGATGTATTCCAAGTAATTACACTCTAGCCCATAAACCTGTTGTGAATACACAATTTTATCTATGAACTGCCACATATTCATAATACTTGAGTATGGTACAGGACATGAAGTAAATACAGAACTTTTAGAGGTCTAAAGTCGGTAATATCCTAATAATTCGTGTTAAAATAGGCACAATCATCTTACAGACATTTAATGCTTTATTAAGAAAGACCCGCAGTCTTGACGTGTCTGTACTAAGCAGAATTTAATTTGTGTTAATACAGTAAATATTTCAAATATGTCTTCCATTACTTTATTGGTCACAACAGGAATCAGCAAAGAGAAATTAATTATAAACGGTATATTCTTTCACAATATTTGAAACAATTTGACAGTGCTAAAGTAGTTTACAAGTTCTATGATTGTAGAAACCTACCGGTTCTAACGATGCCATTAAACCAGTGTAGTTTGAAAAGCATTTTGGTCTATACATGAATTGCCCTCACGGGGAAAGGTAGTAGATTACGAGTATACGATGAGAGAGATAGGTGCCTGAGAGATGGTTTTCCTATCAATCGCCTGGATAGTTTTGTTTCTCAAATTAACACACGGCGTTATCATGCAGCAGCACACATGATGTAGTTTTGTCGCTCCACTTTCATACACTGCGACTGAAAGGTGTCTCAATTGTTGCCAACGAATTCCAGATGTGATGGACACACGCTTGGGGAAGAATTTGTAGGGCAACATACGCTTTTAAGCTATCAGATGGAAAATATTATATTAAAACTACTCTTTGCTCGGGTTTACGTCTTGTGGAAGGGCTCAGCCTATTGTCTTTTCTTAGGAAATCAACGATAAAATCATCATAATTCGTCACCTGTAACAGTATTGCATAGGAATACTCATTGGGCGACCAGATGATGGTCAAGCAAAACTGTACTAATAGTCACTCTGTTGATTTCTATTGTTTAGAATTAGAGAATGCAGTACTCCTACACCACTCCAGAAACTTGCCTGTTGAATGTGATGTCATGGGATGGTTAAATGGTAATCCATCACTTAGAGCAGTAGTCGAGACTTGCTTAATGAGGTGAATCATTCATGGCAGATAGGTCTTCGTTGAAACAAGAATATCTTCTTCTGACGTATTCTTCCAAAAAGCACTCGCTCCACACACAGTTCAAATCTTTCGAGCTGCCTCCTCTGCATTCTCCCCTCTGTTATAAGAAAAGTAAATATTGCGTTGCAGACATTACATCTTTTTCCACCTGCGACCTAATTTTACAACACCTAACTGTATTTCATGATTTTCAGGTACGCAAAATCCAATGCTTAGCTGCAAGATGATAACTAGGGATTCAAATACAAAAATGAGAGTTGATTCATACAATGACAGCATCGTGCCGAGTTCACATCGGCGGCGCTCAATTTCAGGCGGCGGGTGGTGTCTGGCCGGTGGCCGGTAGCCGCTGCAGCGTGAGGAAACGCTCGAGCGTAGGCTGTTCTGATTGCGACGCAGCCACGAGCTGTCCTGCGGATTTGTTTCTAGAACTATTATTATTGCTTGTAGGTAGGCTGTGAAGCGAATTTTCTTCAATGTTCAATCAGACTCATAACTTTTGACCATGGCAGAATTATTGTATATATATATGAAGAAAATACAGCTGGATGCGAACACGCGACTGTAAGTTTGAAATTCACGATGATTACCAATAGTCCACTGGCTGACACAACAGGATATATCGGAAGTAGACTACTGTTCCTCCTGACACTTCCACATCCTGCAGTATTGCCAGATTGTGCAGACGGCTTGACTTGGCGTTGTCAGGGGCGGTCGGTTTTGTTGGCCACCTTAAGTGAACGACTCGGACTTAGACTCCGTGGCGGCTGGGTCACGTAGCCATCTCTTAGTCCGGAACGCCTTTTTTGCCATTGATAGTCTGCTTTTGAAGTCCTCCTTACTCCGTCCATCATTGGTTATTTTACTGTCTAGGTAGCAGAATACATTAACTTCATCAATCCTGATGTTAAGTTTCTCGCTGTTCTCATTTCTACTACTTCTCATTACTCCCGTCTTTATTTGATTTACTCACAATCTTTACTGTATGCTCGTTAGAATTTTCATTCTGTTCAGCAGATTATGTACTTCTTTTCACTTTCACTAAGGATAGCAATGTCATCAGCAAATAGTATCATTTATATCTTTTCTATTTGAATTTTAATTCCACTATTGAATCCTTCTTTTAATTCCATCATTCCTTCCTTGATGTACATATTGAACAGGAGTGGTGAAAGGCTACATCCTTAACATACAATCATTTCAATACGACGACTTTTTTCTTGGTCTTCGACTGTTATTATTCCCTCTTGGCTGTTGTACATATTGTATATGACCCATCCCTCCCTATAGCTTCTAACATCTTGCACCATTTTACATTATCGAACGCTTTTTCCAGGTGGACAAATCCTGTGAACGTATCTTGATTTTACTTTCGACTTGCTTCCATTATTAACTGCAACTTGAGAATTGCCTCTCTGGTGTCTTAAACTTTTCTAAAGCCAAACTGATAATCTTCTAGCGCATTCTCAGTTTTCTTTTCCATTTTGCTGTATACTATTCTTGTAAGCAATTTGGAAGCATGAGCTCTTAAACTGATTGTGCGGTAATTCTCGTACATGTCGGTTCTTGCCGCCTTCGGAATTGTGTTTATGATGCTTTTCCGAAAGTCAGATGGCATGTCGCCAAACTCATACATTCCACACACCAACGTGAATAGTCGTTTTGTTGCTACTTCCCCCAATGATATTAGAAATTCCGATGCAATGTTGGCGATCCCTTCTGCTTTATTTGATCTTCTCCGAAGCTGTTTTAAATTCTAATTCTAATACTGTACGCCCTATCTCTTCTAAATCGAATACGGTTTCATCTTGTATCACATCAGACAAATCTTCCCCCTCACAGATGCTTGCAATGTATTCTTTCCACCTATCCGCCTTCCCCTCTGCATTTAACAGTGGAATTCCCTTTGCACTCTTACTATTATCACCCTTTCATTTAACGTCACCAACGTTTGTTTTTACTTTCCTGTATGCCTAATCTTTCCTTCTGATAATCATTTCTTTACCGGTGTCTTCACATTCTTCCTACAGCCATTTCGTCTTAGCGCCCTTCACTTCCTATTTATTTCATTCGTCATCGAATTGAATTTCTGCATTCCTGAGTTTCCCGGAACATTTTTGTACTTCCTCCTTTCATGGATCAATTGAAGTATTTCTTCTGTCTCCCATGTTTTATTCGCAGTTACCTTATGTTCACCTGTTGCTTCTTTTAAAACTTTAGTGATGGCCCTTTTTAGAGATGTCCATTCCCCTTCAACTGTACTGCCTACTGAGCTATTCGTTATTGGTCTAAGTATTGCTTTACAGAACTTCAACAGTATCTCGTCGCTCCTTAGTACTTCGGTATCCCACTTCCTTGCGTATTTATTCTTCCTGACTAATGTGTTAAACTTCAGTGTAGTTTTCATCACTACTACGTTGCCATCTGAGTCTATATTTGCTCCTGGGTAGGCCTTACAATCCGGTACCTGATATCAGAATGTCTGTCTGACCATGATGTATTCTCAGTGAAACCTTCCCGTATCAACTGGTCTTTTCCAAGTATACTTCTTCCTCTCATGGTTCTAGAACAGAGTATTCGCTATTACTAGCGGAATTTACTAGCGGAAACTTGTTACAGAACTCAAATAGTTTTTCTCCTCTTACATTCCTTGTCCAAAGCCCATATTCTCCTGTATCCTTCTCTTCCACTCCTTCCCCTATAACTTCTTTCCAGTCGCCCAATGAGTATTAGATTTTCATTCCCCTTTACACACTGTATTACCCTTTCAATATCCTCATACACTTTGTGTATCTCTTCACCTTCAGCTTGCGACGTCGGCATGTATCAGTGAAATATCGTTGTCTGCGTTGAATTGCTCTCGATTACGATGAGAACAACCCTGTCACTGAACTGTTTGCATTAACAGACCCTTTGCCCTACCACTATATTCATAACGGATCCTACTCCTGTTATATAATTTTCTGCTGCCCTATACTCATCTGATCAAAAATCCTTGTCTTCTTTCCACTTCACTTCACTGTCGCCTATTATATCTAGATTGAGCCTTTGCATTTCTCTTATCAGATTTTCTACCTTCCCTATCACATTCAAGCATCTGACATTCCACGCCCCGTAGAACGCTATCCTTGCGTTGATTATTCAGTCTTTTTTCATGGTAACCTCCCCCTCGGCAGTCCCCTCCTGGAGATCCGAATGGGGACTATTCCGGATGCCAATGGAGAGATCATGACACTTCTTCAGTTACATGTCACATGTCCTGTGGATAGACGTACGTGTCTTTAATGTAGTGGTTTCCATTGCCTTCTGCATCGTCATGCCGTTGATGATTGCTGAGTCTTCCGCCTTAAGAGGCATTTTCCCACCCCTAGGCCAATAGAGTTCCCTGAACCTCTGTCCGCACCTCCGCTCTGTTTGAGAAGGCCGTTGTCAGAATGAGAGTGACTTCTTATGCCGGAAGTCTTCCACCGCCAATGCTGATTACAAATCAAAATAAAGCAGTGGCTGGATTCTAACCCTGTAACGAAGGCGCTACCCCTGGACCACGGGTGCTGAATTGCTATCCTCTTTGTTAGTACAAGAGAACCATAGAATCTGTTGAATTGAATGAACACACTAATGAGTTCAGAATATTGATTGAGAATGAACCGGCAAAAGACAAAAGATATAAGAAGAAGCTGAAATGAAAATAGTGACAAACTTAAATGAAGTATGCTAATCAGGAAATATAGGAAATTAAGGAACTCTGCTACCCTGGAAGGAAAATAGCCTATGACGTGCGATGCAAGGATATAAAGAGCAGACTGTTACAGGCAAAGAGGGAAATTCTTGCCCAAGAACCGACTACTGATACCAAGCATGGCCCTAAATTTCAGGAATAAATTTCAGAGTATGTGTGTTTGGAACACTTTATTCTGTGATAGTGAACCGAAGACTGTTGGAAAATGGAAACAGAATAGAGACGAAGTGTCTGAGACGTGCTGCACAAAATAATATTGAAAACTAGATGGACAGACGAGATAAGGAATGAGAATGTTTGCAACGGGATCGGCGTCAAGAGCAACGCATGGAAAACCCTGACAGGAAGAGGGTGCAGGATGTTAGGACATGTTATGACATCAGGGAGTAACGTTCATGTTACCAGACGGAACTAGTCAGAAAAGTCATGGCTAAATTAAGACGAATGTTTCAATGAACCAGTTCGTGTTTATATTTTGCTGCATGTTTCTGACTGCACTTCAGTGTGTTATGTCTTCGTAAAAGCTGAAGCTGCTTAAGTGATCGTGTTTTTTTCCACGGAAAGTTGGCTGAAACCAAATGTAAACAGTAATGAAATTCTACACTCAGGAGACAGGCTGGACAGTGAAGGGGGAGGCGCGTTTATAGCCATAAGAATGTGCAATAGTATCGAAGGAAATTGACGGAGATCCGAAATGTGAAATAATTTGGGTCACGGTTAAAGCAGGCTCAGACATGGTAATTGGATGTCTCTATAGGCCCCCTGGCTGATGGGATACCAGTTCGATTTTACACAGAGTACGCGAAGGAACTTGCCCCCCTTGTTGCAGCGGTGTACCGTAGGTCTCTGGAAGAGCATAGCGCTCCCAAATATTAGAATAAGTCATCCCCGTTTTCAAGAAGGGACGTCAAACAGATGTGCAGAACTATAGATCTATATCTCTAACGTCGATCAGTTGCAGAATTTTGGAACACATAGTATGTTCGCGTATAATGACTTTTCTGGGGACTATAAATCTACTCTGTAGGAACCAGCATGAGTTTCGAAAAAGACGATCGTGTGAAACCCAGCCCGCGTTATTCGCCCATGAGTCTCAGAGGGCCATAGACTCGGGTTCCCAGGTAGAAACCGTGTTTCCGCGAGGCGTTTGATACAGTTCCCCACAGCCGTTTAATTGACAAAGTAAGAGCATATGGACTATCAGACCAATTGCGTGATTGGATTGAAGAGTTCCTAGGTAACAGAACGCAGCATGTCATTCTCAATGGAGAGAAGTCTTCCGAAGTAAGAGTGATTTCGGGTGTGCCGCAGGGGAGCGTCGTAGGATCGTTGCTATTCACAATATACAGGATGAGTCACCTAACATTACCGCTGGATATATTTGGTAAAACACATCAAATACTGACGAATCGATTCCACAGACCGAACGTGAGGAGAGGGGCTAGTGTAACTGGTTAATACAAACCGTAAAAAAAATGCACGGAAGTATTTTTTTTAACACAAACCTACGATTTTTTAAATGGAACCCCGTTTGTTTTGTTAGCACATCTGAACATGTAAACAAATACGTAATCAGTGCCGTTTGTTGCACTGTAAAATGTTAATTACATTCGGAGATATTGTAACCTAAAGTTGATGCTTGAGTACCACTCCTCCGCTGTTCGATCGTGTGTGTCGGAGAGCACCGAATTACGTAGGGATCCAAAGGGAACGGTGATGCAGCTTAGGTACAGAAGAGATTGGAACAGCACATTACGTCCACATGCTAACGCCTTTTTATTGGTCTTTTTCACTGACGCACATGTACATTACCATGAGGGGTGAGGTACACGTACACACGTGGTTTCCGTTTTTAATTACGTGGTGGAATAGAGTGTGTCCCGACATGTCAGGCCAATAGATGTTCAATGTGGTGGGCATCATTTGCTGCACACAATTGCAATCTCTGGCGTAATGAATGTCGTACACGCCGCAGTACATCTGGTGTAATGTCGCCGTAGGTTGCCACAATACGTTGTTTCATATCCTCTGGGGTTGTAGGCACATCACGGTACACATTCTCCTTTAACGTACCCCACAGAAAGAAGTCCAGAGGTGTAAGATCAGGAAAACGTGCTGTCCAATTTATGCGTCCTCCACGTCCTATGAAACGCCCGTCGAACATCCTGTCAATGGTCAGCCTAGTATTAATTGCGGAATGTGCAGGTGCACCATCATGCTGATACCACATACGTCGACGCGTTTCCAGTGGGACATTTTCGAGCAACGTTGGCAGATCATTCTGCAGAAACGCGATGTATGTTGCAGCTGTTTGGGTCCCTGCAATGAAGTGAGCACCAATGAGGTGGTCGCCAATGATTCCGCATAATACATTTACAGTCCACGGTCGCTGTCGCTCTACCTGTCTGAGCGAGCGAGGATTGTCCACGGACCAGTAATGCATGTTCCGTAGATTCACTGCCCCGTGGTTTGTGAAACCCGCTTCATCGGTAAACAGGTAGAACTGCAACGCATTCTCTGTTAATGCCCATTGACAGAATGATTAAAGTCATCACCATGTAATTGCTGATGTAGCGACACATGAAACCGGTGAAAGCGGTGACGATGCAGTATGCGCATGACACTACTTTGACTCAGTCCACCGGCTCTCGCAATGTCCCGTGTACTCATGTGTGGGTTCATGGCAACAGCAGCTAACACACCAACTGCACCCGCTTCTCCTGTGACGGGCCTGTTACGGACCCGTTTGCGTGCTACGACCATACCTGTTGCATACAGTTGGCGGTAGACGTTATGCAATGTGCGGCACCTTGGATGCTCTCAGTCCGGGTACCGTTCTGCATACACCCTGCAGGCTTCAGCTGCATTTCGTCGACACTCGCCTTAGATGAGTGTCATCTCCGCCTTTTCAGAGTTCGAATACACCATGGTCACAGTTCCTACAACACAACACTATCACAGACGTCTGGTAACACGGTGTACTACAGCTGGTCTGCGTGCGGAGACGAATGCAGAATAACTATAGCAGCAAGCGGTACATGCGGACACTGCGACAGCTAGACCAAACCACAACAGTGCACCACAGCCACACTCGTAAACACGGTCGTCATCGTAAACATGTCCCTGCAGATGCTGCTCGCCGACCGTGGCCCGTGTTTGTTAAAACACGCAACTGAACGTCGTAGGTTTCAAGCGTCAACTTTAGTTTACAATATCTCCGGATGTAATTAACATTTTACAATGCAACAAACGGCACTGATTACGTATTTGTTTATATGTTGAGATGTGCTAACAAAACTAACGTGGTTCCATTTAAAAAAACGTGGGTTTGTGTTAAAAAACACACTTCCGTGCATTTTTGTATGGTTTGTATTAAACAATTACACTAGCCCCTCTCCTCACGTTCGGTCTGTGAAATCGGTTGGTCAGTATTTGATGTGGTTTACGAAATATATCCAGCGGTAATGTTAGGTGACTCACCCTGTATATAAATGACGTTTTGGATAACATTGTAAGTTCACTGAGGCTTTTTGCGGATGATGCTGTAGAATATCGAGAGGTTGACACAATGGAAACCTGTACTGAAATGCAGGAGAATCTGCAACGAATTGACGCATGGTGCAATTGAATCTCAATGGCAATTGAATCTCAATATAGACAAGTGTAATGTGCTACGAATACATAGAAAGAAAGATCCTTTATCATTTAGCTACAAAATAGCAGGTTAGCAACTGGAAGCAGTTAATTCCATAAGTGATCTTGGAGCAGGCATTAGGAGTGATTTAAAAAGGAATCACCATATAAAATTAATCGTCGGTAAAGCAGATGCCAGACTGAGTTTCATTGGAAGAATCCTAAGGAAATGCAGTCCGAAAGTAAAGGAAGTGGCTTACAGTACACTTGTTTGCCCACTGCTTGAATACTGCTCACCGGTGTGGGATCGGTACCAGATAGGGTTGATATAAGAGACAGAGAAGAGCCAACGGAGAGCAGCGCGCTTCGTTACAGGATCATATAGTAATCGCGAAAGCGTTACGGAGATGATAGGTAAATTCCAGTGGGAGACTCAGCAAGATAGAGGCTCTGTAGCTTGGTACAGGATTTAGTTGAAGATTCGAGAAGACTTCACCGAGGATTCAAGCAGTATATTGTTTCCTACTACTTATATCTCGCGAAGAGACCATGAGGATGAAATCAGAGAGATTAGAGCCCACACAGAGTCATACCGACAATCTTTCGTTCCTCGAACAATAAGAGACTGGAATAGGAGGGAGAACCGATAGAGGTACTCAAGGTACCCTCCACCACGCACCATCAGGTGGGTTGCGGAGTATGGATGTAGATGTAGATCTGAGTCATAGGTTAATATACAGGATAATTTTTTACACCATGTACAAAATCTAGGGATGGATGGAAGAGAAGATAGTGATCAAAAACGTCTGATGAACTTCTGTCCAGAAATGCGTGGTTTCCATGCTAGAGACCATTTATCCTATCATATTTTCAGTTACAGAGACTGCTGTCCAATACGCGCTGTACCATGTAGCCACTGTTACAGTACGCTCGGTTTCCTCATAGACGGTGGCACTGTTCCTCATACGTCATCATGTAACGCCCTATCGTGCCATAGTAATGTTGTGTTCAATTCACTTCTCTTGCTGACTCACCTTGTAGTAGATGTGGTAAGGTGTCGTACACAATGGTCCCGTATTCGCATCGAGAGCTTTCTGACATAGTGTTTACTTACGGAAAGCAAATGGCAGCGGGCCACGATGTATCATGAGATCTATCCCCGCTGACATCGAACACGGTGTTCAATATTTGCAACAGTGTTTCGTCTTTTGTCTGAGACAGGGTCGTTTCAGGAAACAGGAAATCATGAAGGACATACCCGAAATGTTTGGTCACCAGAGATGGAGGAAAATGTGACTAACACTGTGGAAGGCGAGCGCCGTGTCAGTACCAGGCATTTGATCCGCCAGTACAGGGTAAGCCAGACCGATAGGAACATTCTCCATGACAATTGCTACTACCCTTATCACTTACAGCGTGTGTAGGGTGTACTGGCGACAGACGTCCCACATTGGGAGCAGTTTTGTCGCTGGTTACTTCACCAGGCTATACGATTCTGGGGTTGCTGTCATCCACCCTATTCATAGAGGAGGCTACGATTACGAGAAGTGTTATGTTCAACTTTAATAACAGCCGTTGGAGGTATAGAATGCAAAACGCCTATGGTATGGTGACAGCGAATCATCATCATCGGTGCAGCTGGAATGTGTGGGTCGTGATAATTGAGGATGGTATTTTGGGACAGTCTTCCTTCCACGTCGCCTAACTGGCGAGAACCATCGGCGTTATGGTGAATTTACCTCCCATGTTGGAAGAGATACAATTGATGATTCGAATGGTTATGTGGCAGCTACATAATCGTGCTGCAGCGCACTTCGTCGTTAACTTCAGAATGCATCTCAATCGTGTCTTTCCAGGTCGATGAATCGTACGCGAGGGTCAAGTTGCATAACCTGCTCGTTACCCGGAACTCAACCCGAGCGATTTCTGGTTATGGGGCCATATCAACAGCATGATACAATGCACAGCCCGTTCCAGATGTGGAGACACTGGAGCAGCTCGTTCATGCTGCCTTTGACATTGGTTGGATGCAGCCTGGCCGACGTGAACGTGTGAAATAGAATATACTAAGGCGGGTAGACGCATCGGTTGCGTCACATGGAAACCATTTCCAGCACATTCTGTGACCGTGGCTGCATGGTGCTGCGCGTATTAGACCACAGTCTTTGTAACAGTATATGATTGAATGAGAGGTGTATAGAACGGAAATCATGCATTTATGAACGTAAGTTCAAAAGACTTTTTTGTTGCGTATCGCCGGCCGCTGTGGCCGAGCGGTTCTAGGCGCTTGAGTCTGGAACCGCGCGACCGCTACGGTCGCAGCTTCGAATCCTGCCTCGGGCATGGATGTGTGTGATGTCCTTAGGTTAGTTAGGTTTAACTAGTTCTAAGTTCTAGGGGACTTATGACCACAGCAGTTGAGTCCCATAGTGCTCAGAGCCATTTGAACCATTTGTTGATTTAGTTGTCCAGTAGTGTTGATATTTTACCATGTTAAGTATTCTTCCATGTGAATGTCGGGCTGTGGTGAAAACTGTAATGCCACTTCCTCGGACGAGAAATAAAAATAAAAAATTAGCTCCCAATACCCCAAAGATTTCCCCCGAGTCCCAAACTCCCAGAAAAGTGAATAAGCGAACGAAGTTCCATTTATCACTATTATTAGGACAATAACAAGTAATTAAATCAGGAATCTAAGACTTGACAATTTAGCAATCTCCGAAAGAAAGATTAAATATCAGTAAAATTAAATCAAAATCATAATAAATCACAAAATTAGCATAAATTAACATTCGCAAAGTAGAACCAACGATTCCAAGGAATACTCCGTGTGAGTACTCATTGGGAATCGTGAGTAAGGACCAAGTATAATTCAATGAATTGTCACTACGTTACGAGAGTTAGCCGAAACAGGACATATATTTGAATGATTGTACATGTAGGCGCGCTTAGATTCTTTTTGAGATTGAATAATTGCGATCTATTATGACGCAGCAATACGGTCTTCTGACTTCAAATATCACGGCGTTAGAATTCGAACGGAGGACTTTTACCTACTGGAATAAAGTGAACTTAAAAACTAGATAATTGAACTAAACATTACTTAGACAGTGATTTAGGCAACGAACACTGATAGACAATTTTCATTCATAATAGCAAGTGGTTTATAGAATTTCAGTGATATGTCCGAAGCATATAATATTAATGCCCCCAACACATGGAAAAGTTTTCTTGTCAAGGCTCGGTTAGGAAGTGACTGATATTGTGCAATAAATCACCCTCTCGTGCCAAGTCGTGCATTTGTGATTTAAAATTCTATCTAATTATTGACATGAAACTCCCGAGTAGCAATTACGCGCAGCGATAATATTTGACTGTAGCGCTCGGCGCTTGTGTAGAGTCTTTGACTCAAATAACAAGCCCACTGTTACTCTTTCTTAGATACTTGAAATTACGACCAGCTTGTAGGGAATTTGTTGTGGATGTGACTGTATTGGTTTTATCATTAATATTTCATCATTAATCAGGTTAAACATAGATTACGAACGATTAATTACTATTCTTGGAGAAGTAAATATCTCACTCACGTCGACATTTCGGTTCAGCACTGTTATTTTGTGTAACGTCGTCTTCGCAACTTGATAACGATATCAACACTATACCGACTGTCGCCGAGTTTTAGTCGAGGCCAAGTACAAATCAAACCAAATCATCAGCAAGAAGAGGTGTCATAAAACGGAATTGAACAACCGGCTGTAGAATTTTCCAAAAGTTTTATTATTATGTTCTGTGATACAATTTGTTGCTTGTGTTCAGGAAGTAAGTGTGTAATGCATTTGGGCAGATTTAAATTTTCTTGGAAAAGACTATACTTCAAAGGCACCTCGTACATCAACATCACACGTGTGCTTGAAGGTAACTCCGAGCACGATATATTCAGATGCACGTTCCAGCATTCGTCGATATTGCATCCCGGTTCGGCGTGCCGTCGCCGCATTGGCCCCGCCGTCGAATCACAGAGGACGGCTGCGGGCTCACGTGAGCTATCCGCTTACGTGCCGCGTACCGTGCAGCCGGGCGGCGTAGGTGGAGAAACCGCAGGGAGGCGGCGTGCAGTCCGGCGCGCCGCCGTTTGTGTGGGCCGCGCCGAAGCGGAGAATGGCGACGGCTTTCCGCCGCGACGCAGCGCGACGCGCACACAGGGGATTAAACGCGCATCGGCCCTTTCCACTGTCATCGCCATCCGCGCCCAGCAGAACACGTACACATCCGAACAGACGCACACGCGGCGGAATCTCCCTGTTCGTGTCATCGACTCGTGTAGTGGGCGCCATGCTGGGTTCCTGTCTCCTCCCCTTTTCATACTATTCTATTCTGTGGAATACAGTAGAACGGAAACGCAAATCCGGGAAACATGCTTTCCTACATTGTTCAGGTACGTGCTAACTGTACATGTTTTGGCGGCAAAACACAATTATTAATGTTATAGGACAATTCGTAGAAATCGCGGGCGAATGTAATATTTGAAAAATATATTGGATTTCAATGGATTACGAGAAACATTTTTAGGACGTCAGCCAACACATTTTATGACGTATAAATAGTGAAACCGGTCGTCTCAAATAAAGAAATTTTTAATGCTATCATGGCTTTTGAAGGGTTATTAACATTTAAAACAGATCGCTCTTCAGTACTCTGAAAATGAGAAAATTCAGTTTTAGGACGAGCAAGCACTTAACACAAGTATTCACAAGCCTATACCAAGAAACCAAAATTTTAATAAATACGGGCAAAGAGAGCACCAGAATTACAGCAGATAAAAGAGGTTTAAGATTATAGTGTACCACACTACGCTAAAGACACAGATAGACAATAGAAAAGATAAGGTCAAAAACATCATTAAAATGGGGCGAGATAACTGGATAAAGTCCATGATATGCGGCTGACGGCGAAATAATTTCACATGTAAGTTATTACACATACTACATGTGACCGGGTTACTATTTTCAGATATCTGGTAGAAAAAGTAATATTACAGATTCTGCAGGAAAAGACCATCCACGATAAAAAATAATACTGAACGGTCATGTTTTAGAAGAAATTATCGTTTTTATCTTCTTAGGTTCTGGTATGAACTACCAGCTTGAAACAAAGTAAATATCAGGTGACGTTTGGTAAAATACAAAGAAAAGGCAGTAACAAAAATAGAACAATAAATTATTTTTGTGAAGTAACATCTACATCGTGAAAGCTAACTTGTTTGGACTGTCATTCCATGTAGGCTTGTTTGGACTATTTAATTGATTGAGAGTTTTGTCAAAATTTAGTATATTGACAACAATTATTTTACTAACAATGACATAAATTATACTAAACAAGTTATAGATTGAATTCCCTAAACGACTAACAGATGATTAAACACTCCACTGGGTAGGCACCTAGTTGGCAAAGGCAGTTTAACTAGGTGATCAGTGAGTCAAGTACTCCGGTTCTATAAATGTTGATAACGCAAACTGAATTGATATGACGCTGCGCAGACTTTGATTGATCAAATCTACTGAAGTTTCTCTATATAGGTGCAGCTGAGACCAAGTGACAATTGATATCTGTACGCCCTGACAATGCCGGAGCAGCAGTAGTTACCCTCTTTACTTCGTGAGGCGACGTGACTTGCAGCTGGAGAGATGTGGAGTAGGTGACACATGGAGGCGGTACATGTGAATTGATTGCGGCCAAGAAAGAAATCTCACACTCTAGCGATCAGGCAGCCGGATCGCAATGTACTCTCTATTAGAGCCATAAAGTCACCGTAGATTTCAGTGTGTGACACACCCGTTCACTCGTCGTACCAAGAACTAATTTGGCTCACGTATACGACAGAGCGCAACAGGATACCAGACGTCAATACTGGTAAACCAAGAGCAAATAAATGTGCCGTCAGCAAACGAGTAGTCCAAGACTTTTGAAGTGACACCGTCGGTACAGTAAGAACTTCACCACAGGCTCCCAGTCTAAGCTAATCACTAGTGACGTCAGTCTCAGGACAGGTCCCAAGTACCAACCACACATGCCAGAGCTAACACCAAAAGTCCTTACCAGACCGAAGTCCTGCACCTGAGTGCTTCCCACCTACCCAGAAAAAAATTCCATTTTCCCGCAATGTCCACGAACGGCACCGCCTTGACACCATCTTTAGCCAATAACAAGGCTGTAGAGGCACTAAATGTCACCTCTCACATGACAGCACACACTCGTGTCGTACCAGGGAAAGAGTTAACAAACCTGCATCTATGAAAAAGAAACGAAACCACCAATTTTTAAGTTTTTACAGAGGAGAAAATAGTAATTTTTCCCAAAGCAACAAGCGAACGGATACAATCTCAAAGATGTTTATCTAAATGGCCTGTGCCTTGGAGCTTGTTAGTCCTAGCTATGAGATATAATAAAGATTATATATCTAATCATCTCTCAGATGACGAAGTTTTCTCATACAACAGGGGCAGCTGAGGGAAGTTGCTTACTGGCCTTCTTGCAATATCAGCGAACACGAAACCATGAGAATTTTTATTACATGTAGCTCTGCGCACAATGCACGGTTTATGACTCCACCATGTAGGTGTGTGACTTTAGACCATCGCCCCTTCCCAGCCTACTACCAGCACCGTGACAGGTATCATGGCACGGTTCTGCTGGAGTCCTGTCATGATGACTGGCCGGCACAGTCTGGGCTGGACCTGTCTGGAAACATTTACTAAGGAATGGGTTCACTGCCAATTGATTTCAACTCCCAACAAGCTGTTTCTATGAGCTAAGAGTCATAAAAGTACCTAATGCTTTTAGTGCCCTACCAGGTGCCATCAACATCTGCTATGTCCGTTGACTTTCTGGAGTCTTGCTCAAGGTGTGTCAGTTTGTAATAATATCTTTAATAATTTTCTGTATGCGAAAAATAGTAGAGAGATTCACCTGTCCTCTCTCACTGCCCCTACCTGCTGTAGGATTCTGCATGAGTAGTGCCTTACTTCAGTACTGTTTAGTGTGGCAAGAACCAGATGAAATCATTGAAAATAGTAGGAGAATCTCATCCTGATAACTGATATATGTGAGGGAAATGTAACTATGCCAGTCAGGATTGCCTGTGTCTAAAACACATCCTAGCTTGACCTCATTCATTCCAGGGGTCATTCACTCACATGAAGCTGGAAGCCAGCAAGGGTACATGTAAACATTGCTATGGGTAGTATGAATTATGTTAGACACAGGGATCATTGCGACGTCACAGACTTCTGTTAAACATTTGATATGCAGTTAAAAGGTTTGAAGCAAAGAAATGTACCCATTCACAACATATCCTGACATCAGAGATGTCTAATGTTCCTAATCATCTACAATGTCCTGTCATATGAACTATTCTCTGCTCATATTAACAGAATCTTCTGTCGGTTCTTGGTAGAACAACATTATAATAAATGAAAAGCACCAGTTTGCTTTTGTTTTAGAATATTTCTTTTATTGTAAACCGGTTTTCGGCTTACAAGGCAATCTTCAGACATTGTAAGCCGAAAACCGGTTTACAATAAAAGTAATATTGTACAACAGAAGCAAACTGGTGCTTTTCATTTATTGTTCTCTGCTCATTGATTTACTCCAGCTGTACCACTCTTTTGTGTCAGTCATCAAACACATACATTCTCAAATTCTCAATGAACACGGAAATAACGTGTGTACTGTGTCTGTCTCATTACCTAAGTAGTGTAAATATTCGTATTATTTTCTATGATATGAAAACAAATACAGGAACATAATCATTGTCAAGAGAATTAATAAAAGAGAAAAACATAGATCTCACAATCAAAATATTTCAATTGATACTTACAGAAACACAAAGAGATATTACATAATGATATTACAGGAAGATATCCTATAGCTCACTCCACAAGTACCCCTGTGGAGACAAATTTTACAATTGAAAACGTTACATGAATTGAGACCATGGCTGGTAGGACTGAAGAATAGCAATTTGCCCCAGAGTGGAATGGTCTCTCACTCAATGCATGACACAGCAGAAGTGGCAGCAGGCAGCAGTGGTATTCCCTCTTGTCTCTGGCAGCGTCTGGCATCTTGGCAGCATCCAGCATCTTTGGCAGCTTCCAGAATGCAGCTGGAAACTTGGCCTCTGCCTGGTCAGGCCGCAGTCAGCCATTAGAAACTGGCATAACAGTGTTGCATTTTACATGCACCCCACCCCATGGCATAGAAGTCCATTCAGCATTAACAGGATGTGGGCAGGATGTGGGACACCCCTACTCTTCCTGTTCACCTCTGCATTGAAACTTGCACCTGCCGGTGTGGGACATCGGATTAGCTCGCTTTTGGTCGACAGGAGATGTCACTCTCGCCAACCCACTGAGTTGGTTAGGCTTGGCGCGAACGTCGACTGTGGTGCCAAATGACTCGCTTCTCCCTTGATTAGTGGCATAGCGGGTCGTTGGCACCTCGAGGGGTCGAAATCTGGAAATTTGCGGTAAGATCTTATGGGACCAAACTGCTGAGGTCATCGGCCCCTAAGCTTACACACTACTTAATCTAACTTAAACTAACTTACGGCCGGCCGCAGTGGCCAAGCGTTTCCAGGCGCTTTAGTCCAAAACCGCGCGATTGCTACAGTCGCAGGTTCGAGTCCTGTCTCAGGCATGGATGTGTGTGATGTCCTTAGGTTAGTTCGGTTTAAGTAGTTCTAAGTTTTAGGGGACTGATGACCTCAGATGTTAAGTCCCATAGTGCTCAGGGTCATATGAACCATTTGAACTAACTGGACAGTACACATACCCATGCCCAAGGGAGGACTCGAACCTCCAATAGGGGGAGCTGCGCGAACCGTGACAAGGCAACCTAGACCACGCAGCTCTGGTGGGGGGTGGGGGGGGGCGGTTGTAGCCGGTGTGTGGTTGGGTCGTGCTGTCTGCGCTGGCTTCAGACATGCCTACTCCAAAGGTATGCAACTGGGCTGTGTGACATACGCGCGTCAGGTGGCGGCGGACGGTTCTGTCACTGTCGGGCTGGTACAGCTGACTCATTACGGCTGCCCAATCAACTTGACCCTCACTGACTGGTGTGGGGCGTGACTTCCTGTCTGCCGTATTGGTACTGGAGTCCAATGGCAGATCTGCACATTCCTCAAGTGTGATCAATTGTCGTATTCTCTCACAAATGTCATTAAACCGACGTAATTAATTTGAAAAAAAATAATGAAGAGTAAAAAAAAATTTACTTCATATTTTTTTCTTCTTTCTTTTTGCATTTTCAATATTACTAAGGACGCAATATCCAAAAACAAATTTCATGACTGCAGGGCCCTGTTAATGTTGAATGGACGTAAATTATGTGGTATTAATTATACGCTGGGGTACCTCTGTACCTTCACCAAACGTGCAGACTTCTCCCAATACTAAATCCTAACTTATTGTACTACTCTATGCTTTCACTAATAGTACTGAACCTAAATTTCATGCATTTTATTTCTTGTATACTCCTCTTTCATTTTTCGATGTCCGGCGGTGTTGTCTGCTGGCGCTGAAGCGGTCAGGTGCTGATTATTGGCGTGAAATTTTTGTAGTGGCATTTATGATTGTGTACAAATAATTTTACGTAGTACAAGGATGCCTCCTGTCTCCTCTTTCAGGATCGCTGCTGATGAAATGAAACAAAATCTTAATGTAAGTCTCATCTATGGTCCATCATTTCATTTCCTGTTCCTATTTTCGGGTCTGGGGTTTGTCTCTTTTCCGTGATTTGCACTTGTCCATGCTAATTCCCCATACACAATATTTTGCGAACGGTGCTCACATGGGGCTGGCAAAATTCCACCACTGGACAAGCTACACCGCGCGACAGGTGGTAGCTAATAACGCACTGAGTCTTAGCGCAGACACGAGCCTAAAGCGTGGACCGCTAACACCATACGAAACACTTCTGAAAATCGAGACGCACTTGCTATATGGCACGATTTACCGTCTTGACCCCACGAAAAAAAAGTGAGGTACATCCGTCTCTATGGCAGTGTACAAGAAACCACTGAAAATAAACAGCGACAATTCCATTGGCCATGGTAATACTTTTGAAGGCTCTTCTACGAGAATGTTCATTTGCGGTAAATTTATGACACTATCCTGGGAGTGGAAATCGGACTACAATTGTGAGGTACGAAGAAATGATAACAGTACTCAGTCGTTTGGAGTATTCATTATTGCAACGTGCCTGGTTTGCCATGCATCAAAAACTGCGTGTGGTTGATGACATGTAACTTGCAAAGGAATTTTAATTCAGTCTCACACCTGCCAGTGAATTTTGGCATGATGATGTCACAAATACATAAACTCATTTGACCACGTTCAACAAGAACTCATGCTGAAAACTAATAAAAATTACAAACAAACAAAATAACACCGAAATAGAACAAACAGAAAATTATGCTAAGCAACACAATGTCGACATTTAAAAAAATTAAGTTAATCAGTCAATCCGTGGAAACTATTTACATACTGCACCTTCCCTGATCTATAAATCTACTGTGTACACTTAATGTACAAATGGCCTTACATGGCAGGCATGGTGGATGCCAAGAGATTTCCTTGGTTTCAAGGTCTCTGGCTCCAGATAGGTTCAAGTGAGAGATTCTCCGGACATTAACAGGTCCATAATAGATGGAACAGAATTTGTGCCTCAGCTGTTTCTATTTGTTAGATACATGGAAACTTCTAACGAGAACTTTTTGGCTAATTCGGTACTCCCTCTCGCGTGCGTTTCTATCCCAACTCTCTTTCGGTTTCTCTCGTGACTCAAGCTACCTCCTGTGTGCAAGGTCAACAACTTGTTAGTGTTGTTCTCTAGTTCGCAGGGGAATATTTACGACTCCACGGATTAGATCTGTGGGTTGCCTGTTCTTGAGAACTGTTACTGGTGCAATATTGGTGACACCACGTGGCAACTCGTTCATCACGTACTGGATTGTCGTTTCAAGCAGTAGATACAGCAGAGGTTTCCCAGACTTTTCATCGCTTCTTTGCTGGCGGCGAATGTGTATGTCGTTTGGAAGCGGATAAGGATTTGATTCTGTGTTTCCGCAACAGCTCTTTTCACTTCTGTGATCGGAACTGAGATCCACTGTCGGAGATGAACCTGTCGACATTTCCGACTTTGGTGAGAAAATCCTTGTAGAATGATCTGCATATTGACTGCATAGTTGCTTTCTTCAACGGGGTTAAAGTGATATACTTGGATGTCGGCGTAATGTGCGTAATTTTAAGTAGCAGTTCTTGGGTCCAAAATATGCGTAACACAGGTGCGTGTGCCAGATGATCTTGTTCACCAGATCATCTGTAATGCAAACGCACCAGGGCGCTCCTTCTCCCTCACTTCGAAAGAACTGAATGCCTTTTCGGACCATTTAAACTGTCTCAGTTTTGATTCCCTCTTGTCTTTCACTCTTTGTTTTAGAGTAGATAGACCTGGATCCTTGTCCTGCTCCTTGCCGATGTCCTTGAGGCTCAAGGTTACAAGGTTCTCAAATGTAACCTTCTCCATGTAGAAAAAGCTGTAGTGGTCGTCCTCCAGTGGGTTGGCCTCACTAGTTTCTAACCCCACAGTTGTGCGTGACAGCGCGTCCGTAATGATATATTCTTGGAGCTAGTGTGCCCATCTCATTAGACGTTTGTTTCGGAGTTTCGCTGTGAGTAGGAGTTCCAAGGCTTTGTGGTTGGTGTATAATCTTGTTTTTCTCCCATTTAAGAAAAAAACAAATTTATCGAAGACGGAAACAACACCTAAAGCTTCTAACTCAGTCACCGAATAACTTCTTTAACACTTGCTGAAGACTCGGCTTCCAAAAGCAGTGGTTTTGTGCAACATGTTTCCCTGTTGCTGATATCGTTGGGAAATCACTTCAGTAATCCCAGAGTAGGAGCTCTCTGATGCCATGCAAAAGTCCTCCTCTAGGTTGGGGTGCGAAAGAATTGGCGCATTAATCAGCGCCCTATTGAGGCCTTGGAATTCATCTTCTGCCAGGTCGTCCCAATCCCACGGCGTCTTTTTTCCTGTGAGCTGACATAGTCGCGTTGTCGCCAATTTCTTCACATGGCCGAATCGTTTATAGAAATTTACGATGCCAAGGAAGCCAATTAGTTGTTTCTTGTCTCTTGGCATGGCATATATCGTAATTTTCTCTATTTCTTCCGGGTCTGGTATGATTCCTTCCGCGGTAATGCTATGTCCGAGGAATTTTACTCCTGAGGATCCTGTGCACGACTTCGTGATGTTGGTAGTAACGCCGCTTTCTTTGGAGGTCTGTAGGATTTCTCTAAGTATCGCATTGTGTCCTCTGTCAAGAATCGTCCACGTAGGTGGTGATCCTTTGCTTAGTGGAAACCGTTAAGATGCTATCGAGTCCTGTGATGAAAGTAGATGTAGACACGTTTAGCCCGAATTATAGACATTTAAATCGATAGCATATCCCGAATACAAGGAACGCCGTGTATTTCCTGCAATCTGGGTGGAATGTGGACCGCAAGTCAAGAGATGAAAAAACTGTAACACCATGGAATTTTTGCTTTAGTTCCTCCAAATTTACCGGACGATCTGTTCAAATGGCTCTGAGCACTATGGGAATTAACATCTGAGGTCATCAGTCCCGTAGAACTTAGAACTACTTAAACCTAAATAACCTATGGACATCACACACAGCCATGCCCGAGGCAGGATTCGAACCTGCGACCGTAGCAGACGCGCAGTTCCGCACTGAAGGGCATAGAAGCGCTCGGCCACAGCGGTGGGCGAGCGATCAGTCTCTGGCTTATTGATTGTATTGATTTGGTGCGAATCTAGCATCAAACGATCAAGATGTCAGCTTTCTCTACCAGTGTGAGTGCGTTGTTGTACTTGGAGCTTGTTGGTTCAGTGATGTCTTCTCAAGCATCCTGTTGATCTTGAGAAAAACCCTCTATCTTTAGGCGTGGGGGATTTGGCAGTGATGCACGAAGAATTTTGTGTGTTCCCGCACCCGAAACGCTTACATGAAATTTCTGATTGCTCCGGTTTTCGGTAGAAAGCCATGCGCGTTTTCCTTTAATATTCCTTCTAGCTCGTCTTTTTCCTGTGTCAGGATGTTTACTAGATTCCCTAGCATGTGGTTAATAGCATCACGCACCTCTCGTCGAAATTGCTCAACATTTTGAGTGCTGCTGCTACCTCATGGTGCTACGATTGATTTTTTCTTACCCTCTTTTTGCTGCGTAGTTTAGATTGAGGCATTCGGCAGGGATTTGCGCAAGTATGGCGTGGTCGGCAAAGGCAATCTTAATAGCGCCGTCTGTATGTAAAGTCAGTTCTGCTAGCAACACGTCCTATACGACCTGTTTTTGATTTAGGAAATCCATGCCAAATGTTATCTCTGTTGACAAAGAAGTGACGACCAGAAAGTTCGGTTTTAAGGTATGCCCTTGGCAGTTGAACGCGAACCTGGTTTGTAACTGCGCTTCTGTACGCTACCCACTCAGAGTGCCAGTGATTTAGGTTTTCTTCAGCATGAGTGCTGGCGAAGAATGATTCGCATTGCATTTCTTGTATACCGAATCCGATATCACCGTCACTTGGCTTCCACTGTCCACAATCACGGTTAGATTGACCTTGCCGACCGTGATGTGAATGATGGCGTGGAAATCCGGTTGTGTCATTTCTCCTTCTCTTACCGTAGCAGTTCTCTTATATCTTCGTATTCTAACAGTTTAATATCACTCTTTCCGATAGTTTCTGCGGCATTATTTTGAGATGAGTCCGCAGTGGCAGTATATCAATTACTTTTAGAACTTCTTCTGCGTGACCCCTGCGATGGTTAGGTGGCCCCAAATCCACATACTCGTTATCTTGGTCAATCCATTGTCCTTGACGTTGTATGTCCTGCTATTGCTTTGCTGTTGGTCCTTAGGACTCTAATGGCCCTGGTTTAAGTTGTGTTGTTTTCTCCAGTTTCCGTTTCATCGGCAGTTCTTGCTGTTGTTATGATTATAAATTCCTCGTCTTCCTCTATTTCCCATGATGACTGGTTATTCCGATTGAAATTTGAATTTTGGTTTGGATTCGATCGATGTTTTCCCCCATTTCGTCCATTGTCATTCCTCTCTAGCGAATCTGGCCAGTTGCGATCATTATTTCTACTATTTCCCCGTGAGTTGTGAATTTCATTCACGTAATTGAGTTCGCACAGCGCACTCTTGAAAGATCACATTGAATCGCTGCATCTACCGATGAAAAGTTGCTGTAGACGTGAAGGTAGTTTACTGTAGCAGTGCCTTATAATTTCCTTGGGACTGTATGGTTGATCCAAGAATCGGTTCTTCTTGACCAGGGATTCGAACAATTTGACAGGACTGCGGAATCCTGACTCTTCTAAGTCCTTTCCTAACATGGCCTCCCGTTTTATCATTTCCTGTGTGTCTTACCACCAGTGCGTAAGGAATGCGTCCTTAATTTCTTGGTAGGAGCGACAACGTTCCGCTACTTCGCGCATATGTTCTGCAATCGACCCTTCTAAGAAACCACAGATAAACTGGAGCTTATACTTCAGGGGCCAAGATTTTGGT
The DNA here is from genome assembly GCF_021461385.2 of Schistocerca piceifrons. Lineage (NCBI taxonomy): Eukaryota > Metazoa > Arthropoda > Insecta > Orthoptera > Acrididae > Schistocerca > Schistocerca piceifrons. The sequence goes on from NC_060142.1 coordinate 655,179,113, forward strand.
GGCACGTGATCGTACATCTACACCTACATCTACATCTACACCTACATGACTACTCTGCAATTCACATTTAAATGCTTGGCAGAGGGTTCATCGAACCACAATCATACTATCTCTCTACCATTCCACTCCCGAACAGCGCGCGGGAAAAACGGACACCTAAACCTTTCTGTTCGACCTCTGATTTCTCTTATTTTATTTTGATGATCATTCCTATCTATGTAGGTTGGGCTCAACAAAATATTTTCGCATTCGGAAGAGAAAGTTGGTGACTGAAATTTCGTAAATGGATCTCGCCGCGACGAAAAACGTCTTTGCTTTAATGACTTCCATCCCAATTCGCGTATCATATCTGCCTCACTCTCTCCCCTATTACGTGATAATACAAAACGAGCTGCCCTTTTTTGCACCCCCTCGATGTCCTCCGCCAATCCCACCTGGTAAGGATCCCACACCGCGCAGCAATATTCTAACAGAGGACGAACGAGTGTAGTGTAAGGTGCCTCTTAAGTGGACTTGTTGCATCTTCTAAGTGTCCTGCCAATCAAACGCAACCTTTGGCTCGCCTTCCGCACAATATTATCTATGTGGTCTTTCTAACTGAAGTTGTTCATATTTTTAACACCCAGGTACTTAGTTGAATTGACAGCCTTGAGAATTGTACTATTTATCGAGTAATCGAATTCCAACGGATTTCTTTTGGAAGTCATGTGGATCACCTCATACTTTTCGTTATTTAGCGTCAACTGCCACCTGCCACAGCATACAGCAATCTTTTCTAAATCGCTTTGCAACTGATACTAGTCTTCGGATGACCTTACTAGACGGGTAAGTTACAGCATCATCGGCGAACAACCTAAGATAACTGCTCAGATTGTCACCCAGGTCATTTATATAGACCAGGAACAGCAGAGGTCCCAGGACGCTTCCCTGGGGAACACCTGATATCACTCCAGTTTTACCATCCAGGTCTTTGGATGTAATACATTGTTTGCCTCCTTGTAGACTTAAAAATTCCGGAATCGTAGTCGAAAGGTTCGACGTATGCACCGCACGAATTTTCCCTCTCGTCTGCAGCACGTGATTCCATGTATCCGTGCCCAAACGATTCTCGTGCACTGTTATGGTATCCCCTATTGTTGTCAGATTCACGCAATAACATTTCTGACCTCCGTAGACGTGTTCTATTGTTTTCGGTCTCGGTCTCTGACATACTGCGTGTTACAGAGGGCGCGTGTTCTATTACGCGTTTAGCAGCATCAGGAGCATAGCCCTGCTGCATTAGCCCATACGCAGGGGTTGTGTCCTCAAATAGCGGTTCGGGTAGTCGCAAAACATTTTCTTCAGTTCTGTGATGCTCTCGATGGCGCTCTACCGGACGAGATTGTATATGCAATTGCGCGACCCGTTCATGTGCCTGCCGAACAGCCTTAACCAACTCGATTTGTTGCGCGGCGACTCGGGCGTGCTGAGCTTCACCTTCAGAGACTTCGGCCTGTTTGATTTCTATCTGTTCGATTCGCTTCGCAGCCTCTCTCATAGTTTCCTGCATATCTTGAACTACACTTTGTCTTGCTTTTCGAGAGCTACAAGTGCTTTTTTTGCCTTACACACCTCAGTTCTTGCCAGTTTAACTTGTTCTTTGGCCGGTGATGCGTCCTTTCGTGCTACGTGCGCTACAAGTCGCGCTGTTTTGGCATCGCGCTTCGCCTGGCCAGTGAGCTCACCCCTTTCCGCTGTCGTTTTCTTGACATTATGTAGCTCTTCTTGTATTCCTACGATCTCTTTGTTGACTCCATCCCTACCGTCAGTGAACGTTCTTATGACCAATATGTGTCTTACCTCCTCTTCCTCCCGTCTCTTATTCTCTGTCTCTTCTCTCTTCCTTTCTGCCTGTTGCATGAATTTGCATGAGAGCCTCAAACTGACACCTTCCGGAGTAGATAAACGAGATTCAATCATCCTGTGACGTTACGTTCGTGATTCTGGTCTGCCAGTCTCACTAATGGTGCGTCTCGTACTATCAGCACCTTCCTTTTTGTTCTGCTACGGTCTTCCGTTCACTTTCGTCACCTTACTGAGACATGTCGTCATACTCTGCAGGTTCTACGCACGACATATCTGCCCGTTTCACAACTGCATTTACCCGAGAATCCTATGTAATATCCTCCTGGTCCCCGCTAATATATGACATGGATCCATGGTTAACAAAACACAATTACTTCTGCTACTCTTTAGCAAACATGATAAGCTTACGTAAGCACGCTCACTAACTATGACCCAAAGGACTTTAAACACTACACATTAATAGGCCACACAGATTTTACTCTAAATTACGCTCCCGTGAGCTATTGGTTCCTAGTTCCTGACAACGAATTCAAATAACAGCACGCTTGCCTATGCTAAAGAACGAAAGTCGCAATCTATTCTAACAAATCAGCACAACGACGTTCGCCGTCAGAAGCAAAGAATCAAGTGACACAGAAGTCATAACGACCACATGAAAATACACACAAACAATAAGTAGATATTAGCACTATGTCTAGGCACCAGCAACGCGAATCTACTCTACCCAGTGCACCACATTAAACATGGGAAACATAGACTTAGCTAAGCAAATCTATCTGCTAATTGGCGTCACAAAAGGTTCCATCACTTCAGAATTCTGTGTGAGGAACGTCAAATTGAATTACTACTCTAGGCAACGCCATGTGACGGTCACAGAAGGTGCCATCAATCCGAGATTCTTGCAGAGGGTCGCCACAATGAAAGGTAACTTGTTTGGACTATTTAACTGATTGAGAATTTTGCCAAAATTTAGTGTACTAACAACACTTATTTTACCAAACAAGACATAAACTATACTGAACTATCTATAGATTGAATTACCTAAACAACAAATAGATGATCAAACACTCCACTGGGTAGTCACCTGGTTGGCAAAGACAGTTTAACTAAGTGGTCTGTGAGTCAACTAAAAATGTTGATAACGAAACCTGAATAGGTCTGACGCTGAGCAGACTGATTGATCAAATCTACTGAAGTTTCTCTATAAAGGTGCAGCTGAGACCAAGTGGCGATTGCACGCCTTGACGATGCCGGAGCAGCAGTACGTTACCCCCTTTACTTCCTGCAGCGACATGACTTGCAGCTGGCGAGATGTGTGCAGCGGGGGAGGTGAGACATGGAAGCGGCACGAAAGAAATGCAAAAATCTCACGGTCCAGCGATCAGGCAGACGGATCACAATTTTCTCTCTACTAGAGCCGTAAAATTACGATAGATTTCAATGTGTGACATACCCGTTCACTCGTTGCACCAAGGATTAATTAGGCTCACTTATAGACAGAGCGCACAAGGATACCAAACGTCAAGACGTAAACCAAAAACCAAAAAGTGTGCCGTAGGTAAACGAGATGTCCAAGACATTTGAAGTCACACAATAAGATCTCCACCACTCCCAGTCTAAACTACCCGCAAGTGAAGTCAATCTCAGGACAAGTCTCAATTACCAACCACACATGCCAGGAGCTTCGATCAGAAGTCCTTACCAGACCAAAGTCCCGAAAGCAAGTGCTCCCAAATCACACAGAAAAAAATTCCGTTTTCCCGTCTTGACACCGTCTTGAGCCAATCTCCAAGCTGTAGAGGCGCTGGATCTCCCCTCCCACACGACAGCACGAACTCTTGTCGAGACAGGGCAAGAGTTAAGAAACCTGCGTCTCTGTAAAAAAAAAAAAAAAAAAAAAAAAAAAAAAAAAAAAAAAAAAAAAAAAAGATACCGCCGAATATTAAGTTTTAGCTGAGGAGGGAAAAGGTAATTTCCTCTGAAGTCGTGTTTCTTCCCACAGCAATAAGCGAACAGATACAGTCTCAAAGGTCTTTAGCCGCGTGGAGTGGCAGCGTGGTTTGAGGCGCCATGTCACGGATTGCGCTACCCCTCCGGCCAGAGGTTTCGAGTCCTCCCTCGGGAATGGATGTGTGTATTGTTCCTAGCATAAGTTTAAGTATAGTGTAAGTCTAGGGACCGATGACCTCAGCAGTTTGGTCTCTTAGAAATTCACACATATTTCAGCAATTGAAAGATCTTTATCTAAATCGCGCGTCCCTTGGAAGTTGTTAGTCCTGGCTATGAGGTGTAATAAAGATTCCATCTGTAATCGTTTCTCAGATGCTGGAGTTTTTCTCGACAACTGGGAGGGGAGGGGGGCAAGGTAAGTGGACACTGGCCTAATTGCAAAATCAGCTAACACAAATACATGTGAATTTTTGTAATTCTTCAGGCTTTCCCGGCGAATGGTTGTCATGTTGATTAATCGCTTTTCTGCTGGTTATTCGCGTCTTTCCTGCACAATATTTCAACTGCGTGACTCACAGTCTTCTTCAAGTGTTGTCCGACACTAATTCCAGTGAGGAACCAGAACGGTATTAATGCCTACGTTGTGCTAGGCGTTCCCTCTGCGGTCAGCGTCACGTCTGGTGCTCTGACTGTGGTGTGTGCCTACCAATAGCAATGCCTGTAGCGTCTTCTTCTAGTCGCGGCTGTTCCGAACGCTATGAGCGTACCTCGAGGTAACTATCTGTTGTCAATATAGCTTAATTAAGTTCTGAATCGCGTCCAAGCTGTGTGAAACGTTTTATCCTGTGATTGTCGTCATTTGAGTCCTTCTGTGTGTTAGGACGTTGAATACCGTGTTGTGCCATGTTATGCGTTCCTTCCGAAGTTGTAGCCCCTCAGGAGCGACAGCAGCGTTATTTTTGGGTCAGGTGTGTTCAAATTGTCGCTCTAGACTCCGAAGAACGTCCTCAAATATTGTGTCTGTTGCCTGAGGTACCATTTCATATACGCCCTATGTTGTGTATACTGGACTGTCATCTCTAATCCCATCTTTATACATGTGTCCCTTGGGATCTGGAGATTGCCTATGTTGTATCTTCAGGAGATCGAGTGCTGGTTTCCAAGCCTTGCTCAGTTGGAAACCTGTGTTCCTGTTAATGAGATTCTCCATGACCTTAATCTCAACAGACTCCTTGATGATGCTGAATTTTCATTACATGTGGTTCTGCATACAATGCCTGGTTTATGACTCCACTGTGTAGACACATCCCTTTAGATCGTCGCCCCTGCCCAGGCTTCTGCTGGCGCCACAGCAGGTACCGTGGCGTTGTTGTCCTGGAGCTCTGCCCCGATGAGGGGCTGCCCTGTCTGACCTGTACAGCTGTGGATCTGTGCAGCAAGATTTACTAAGGGATGGGCCCACCGCCAATTGCTTTCAACTCCCAACAAGCCATTTCTATGAGCTAAGAATCATAAAAATACCTCATGCTTTTAGAGCCTTACCAGGCTCCATCAGGATCTGCTCCGGCTCTTAACTTTCTGGTGTATCGCTCAAGGTGCATCAGGTTGTAATAACGTCTGTAATAATTTTCCATATGCAAAAAATTGGTGAGAGGGTATCTTGTCCTCTGTCAATCTGTTATGACAAACTGCTCTGGATCATTCACAATATGAAATGAGGAGTAAATTTGTATACGGGCCAGTGACTTCTAGGTTGCCCTGTGGTGAATCATATAAGAAATGCAAACATATGATCAGAAATGTAAATTTTAAACTGAAATTTGTCTATAGGATGCCAGAAAGATGAATAATAAAGTAGGCCCCGAAGTCCAAACCAGAAAGGAAGCCAAATCCTGGAAGATCCCAGTACATATGGCTCGACCCTGTTCTGAACTGGAGAGTGCCTATGCCCTGAAGTAAAAAGCAGCCAAGAAGAAGATGAAGAAGAGGAAGAAGCACTTAATTCTTAAACTATGGGGCCTTTCATAAAGAATTTATTCGACATCACCACACAACACCTTCTATGTTATTCTTCGTGCTATCGATGTGGATGTGTTAGAAATACATTCCGGCATTCTCCACTGGATGCTGTTGTAATAACACCAAGAGCGAAATGTTCGGATTGAAAAAGGTGTAAGACAGGAATGAAGTGTTTTACACTGCTGTTCAATCTATAAATCAAGTAAGTAATGACGGAAGAAAAGGAATGTTCAAGTGTGGGATTAAGGTATAGGCAGAAAGAACACCAGTGATAAGATTGGCTGAAAACAATGCTGTCTTCAGAGAAGGTGGAGAAGAATTACACAATCTTTTTAATGGAATGAACTCTCTAGTGACTACTGAGTACGAAATGAGAGAAAATGGTTTACAGATGAAGGTAATGAGAAGAAGAGAAATGAGAACAGCGAAAAATCAGCACCAAAATTCGTGATAACGAAGTGACAAGGTTAAGTAATTCAGTTGTTCTGCTACTTTGGAAGTAAAATAGCTCATGACGGATGATGGAAGGCGGACGTAAACGAGCAGACTATCACAGGCAAGGAGAGCATTCCAGGGAGAGAGGAGTCTGCTGACATCAACGGGTCTTGATTTCAGGAAGAAATATCTGAGAATTAATGTTTGGAGCGCAGCATTGTATGGTAATGAATCATGGACTGTGGGTAAAGCGATAAAGAAGGGAATCGAAGCATTTGAGGTGTGTTGCCACAAAAGAATTTAGAAAATTAGATGGAGAGGTAAGAAAAGGAATGAAGAGGTTCCCAATAGAATCGGCAAGGAAAGGAACATACGTAAAACACTTACAAGAAGAGGGAACATTCTAATAGGACATGTGTCAAGCCACCAGGCAATAATCTCCATGGATATAGCCGGAGCTGTAGGGGGTAAAAATCTGTACGAGGAGACAGAGATTAGAAAGTATACAACAAATAATTGAGGCCGTAGATTGCAAGTGCTGCCGAGAGATGAAGAGGTTAGCGTAGGAGGGGAATTCGTCGTGGGCAGCATCAGGCCATTCAGATGTCGGACGAATAAAAAAAAAAAATCTATTGTAGAACGTCCGCAGTATACCGTCGAAGCAACAGGCTGACAATATTTTCAGGTAGGACGCCACCGCGCGAGTATCACCATTGGCGTCTTTCTGCGGTATCTGTCAAAGACACCTTAGAATGTCGAACAGTTGTTTTGAAGAAGTTATAATGCCGCCACTATTTTTTGGTTGTTAGATTAATACGATTTGGTTTATTATTAATCAATAGTAACCCAACTTGAGTTGGTACGTGACCGTGACCACAAAGATAAGCGCTAATCGGATTTAACAGTTCCAGGAGGAGTTTCTAATAACGATACGGATGCTCAAAGGTTTTTAGCACAATGACTAAAGGTCTTCCTAGTAGCGACTGTCAAGATATTTTACACTGTTTTATTGATGTATTCGATTTAGAGACTATACGAGGTAGATACTACTTTCGTCTCAAGCTTCTAATTCCATTTCATAGTATACCAGATCAGTATTTTTGGCATTACGTTATACGCCATAACAATGGTTAACCCATCCGATCCTCACAGCAATCCAGTCGGTAGCAGGCGTCGTTAATGCGAACACAGATGAGCTACACACAATAATCATTGAAGACATATATAAGAATGTGTGGTGTCTGTGCTCTCTGACATGGCCGAAAGAACAGACACAACGCATTCATGTAAATGATTCGTCTAGACGGGCAACGGATCAACCTCCGTGTGTGGAGGCACAAGTACCTCCGACCTCCTGCAGGAATCTCAAGAGTTTGGAGTCTGGAGGAAATGGACAGCGACTGCGCATAGGTGGCACTCGGCGTGAATGTGGGTCGGCCGAAAGGCGTGCCCAGTTAGTCCGCTGGAAGGTTAACGCACCTGCCTGCTAAGCACGAGATCCTAAGTTCAAATCCCAGCCCGGTACACATTTCCACTTCTCGCTGCCGATTCTATATTATGTCCTGATGCTTTAAATAAGGAACAGCTCGTGGTCATATTGCATACTGTGATTTTCCTAATGTTGCATTATAGAGTGTTTCAGTACTGCCTGCGGAGTTCTACATCTACATCTACGTCGACATACATACTCCACAATCCTCCATACGGGGCGTGGCGGAGGGTACCTCGTACCACAACTTGCATCTTCTCTCCCTGTTACACTCCCAAACCGAACAAGGGAACCATGACTGCCTATATGCCTCTGTACGAGCCTTATCTCTCTTATCTTATCTTTGTGGTCTTTCCGTGAAATCTAAGTTGGCGGCAGTAAATTTGTACTGCAGTCAGCCTCAAATGCTGGTTCTCTAAATTTCCACAGTAGCGATTCACGATAAGAAGGCCTCCTTTCCTCTAAAGACTCCCACCCGAGTTCCTGAAGCATTTCCGAAACACTCGCATGGTGATCAAATCTACCAGTAACAAATCTAGCAGCCCGCCTCTGAATTGCTTCTATGTCCTCTCCCAATCCGACCTGATAGGGATCCCAAACGCACGTGCAGTACTCAAGAATAGGTCGTATAAGTGTTTTATAAGCGGTCTACTTTACAGATGAGTCACATCTTCCAAAAATTCTACCAATGAACCGAAGACGACTATCCGCCTTGCCCACAACTGCCATTACATGCTTGTCCCACTTAATATCGCTCTGAAATGTTACACCCAAATGTTTAATCGACGTGACTGTGTCAAGCGCTACACTACTAATGGTGTATTCAAACATTACAGCATTCTTTTTCCTATTCATCTGCATTAATTTACATTTATATATACACTCCTGGAAATTGAAATAAGAACACCGTGAATTCATTGTCCCAGGAAGGGGAAACTTTATTGACACATTCCTGGGGTCATATACATCACATGATCACACTGACAGAACCACAGGCACATAGACACAGGCAACAGAGCATGCACAATTTCGGCACTAGTACAGTGTATATCCACCTTTCGCAGCAATGCAGGCTGCTGTTCTCCCATGGAGACGATCGTAGAGATGCTGGATGTAGTCTTGTGGAACGGCTTGCCATGCCATTTCCACCTGGCGCCTCAGTTGGACCAGCGTTCGTGCTGGACGTGCAGACCGCGTGAGACGACGCTTCATCCAGTCCCAAACATGCTCAATGGGGGACAGATCCGGAGATCTTGCTGGCCAGGGTAGTTGACTTACACCTTCTAGAGCACGTTGGGTGGCACGGGATACATGCGGACGTGCATTGTCCTGTTGGAACAGCAAGTTCCCTTGCCGGTCTAGGAATGGTAGAACGATGGGTTCGATGACGGTTTGGATGTACCGTGCACTATTCAGTGTCCCCTCGACGATCACCAGTGGTGTACGGCCAGTGTAGGAGATCGCTCCCCACACCATGATGCTGGGTGTTGGCCCTGTGTGCCTCGGTCGTATGCAGTCCTGATTGTGGCGCTCACCTGCACGGCGCCAAACACGCATACGACCATCATTGGCACCAAGGCAGAAGCGACTCTCATCGCTGAAGACGACACGTCTCCATTCGTCCCTCCATTCACGCCTGTCGCGACACCACTGGAGGCGGGCTGCACGATGTTGGGGCGTAAGCGGAAGACGGCCTAACGGTGTGCGGGACCGTAGCCCAGCTTCATGGAGACGGTTGCGAATGGTCCTCGCCGATACCCCAGGAGGAACAGTGTCCCTAATTTGCTGGGAAGTGGCGGTGCGGTCCCCTACGGCACTGCGTAGGATCCTGCGGTCTTGGCGTGCATCCGTGCGTCGCTGCGGTCCGGTCCCAGGTCGACGGGCACGTGCACCTTCCGCCGACCACTGGCGACAACATCGATGTACTGTGGAGACCTCACGCCCCACGTGTTGAGCAATTCGGCGGTACGTCCACCCGGCCTCCCGCATGCCCACTATACGCCCTCGCTCAAAGTCCGTCAACTGCACATACGGTTCACGTCCACGGTGTCGCGGCATGCTACCAGTGTTAAAGACTGTGATGGAGCTCCGTATGCCACGGCAAACTGGCTGACACTGACGGCGGCGGTGCACAAATGCTGCGCAGCTAGCGCCATTCGACGGCCAACACCGCGGTTCCTGGTTTATCCGCTGTGCCGTGCGTGTGATCATTGCTTGTACAGCCCTCTCGCAGTGTCCGGAGCACGTATGGTGGGTCTGACACACCGGTGTCAATGTGTTCTTTTTTCCAATTCCAGGAGTGTATATTTAGTCTTAGCTGCCATTCTTTACACCAATCACAAATCCTGTCCAGGTCATCTTGTATCCTCCTACAGTCAACCAACGACGACACCTTCCCGTACACCACAGCATTATCAGCAAACAGCCGCACATTGCTATCCACCCTATCCCAAAGATCATTTATGTACACTCCTGGAAATGGAAAAAAGAACACCGTGAATTCATTGTCCCAGGAAGGGGAAACTTTATTGACACATTCCTGGGGTCAGATACATCACATGATCACACTGACAGAACCACAGGCACATAGACACAGGTAACAGAGCATGCACAATGTCGGCACTAGTACAGTGTATATCCACCTTTCGCAGCAATGCAGGCTGCTATTCTCCCATGGAGACGATCGTAGAGATGCTGGATGTAGTCCTGTGGAACGGCTTGCCATGCCATTTCCACCTGGCGCCTCAGTTGGACCAGCGTTCGTGCTGGACGTGCAGACCGCGTGAGACGACGCTTCATCCAGTCCCAAACATGCTCAATGGGGGACAGATCCGGAGATCTTGCTGGTCAGGGTAGTTGACTTACACCTTCTAGAGCACGTTGGGTGGCACGGGATACATGCGGACGTGCATTGTCCTGTTGGAACAGCAAGTTCCCTTGCCGGTCTAGGAATGGTACAACGATGGGTTCGATGACGGTTTGGATGTACCGTGCACTATTCAGTGTCCCCTCGACGATCACCAGTGGTGTACAGCCAGTGTAGGAGATCGCTCCCCACATCATGATGCCGGGTGTTGGCCCTGTGTGCCTCGGTCGTATGCAGTCCTGATTGTGGCGCTCACCTGCACGGCGCCAAACACGCATACGACCATCATTGGCACCAAGGCAGAAGCGACTCTCATCGATGAAGACGACACGTCTCCATTCGTCCCTCCATTCACGCCTGTCGCGACACCACTGGAGGCGGGCTGCACGATGTTGGGGCGTGAGCGGAAAACGGCCTAACGGTGTGCGGGACCGTAGCCCAGCTTCATGGAGACGGTTGCGAATGGTCCTCGCCGATACCCCAGGAGCAACAGTGTCCCTAATTTGCTGGGAAGTGGCGGTGCGGTCCCCTACGGCACTGCGTAGGATCCTACGGTCTTGGCGTGCATCCGTGCGTCGCTGCGGTCCGGTCCCAGGTCGACGGGCACGTGCACCTTCCGCCGACCACTGGCGACAACATCGATGTACTGTGGAGACCTCACGCCCCACGTGTTGAGCAATTCGGCGGTACGTCCACCCGGCCTCCCGCATGCCCACTATACACCCTCGCTCAAAGTCCATCAACTGCACATACGGTTCACGTCCACGCTGTCGCGGCATGCTACCAGTGTTAAAGACTGCGATGGAGCTCCGTATGCCACGGCAAACTGGCTGACACTGACGGCGGCGGTGCACAAATGCTGCGCAGCTAGCGCCATTCGACGGCCAACACCGCGGTTCCTGGTGTGTCCGCTGTGCCGTGCGTGTGATCATTGCTTGTACAGCCCTCTCGCAGTGTCCGGAGCAAGTATGGTGGGTCTGACACACCGGTGTCAATGTGTTCTTTTTTCCATTTCCAGGAGTGTAGATAGAAAACAACAGCGGACCTACCACACTACCCTGGGGCACTCCAGATGATACCCTCACCTCCGATCCATCGAGGGCAACGTACTGGGTTCTATTACTTAAGAAGACTTCGAGCTACTCACATACTTGGGAACCAATCACATATGCTCTTACCTTAGTGGACATCAATGGAAGTATAGTTGGCGGCTCTGGTTTAAATATATTCCGCCATACCATTATGGTCCACCTATTAATAAACACCGTAAAATATACCGCAATTAAAAATAATGAGCCGGCCGGTGTGGCCGAGCGGTTCTAGGCGCCTCAGTCAGGAACCGCGTGACCGCTACCGTCGCAAGTTCGAATCCTGCCTCGGGCATGGATGTGTTTGATGTCCTTAATTTAGTTAGGTTTAATTAGTTCTAAGTTCTTGGCGACTGATGACCTCAGAATTTAAGTCGCCTAGTGCTCAGAGATATTTGAACCAAACGCTTTCCGTAAGTCAAGGAATATGGCATCCGTCTGGTACCCTTCATCCATGGTTCGCGAGATATCATGTGAAAAAAGGCGAGTTGCGTTTCTCATGATCGATGCTATCTAAAGCCGTGCTGATGCATGAACAGCAACTTCTCTGTCTCAAGAAAATTCATTATATTCGAACTGAGAATATGTTCGAGAATCCTGCAACAAACCGATGTTAAGGATATTGGACTGTAATTTTGAGGATCCGTCCTTCTACCCTTCTTATATAAAGGCGTCACCTGCGCTTTTTTCCAGTCGCTAGGGACTTTACGTTCGGCAAGAGATTCGTGATTAATGCAAGCTAAGTAAGGAGCCAATGCAGTAGAGTACTCTCTGTAAAACCGAATTGGAATCCCACCAGGACCTGGCTATTTATTTATTTTCAACCCATTCAGCTGCTTCACAACCCCAGGGATGTCTATCACAATGTCCTCCATACGGGAATCAGCACGAGACTCAAACGGCGGCATGTTCGTACGAACCTCCTGCGTGAAAGATTTGTCAAATGCTAAATTTAAAATTCCAGCTTTCGTTTTGCTGTCTTCCGTTGCAGGCCAGACTGATCAGTGAGTGACTGGATAGAAGCCTTCGACCCGCTCACCGACTTTACGTAAGACCAGAACTTCCTTGGGTTTCCAGCAAGATCTTTTGCTAAGGTGGTAGTGGTTGAATGCTTCGCGCATCGCTCTTTTTACAGCAGCACGAATCTCTACTAACATTTGCCTGTCCTCATTCCCCCGATCTTTCATGTACCGCGAGTGCTGTTCTGCTAAGACTAAGCGTGTACTGCTTCACCGTGCGGTCGCATGGGATTTTGTTTTGGACCTGTAATTTTCCCTGTCTGTGTGCTAACCGGAGCAGGACACACTGTATGCTGCAGGCACATCTGCCACTCCTTCGAGTGTTTAAACTTTACTGAACTTCAGTGTGTGATGTTTGCCCCCTCAGCTGTTTATAGTTTTAAGGTTTTATGAACCTGCTTATGATTACTAATTGTTATCAATGGTGGCTCTGTGTAATTGTCATTCATGCTTTGCTATATCTTGTAGGCGAAAAATATTCAAGAAAAATCGCTGTTTTGTGTGGATTAGTCGATATAGTGGCTAAACCCATCTGTACTGAGGCCCAGTCATTTCATTTCCGCCAGCCATTGTGGCCGAGCGGTTGTAGGCACTACAGTCTGGAACCGCACGACCGCTACGGTCGCAGTTTCCAATCCTGCCCCGGGCATGGATGTTTGTGATGTCCTTAGGTTAGTTAGGTTTAAGTAGCTCTAAGTTCTAGGGGACTGATGACCTCAGAAGTTAAGTCCCAAAGTGCTCAGAGCGATTTTGTTTCATATCCTTGTTAACTCGGCCGTAAGCATTAGGTATGAAATGTTGTTCCAGCGTCACCATAAACAGAAAGCAGCGTAAAGTCTGTATTTCTGCTCCTTGCCGCTTCTCTGGGCAATTGTTCGTAATCAAAATCTGCACGATGGCTACTGAGTGCCTCAGGTGGGCACGTGATACTTGTACTTCAAGCAATAAGTCTGCCTGTACTTAGTGTGCGCCTGCCGTATTTGTTATTCAAAGAGCTTAGTGAAGTATGCTCGACTGCATGTTTGGGCTGGCGAGACATTGCAGCCGAATGAGCAAGCACGAATGCCATCCGCAGTGGTCGGTCAGATACGCCGAAGCCTTGACATTTGAACAGACGACCCACAAACAGGATGTGTCAGTCTGTGTGCATAACAGCGGCAAGTGGTCCCCATTCTGTAATTAAACTCTAGTGCTCCTAATCTGCGGCCTCTTCAGACATGTTAAGTGTCATTAAATCTGAAATCTTAGCTATGTGACATGTGCTTCTGTGTTAACTGTATGTTTTATTTCTTTTAAATGAACCGTCGCTTTTGAAAGACTTGGCGGATTGGAAGTGGATGCCAAAAATTATTGTTGTGATCTTTTTCTCTGTATACCTGTCAATCGTATGTAGCAAACGTTGAATACTGTTGTACCTTACAGAATAAGTGCATAAGTGAACCTCATTCGCGATTTCAGAGCAGTGATTTTCTGTTATTTAATAAGACAACTGTTGTTCATCTTTTAACCTAATTCCAAGTTGTGTAACGAGTTCATGCCTCCGTCTCAAGCTTAAAGAAGAGCTTGAATTTGTTCTGCATATTTAGATTTTTGAAAGTTACCCTTATCACCAACTTTGAACTAGCTAAATGTTGTTAGGGTCCTTTTAAATTATTTCAGTTACTTAATGTCTAAATTTGTTACCAGAGTTTATTTGTTGGTATGATAAATTTTTAGTTGTATTGTTGGTAAAACGATGAATTTGTTAAAGAGTAAACCCCTGAGGTGCAGTCCATCCAATGTGGGTCATTTCATGGCGTTCTTTCAGGCATGAATATCCTCCCCCCCCCCCCCCCCTTCCACATGAGAAAAGAGTATATGGGTAACACTGACAAGACCAACAGAGAGGATGATCGGACATCTCTTAAGACATCAGGGAATAACTTCCACGCTACGAGAGGGAATAGTAGCTTAAAAATGATAGAGGGAGACTGAGACTGGAATCCATCCCCCTATTGATTCAGGGAGTAGATTGCAGCTGCTCCTTTGAGAGGAAACAAGAGATGAATAGAAGAATTTGTGGCAAGCCGCATCAGACCAGTCTGGAGACTGATGACTAAAAAAATATATAAATAAACGAGTTTAGCAAATACCTACGTCACAGATTTATGTCGTGGTTAATCAACAAAAGTGTGTGTGGGAATGAAAGCAAAAAATTGTCCCCCAACTACATCACATGATCCCAATCTCGACCACCTAAAAACGTGTGCACGTAGACATGTTGTAACGTTACACATATTTAACGATCATTTGAAGGAGCAGTATTTACACAGGAACGAGATTAAAAACGAGCAGCCTGTAAGTGAGTTGATCGATATTAATGAGGAAGAAAGAACATGTGGGTTTCTCGAAACTAGATCTGATCATCGAGCATCAGTCCCAAATATTGCCTGTAAATGTAATAGTCCTTTGGTGAACGAGAAAAGAGTGCTTGAGTTTGAGCAGTTGAGAAAACGCGAAAAGGTGAAATTTAAAAGGTACTCTCACTGGCGAGAAAAATTCTACAAGCGGCCACGATGGCAGAGTTGCACCTTCTAAAAGAAAAACATGGTGTGTATTAACATAAGCCTGTAAATAAGTGTAATTTCATTCGTTGTTTTTAAGAATTTAGGGGATCCTCCTGTTTTGTGTAAGCGATAATTTGGCAAATTTAAAATGTAAACGTAAAAGTTAAAGTATAGACACACACTTTAAAACAAGAAGAGAGTATATGTTGGTGCGAAGAGATCGACAGAATAAAAATTAATTTCGTTATTTTCGTATGAGAGGAATGAGTTTTACAGCCATAAAATTAGGGGATGAAGAATGAAACGGTCATTCGTATGAGTTACTTGCAGTATTTTTGACGCCTCTTTCGCGAAGAAAGTATAGTTCGTATGTTATTATTATTCACACGTAATTTGGAGTGTGACGTCATCAAAAATTTTAAAATTGTCCTTGTTTGTAGAAGTGAAACAGGTAGTTATCCGCAAAGTTTAGGCTAGGTTTTTGGGAGTTTATTAGTTAGTTAATTCTATCATGTAAGTTATTTTGAAAGAGTGCTGAATAGATATGTATGTAAAATTTTGGGGACAACTTCGAACTATGTCAGGAAAATTATTTTAGGTATAACTGTTTCATTATTCAATTAGGATATATATGAATTTAGAACGGAGTTATCTGCAAAGTTGAAAGGAAAGTTAAAAGGTCGATATCTGCACAGGGTGCACTAGTTTAAAGTTGCTAACTAAACGCGGTAAAATTGTAGAGCAGTGACAAAATATAAGTCGATTTATAGTGTCGAATAAATTTCGTAGCACGAAAAACGAGTTTTATAATGGGAACAAGGACAAAATACTCAAAATGTCGAGATCAACTCAGTCTTTTGAATATGCTATAGCTCACTTTTTTCTTACTGTCCCGTTAATGAATATGTGAGTTCCACTGACGGTGACTGCGATTTGACGCCATACGTGGCCAAGGGTGTCACACATTTCTGCAGAGACGGCAGGACTGCGAACAATCTGAACTGCGACGTCATAACACAGATCGTGTGCTGTGTTGGTGTTGGTGATGGTGAAGTGCTACGACGTGATAACAGAGAAAAAGTACTTATGAAACCAACACGTAAGCGCGTAAGTATTGACTCGAAAGTTACATGAGAGTTATGTCTTTATATGGTCATTTAATTAGCACGTCATTTTTTTTTACTAATTTGTGTTCCATTTAGAAAAATTACGCTGATAATATGACATATCCTTGCAGGTACATGCTGTTTCATATACCACCACAAATGTACTTACTCCACTGTTTTGCCATGCAAGTAGAGTTTCCAGTGTATTACGTTATGTATGTATTTATTATGTTACATAAGTATGTCAAATTTTGTTGAGCTTAATATGCAAAGTTTGTAACGCCGCAAATGCATATCCTCCTATTTCCATCTATTGTACTATTATTTTTTTCCTTGTTTTGTTACCGCAAGATATGACATTTCTGTCTCTTTATATATTGTAATTGTTTTACTGTTTGTATATATATATATTTATGCACTCATGTCGATGTATAATTGGTTTGTTTCGTAAATATTATTTGTATTTTTACGCTGGGTCTTGCCTAGGGAAAACTGCTATCGAACGATTACGTCGATAGGTCGTGTGACGAATCAAAGTGTGTAGGATCTTTGGTAGTGTTAACTCTGCCGCGTGGAGCGCGGGAAGAACAGTGAGAGTCTGGCGGGAGTAGCGAGTGGAGCAGGTGTGTTGTGTGACGCTCCCGCGAGTTGCCGCGCTTTCGGGGTTTGGCAGCATGTAATTGCGCTCGACTCGCGATGATAGTTTCTGACATGGTGTCGCGGACGGGAAGCATTAGCTAGCGCACATCAAGAGCCCGTTTCGCCTGGTGACCGTGTCGAGAAGAAGGCACGCCAACATCCAGCTTCTGCAACAGCGACGGCCGACAATGAGTGACTGTCGCCACCTCCTCGATCGACGGCTTCAAACCTTCAATCAACCAACAAGGAAGACTAAAAGCACGTAAAGTTTCAGAACTGTATGGCAGACCTCAGCTTTTCAAATTGTTCCATTTGCCTCGCAAAATTACAGCAACTTAGCATGAAACTTTGTTGCTCATTGTCCCAATTGCATTGCGAAGCAGGGTCCCTTCCTTTTCCGAAATGAACCCGAGTGTCGTTGAAATTCAAACGCCAGCATTAAAATAATATAATTAGATTTCACTGCTTTAATTTCAAAGTTCAGTAGCTGGCTACAATATTTAGGTTACACGAGCACAAATTTAGAGTGCGAGTTTTGTTAGCATATTTTAGCTTACCTGTGACTGCAGCTCAGCTTGGTACGTACTAAATTTTACTATTGTTAATTGTTCAGGATCATTTAATTCAAGTTCAAAGTTAAATCTCTTATTTCTAAATTGCGTAGATTCAAGTAGTTTTTGAAATGATTGTTGGGGTAGTCCAAGACTAACCGTATTTTACTGAATTTCGATGTGCTTCAGAAAGAAAGCTTACTATTCACTTCAGTCACTAAATTAACTTTCGATTTTCCGGTTATTAATTCTTTTGCTAAATTAAGTCAGGGTGTAGCGAAATTTATTACTTCTGACAAACTTTCAGTTTTCACACTACACGTGTCAACCTTCAGTTGCCACGCTTCTAGTGTTAATTATATGTGTAATAACCTTTCTTTTTCAGTTACTATAGTAATTGTCCTTAGGACTGGCGACCGTGATTTCCCCCAAATCTCAAATATCTAATTACCGCTAGTTAATTGTTAACGTAACGGCCGCACATTTACTTTCTTTATTAACTTTACCCCTTTTCAAAATTAATTTCCACCAGTTTCATTTGCATTTTTCCTTTCATTTAGATGTAATCCTTTCCTCCCTCTTTACCGATAGATTAACTTCGGTGACGATTGCTTTTCCCAAATTTCCATTAGGTACACGCGGTTTCATTTTTCACTGTCATTCAGGTCGGTAAGTGAGGGGGAGGTTACACGTGGCGACCTGGTGACAGGACAATCTTCGGATTTGAGGTTGTTCTGGAGACGAATTTTGCATTGTGCAAATCTCGTAACAAACTACTGGTTACGTACAGGCCGTTACGTCAGTGAGAATAAGTAGTGGGAGTAATCCTAATTATATTTGAGGTTTGGCATTGATATTGAAAATTATTAAAATGAGTGAAGGCAACAATTACCAAAATTTCGTAGACTTGGATACGGAACAATCGGTCGAACAGTGGGAAACGCGCACCGCGGTACCCATTGTTCAGGGGCAGGCGGCTAGCATGAAAGACGCGACCGCCGAAACGCAACAAAGGGCAGAAATGGAATTCCAAACTTTAGAAAATGTTTCGGAATCGGAAGTGAAAATCAAATCTGAATCCCTTGATGACGAATACGGGGGGACAATTAAAGAGGAAGCCGCTACGGAAGTGAAACCGGTAGTTTCCGGGAATTTAACTGATTTATTGAATGTTTTGATTAATGAAATCAAGAGTCAATCGGCAGAAATTATAGCTCTGTCTGCCAAGCAAGAAGCTCAGTCTGAAAAAATTGAACGAAAGCTAGACAATCAGAACAAAGCTATTAATGTTGTTAACAACAATGTTGGAGTTGTTAATACAAAAGTTGATAAAATCAAAGAAGATATTGTTGTAATTAATACCGAAATCGGTAATCTTAAACAGGAAATGATAGGCGTTCAGGCGGAAATTGCGAGCATAAATACTCGTTTTGATTCCGAAATTAGCAGAATCGAGAAAAGTGTAGGAGAAGCAATTGCTCCGATCATCGAGAATAAGGTGACGGAACAAATTCAATTAGTGAAAAAAGAGGATCAACAGAAGGTGGAAACTTTAAAGGCTTTAGTGTCCGAAGTAGACACTAAAGTGAGGGAGCAGGCTAATACCTGCGAAGAGAAAAAGAGGGAAGTGAAACGCTTGCGACAACCACTTGCCAAGTAATTACGAGAGTGTCGGAATTAGAAAAGAAACTTGATGAAAAACAGAGCTATGTGCCAATCTGTGCACATAGTTCGGAATTGTTGACGAAAAAGGAGCGGTTCGACCCCTTGAAAAAAGGCGGTATACACGCGACGGATTTCATTAAGAATTGTGAAAGAGTTTTACCCAGATCATGGACTAATGAGAGAAAAATTAATGCGGTTATTGATGTGCTGGCTGGTGATGCCAAGCGTTGGGGCTTAAACCTCAACATTACGAACATGACTTTTGACGAGTTTAAAAATTTGTTTCTGGCTGAATACTGGTCAGAGCAAAAACAGCAAAGTGTCTGGCGCGAATTTGTCGTATCGAGGCCTTTCGATGCGAATTCGCGCGGCTCGATGAAGGAGTTTTGTGAGGGCTGGATCCGCAAGTTGGAATATTTGCGTGATCGCCGCTCGGAATCCGAAATAGTCTGGGAACTCTACAAGAAGCTTCCAGATGATACAAAACGATACGTAGGAAGCAATCACTGGACAATCAATGATTTCCTGGGAAGAGTTGAGGACGAGGACTATTGGCGCAATAATCGCGACAGTGGTAGAGGCCGTGGTAACAACAACGGGTACCACAGCAACCACAACAACAATAACCATGGGAATAATGCATACCGCAACCATGACAGCAATAACAATAATGGTTCGGACCGTAATAACAATCGGTACAATGCAAATAATAACCGGAATGACGGAAACCAGTATCATACTAGCGTGATACGGGCTGCGCAGAATAGTAATAACGCCAGAGGGTGTGACCAGCCGCCTCAGCAGTATCCGGGGAGCGTATCTGCTGGGACGAGACAGGGAAACCATTAGCCGCGCCGGTGAGGGGCCGACCGGGCGTGGAGAAATTTTGGCGGCCCAATAACAGGAGAAAACCCAGGTGTCGTCGTTATGAAAATTCCGTATGGAATAATCAACGGCGGGAGAGTGTGCCAGTATTAGGAGAAAGGAGTGCGCCCACAAGTAGTAAATCAGCTGTATACATGGCAGCAGAAAATACATTCACTGTCAGTGAGAACAATTTAAGTAGTGTTCCGGAAATCGATTGTAAAGTGGCAGCTGTAATACCCACAGCGGAACTGGAGATTGAGTTTAAGAATGATTCGCAATTGTTGAGAGAAGATCAGATGTCGGATAAAACGTCCGTCATCGAGCGAGGGGATGCAGAGAGGGATGAGGTCTGGTTAAGGCAGTTCGGTCGCTTATATGACGAACTAAGAGATTATAGGGGCCTGTACGGGAGGAGTGTTTATAGGGAGCGCGGGCAGGATTTGCCGCGTCTCGTCCCACAGGAAGATAGTATTTGTGAAGTGATGGAAAGTTCTGGCCCTAACCGGCAGTCTTTACCAGAAATAGTTGATGTTAATGGGGAGCACGAGCAAGATTCGTCGTGTTTCGTCCCGCAGGAGTTAGATGTTGAAGTAGTAACGGAAAGTTCTGGCCCTAACCGGCAGACTTTACCGAAAGTTATAGTGGTAGAAGTAGCCGACCCATCCGACGCAAACCTCCAGTTTAAACATTGCGAGAGTATTAAGGAGAAAGATTACGAAAATTTTAGTGATAGCCGGACACGATTGGTAGAAAAGCACATAGATTACAGCGTGTATGAGGTTAGAGCTGACATTATACAGTCAGACGATAGCAGTGTGGGTTGCGCAGATCCAGAGGAAGTAATTTCAGATGCTACTAGGCACATTCCTCCAGGTAGATTGGCAGATGAGATCAATCTGACCAAAGTGGAATCAACGAAGGTGACAATTAGTGAATTGATAGCAAAGCAACACTCACTAGTTGACGAGTTACAGGAAAAGGTTTCGGTATTGGAGGCGAAGCTACAGACTAAGCCTCAGGACAAACGTGTTAAAATTAAAACTGTATGTAAACAGAGGCTGAAAAAGCCGCCAGATAAATCGGATTTAGGATCAAAGCCGGATGGTTTTTTCTGGAATGACCTGGATATAGACGAGGATTTACTGTGGGAAAATAAAGAAACAGTCGAGGACAAGTGTAGACAGATAGTAGTGTCTGTTAATACGCACGACCTACAACTAAACGTGTTGATTGACACCGGTGCAGAATTGAGTGCTGTATCTGGGAAAATATTTGAGTTACTGAAGGACAGACCTGGCATCGTAGTTATGCCAGTAACAGGAGTGAAAATTATCGGTGCTACTGGGAAGGCCAGTAAACCGGTCACAAAACAGATTTTTGTCAACTTCGAGATATGTGGGGCACGATTTGAACAAGAGTTTGTCGTCGTGCCAGACTTAACTGCGGAAGTAATTATCGGGTTAGATTGGCTATTAAAGTACCGTGCAGTGATTAATTGCGAAAGCAAAACTTTGACATGTACGTCCCAAGATAAAACAATAGTTGTTAGTTTTGACGAGGCAGGAGACGGTGTGCATAGGCAATACCAGCCTATACACATTGTTAACTGGCCGGATGGTATTGATGTAGGTATGAATTTGAACTGCCATAACATGAGGAATTTCGGCATTGACAAAAGTGTAGAAAGTGTATTGGAAGAGATAATCAAATTCCCTCCACGGATTAACATTAGTATTGGTGTGAAAAAAGATCGTTTGCGAGAAGTAATGAAGCTAAAAGCTGATGCTCGCATACGTCGTCATGACGCTAAAGCGCGTTTTGCTAAGTTTGCAATCGGAGACTTAGTACTTGTAAAAGCTCATGAGAAATCGAGCGAGATAGACCATGAAAACTCTAAATTTAAGTTTGTTTATAATGGACCATATAAAGTCATTGGTATGCCTCACACAAATGCTTACGGAATATTGTAGACTTGAAATTGTACCAACCTAGGATCGATTAATACCACACAATGGGTAATTTATACAGTATGTAAAATAGAGTGTAAGATTTAACGATTTGCTAGATTGCCATGCTTTTGCCTGACCTAGAGGTCATTAAAGAAGTTGTAATTAATAAGTAATTTATGTTGATTAAATGATTTAAGAGTTACTGAATATTAATCAATTTAAAAATCCAAGCTGCTAATTTAAGTTTTCAGCTGAGTCACAGTAGATTAAGCAACGTAAATATGATTTTGTAACTAGCTGTAAGATTTCATGAATATGTGTTTTACTAGTCATTGCCGATGTACTTAGACGCTGTTTTAAGTTTCAGGCTAGTACATGCGTGTGATGATGGACAGTGTTGAGTTATCCACTGTGATAGTATTAAGGGACTCCTTGAGATTACTCGGGAGTGAGTTTTTCCTAAAGAATTCAGTGAAACGGACGTTCTGGAAACGCCGTCACAAGGGCGAGTGAGATCAAGCGTGCCGCACACGCGGGCGCAACAATACTGGCGAGGCGAGCCGCTGTCGGCTCTTGTGCCGCTGTTGGCTCTTGTGCCGCTGTCGGCATTCTTTGTACTTGCGAGTACGAAAGGCGGAATAGTTTTTCTTCCCGGACAGCTGATGTGGAAGAATTCTGCTGTCAATATTTATGTTTTTTTCGATCTACAGAATATTATTTTCTTGTTTAGCGTTAAGTGGAATCTCATGACGAGATATTAATTATGAAAAGGTTATGTAAAAATGTGTATTCTATGTAATTAATTATTAATTTGCGTATTTTGATCTACCTGTTTTTATGACCATGTACTCTGATTAATTTTGCAAATAGTATTCCATTTCTCATAGTGTTACGAATTTTAATGATTTTGGAATAGCTAAACCATTTTCTATATCTTCTATGAATTTTAATATGTTGTCAACCTGTTTTATTTTGTGCAAGATGACAGAGTGGAATAAGATTAGGAGTGTCTCCACTCAATTATTATGGTCTAAAATTTGATTTATGATTAATTAGACGAATGCTAAAGTTTGTTGATGTTTTGAGCATATGCATTTCCGCTGTTTCTTTTTTGGGACATTTTCTGAGTCTGTTTACGTTACACGAACATCCTCAGACAATGTGGGGCACGTGTAACGCCGGAAATGCATATCCTCCTATTTCCATCTATTGTACTATTATTTTTTTCCTTGTTTTGTTACCGCAAGATATGACATTTCTGTCTCTTTATATATTGTAATTGTTTTACTGTTTGTATATATATATATTTATGCACTCATGTCGATGTATAATTGGTTTGTTTCGTAAATATTATTTGTATTTTTACGCTGGGTCTTGCCTAGGGAAAACTGCTATCGAACGATTACGTCGATAGGTCGTGTGACGAATCAAAGTGTGTAGGATCTTTGGTAGTGTTAACTCTGCCGCGTGGAGCGCGGGCAGAACAGTGAGAGTCTGGCGGGAGTAGCGAGTGGAGCAGGTGTGTTGTGTGACGCTCCCGCGAGTTGCCGCGCTTTCGGGGTTTGGCAGCATGTAATTGCGCTCGACTCGCGATGATAGTTTCTGACATGGTGTCGCGGACGGGAAGCATTAGCTAGCGCACATCAAGAGCCCGTTTCGCCTGGTGACCGTGTCGAGAAGAAGGCGCGCCAACATCCAGCTTCTGCAACAGCGACGGCCGACAATGAGTGACTGTCGCCACCTCCTCGATCGACGGCTTCAAACCTTCAATCAACCAACAAGGAAGACTAAAAGCACGTAAAGTTTCAGAACTGTATGGCAGACCTCAGCTTTTCAAATTGTTCCATTTGCCTCGCAAAATTACAGCAACTTAGCATGAAACTTTGTTGCTCATTGTCCCAATTGCATTGCGAAGCAGGGTCCCTTCCTTTTCCGAAATGAACCCGAGTGTCGTTGAAATTCAAACGCCAGCATTAAAATAATATAATTAGATTTCACTGCTTTAATTTCAAAGTTCAGTAGCTGGCTACAATATTTAGGTTACACGAGCACAAATTTAGAGTGCGAGTTTTGTTAGCATATTTTAGCTTACCTGTGACTGCAGCTCAGCTTGGTACGTACTAAATTTTACTATTGTTAATTGCTCAGGATCATTTAATTCAAGTTCAAAGTTAAATCTCTTATTTCTAAATTGCGTAGATTCAAGTAGTTTTTGAAATGATTGTTGGGGTAGTCCAAGACTAACCGTATTTTACTGAATTTCGATGTGCTTCAGAAAGAAAGCTCACTATTCACTTCAGCCACTAAATTAACTTTCGATTTTCCGGTTATTAATTCTTTTGCTGAATTAAGTCAGGGTGTAGCGAAATTTATTACTTCTGACAAACTTTCAGTTTTCACACTACACGTGTCAACCTTCAGTTGCCACGCTTCTAGTGTTAATTGTATGTGTAATAACCTTTCTTTTTCAGTTACTATAGTAATTGTCCTTAGGACTGGCGACCGTGATTTCCCCCAAATCTCAAATATCTAATTACCGCTAGTTAATTGTTAACGTAACGGCCGCACATTTACTTTCTTTATTAACTTTACCCCTTTTCAAAATTAATTTCCACCAGTTTCATTTGCATTTTTCCTTTCATTTAGATGTAATCCTTTCCTCCCTCTTTACCGACAGGTTAACTTCGGTGACGATTGCTTTTCCAAAACTCCCATTAGGTACACGCGGTTTCATTTTTCACTGTCATTAAGGTCGGTAAGTGAGGGGGAGGTTACAAGTTAGCAAGCTGATGTGCCACTTGATGTGGAGTTGTGCAACGTTACGAATATTTAGGCGCTCTAGTCTGCCCGCAATACTTCAGCTAAGTACGATGAAACTGTTGCACTGCTGAATGATAGCGGCCCAGATCAGAGTGGGTGCTCCGGTCAGCCTGGTTAGATGACACTTTCCAGCAATCCAAGAGCAAAAATGAGCAGTGTCACCAGAATTTGGAAAATCTCAACATGGAGAATTCGATCAACATGTCGATCGCTTAAGAGGGCTGACTGTGTTCCCAGAAATGGCAGGCTTTGAAAAATGGCTTCATACCGCTCTCTGCATAATAATTTACAGTCAGATAATAATGTAAATCTGAGTACATCAATTATTCTAGAAAAATGAGACGCATCCAGTGACACAACTGTAATGTAAATACCTTTAAGAAAAAAAATTTATACAATGAACCTCCAAACCGACAACTTTTGATCGCTTCATGCGATTTCAACAAACGATCACCTCAGACGATATTGTAAAACTAAATCTGTCATCCCTGAAAACTATATATCTGTGACTATATTCGTCTTTTATATCTCTTCCATTATACATGTTTGTCAGAACATCGTATACACAGCAACCGTACCTTATATTGTCATACCTGTATAGTCATTTAATGAATGGTTTACTATTTTGAAAGCAACTTTATTTACATGTTTAGTGCAAGTGACATTAGAAACCTGTGCTAGTTAAAAGTGGTCAGTCGCATATGTTAGCGGACACCACAAATGTAGAGAGAATCAAAAGACGCTTCTGTCAGGCTGGAATAATTTATTTTCAAACATTATACAAGGACAGTCTGTAGTCATTTATCATGGGCTCATTCTCGCAAGAATACTGACTTATTTATTTGTGGATAAACCATTATTTGTAATTATTGTAAATTGGATAAGTATGGCAAAATATATATAACATATCTTTATTTAAATATTGTTTTAATATATGAGTCTAGCCCATCAAGTAGCCAAAGTGAGAACGATGTAATTTTGGTGGTTAGGTCTTCAGCCAGTGGAAAGCAGACAGTAGCGTAACAGTACGAGTGTGAAGTACAGACTGGAAATTTTCGAGTGAAGAGCCCAGATGAGCGATTCTGGAGAACTTATATCGAGTTCTTGAAGAAGGCACGTGATGACTGGGTGTTGTGTGCTGTCCTTAAGTTAGTTAAGTTTAAGTAGTTCTAAGTTCTAGGGGACTGATGACCATAGATGTTGAGTCCCATAGTGCTCAGAGCCATTTGAACCATTTTTGAAGAAGGAAGACCTTCCTGTGGTAACATACATGACTCAACTGTAGAGTTGCTTGATTCTGGCCGCAATCATACATCTGAAGAGACTTTAATTCGAGAGATATGAACATGCTCCAGATTAGAGCGCTAACATTTCCGCTTGTGACACGGAACTGCGCTTAGACGAATAGGAGTTACTATTCTTTGTGTCAAATGTATCAGTTTGTAGATCATCATGTTGAATTTTAAACTGTTTTGAGCTGGTGAGGCTTTTTGTGTACTCTGATCACGAAATTGACTTAATTTTTCACATGCTTATATGACTATTTAGTTTGGAGGTTTTCCTGCCATTCTTGTATTGCTCTCAACGTTTTACTGTTATTGATAATGTTATTTTCTGTGTGTGCTTTAACTGGGAAACGGCTTTCCCGCAGTGAATACAGCGGTTCCCGTGAGATCACCTAAGATGAGCGCTGTCGGGCGTGGTCGGCACTTGGATGGGCGACCATCCAGGCAGACATGCGCTGTTGACATTTTTCAGGGTGCACTCAGCCTCGTGATGCCAATTGAGGAGCTAATCGACCGAATAGTAGCGGCGTCGGTCAAGAATACCATCATAACAGCCGGGAGAGCGGTGTACTGACCCCAGGCCCCTCCTATCCGCATCCTCCGCTGAGGATGACACGGCGGTCAGATGGTGCCTGTAGGTCACTCGTGGCCTGAAGACGGAGTGAATGCTATGCTTTAACTGAATACTGCATGACTTCTTCCCATTTGTTTGAGATGTCCTTTCTTGAATAAACTGTAACTGGGTAACCTCTTTTGATGCTGGTCAATTGTCAGGATGAGCATTACTGCAAAGGGCATTTGATTCTAAAGCATTATGTCAGAGTGAAAAACACTAAATAAATTCCTTTTCTCTCATAACAACATGTGGGCAGGGTATGTACTTCCTTGGCTCGGGAATGAGGTGGAATGAAACAGCTTTTTTTACATAAGATAACATTTATTTAAAGTTTTGTACAATGCTTTCCTTACTGGATTGTTCTGGCTGGGAGAGTGGCAGCTGTGTCGTCTGTGAAACCTTCTGCTGCGTGGACGGTCGCGTCTGATTATGCCTGGCAGTGTATAACTTGTGTCACTGTTTCGCCCAGTTGACTGGAGATGCGCATCGTGAGGTGTCCCGTTCAATTATTGAGAATGAAGTCGTGAATCGGATGGTGATACCTTGGATGTGGCGTTACAGTGTTTCTCTTCTCTATGTGGCCACGTGTGTTGTGCATCGGCCAGCGGAGCAGCGCGGTGGGGGAAGGCCAGTGTCACGTACTCGAACAATGGACTCCAGCTTGCCAGTCTTTGGCTGTCAGATCTTCATCACCAGCTCACAGGTGACTGCTGATGTGAGGCCATCTCCTTCCCGTCCTCACGAGTCACCCGGGTACGTAGAAATCTGTCTTCAAATACCTTCTAACTTCTGTCTTCTGGCGGCGATGCTGCTGCAGACTATTCCATTACAGCGGCGGACTTGGTGCTTCAGCAAATGATGTAGTCTCTTCCTGCATGACAGTCTTCAGCACCGACTAAACTGTACGGGAACTGAAAACTACTGTTGGGCCCACTGCGTCTAGCATATTTATTTACTTCAGTTCACTGGAGGTGAACGACTTCACGGTCATTGCCTCTTCTGTCACGTTGAAAAGCTTCTCGAAGAATAATCTTAACGTCACTCATTGGCTCTTGGAATGTAGGCGAGGGTTTTTGATCACATGTGACAATTGGTTGGGCGATGCCCTGACGGCTGAATCGACAGTTTCCGCTTATATGGGGAGGGCGATGGCTTCTCCTGAACGTGCTGACTTGCAAGCGCCGGCCGTTGCCACTGCTGCTCTGCCCGCTGTTTGCCAGTGTGTAAATCTTCTAAACTAAACTAAGTTTTTCATTTATTTTCTAATTTCTGCTTCACTTCACATTGGTTTTACTAATTTATTTACCTGTCTTAAGTACCACTCACCAAAACATTATTCAACATTATTTAGTGTTGTCTACATCTATTGCAGATGTTAGAACATAACCTTTGTTATTAAATTAAACAGTTAACTTTTGTTTTATTTTTCTGTATATTTTATTAATTCGCAGTAAAATCACTAGTTCAGTGTTCACTTCAACTGGTCTGTCTTTATATCTGGTCTATTGCTGAATCCAGTGCAAGCCAGCTACGATCCCCAGCTGCATGTGCACGGCCTCTGTTTGGAGGGGACCATAGACTCGGCCTTGATGTTGCCTCAAGCTGCTGTTGATCTTATGTTAATAACATTTATCAGCTTGCCTTGTTGGGAACTATGTGACTGACAAATAGTGAAACCATTAAATAGGTCTTTCCTTTCAGAGTATATTTTCACTATGTAGCGAAGTGTGCGCTGATACGAAATTTCCTGGAAGAATAAAACTGTGTGACGGACCGAGACTCGAATTCGAGACCTTTTCCTTTCATAGTGAAATGTTGTAGTGTTGTAGTTCTTTTCCATCTTCCCTTTTTTTTGGAGTCTAGCCTTAGTTGCACCTGAGTACTAGGGAGACTGGAACTCTTCAATGCACAATAATGTTCCTTATCTTTTGGAAGATACAGCATCCCTCCCCTGAGGGGAGAGGAGGGGGACTGACGAAGCCTGCTTGGTTATCTTCATACTAGCCAGAGTTTGTCAACGTACTAATTATGGTACGTACACCTTTTTTGCTCCCACTGACATCTGATCGCAGCACTCAGGAGAACGGTCTATCAAGCTAATATACCACGTCAAAGTTTCTATGCAGCTTCAGGGTGAGACGCAGCGTCTATCTCCATCGAGACGACGTTAGTTTCCTTCAGCTGACCCAACTTCCGGTGGCAAACTCTACGGCGGCTACTGACTGCTACTGAACATCCCCAAGACTGCTGTCTGCATCGAACTCATGCAAGACTGTAAACGATGTATATGTTGCTGAAAAATAGACAACTGAATAACATATTGCAGTTCCAAAGTTTATATTCATTGGAACCTTACTTCTACGTTTTTACAAAAGAAGAAGTGAAACTGGATGAAAATTGCCTTGTTAAAGAGAGGAGCTCGTTTGAGAGAAACATCAAGTGAAAAAGAATCAAACAGAGGTGAGACGAGTGAGCTGGGTATATCTTATGGAACATGTTCATTTCGGAATTCGAATAGATGAGATAATTACGTAATTTTTACGTTTGAAAATAAGACCACAACGCTAAGAAAAATTTTAAACTCGAAAAAGAAACTGTGATCCAAGCCTTCAGCAGAACATTTCAACTCAAAGGTTCGAGCCACCTAATGCCTTTCCAATGTTTTCTGAATACTTCATTAGTTCTGAACTAAAACTTAGAATAAGTACAACGAAACAAGAAGAACCAGGATCGCTATGCACATACAATATACAACGCTCTGGAGTGGTTTCGGAAAGCATTAATGTTGCAGGTGATAACATTATAAACACATCACTAAGTTGTTAAGAATATCAGATAACTGAAAACATTAGCTAGGCAACATTAAACTTTTTATTTTTTCCATTATTGTTATTTCATCCCCTTCGTCCCAAACGTCAGGGAGCTAACTGGTCTGTGATATAGGGAATCCGCTGTTCAGCCAATTGGCAACGTAAAATTTAATGAGAGGGAAAACAAAGAAACAATTAGTGGAGTTATTTAAGTCTAATTTAAAAATTTTTAAAGGTGAAAAATAAGATGGAAATTTTTAGATATAAGCCAGGTAACATCTTCCATTGGAAGTTAAAAACTGTAACAATAAGAGATAAAATGAAATACAAGAAGCACTGATTTAAAATATTTGAAACGTTTTTCAGAAACATAGATATTTAAAAGGAGAACTTTCCTGGCACTTAAAACTTGAAGATGTAGATCTTGTGTTTGTAATGTACATATATTGTGGAATATCCTATGTACGTATAATCAGTTGCACACTGTGTCCAGGAGTTCTCTTCTAGCTGCAAACGTAGATGTCACTAATGAACTTATTTTCAGTTATAGCTGTTTTACTTCACTGGCGATTTTGTTGAACGAATATTTATTGTGAAATATGCACTGTTCATTTTAAGGTGTGCTTTTAGAAACCGTAGGACGGTTAGTATTCGTACCGCTCACTTTCCAGAAAATATGCTTTAAATTACACACACATCAAAAATTTTAGCCTCACACAGGATCCCAGAACTCCTGAAGATAGACGTTGACTGTGGATATTGTATCACAGACACAGTCCCTTTGCCTGTTCAGAGATGTCACTAAACCCGCCCTAAGATGTAAACAACACTGCATGAGCAGCGCCTATTAGACAGAGGGAGTCCGACAGCCAATCAGTTCCCTTCACTCCACCAGGAAAGAGGTACACGGTTCGTGTTGTCTGTAGTTCATCCATGCCTAGACGGTCAATACCGCGGTTCGATCGCATCTGCATTGTTAGTTTGTGCCAGGAAGTGCTCTCAACAGGGGAAGTGTCCAGGTGTCTCGGAGTGAACCAAAGCGATGTTGTTTGAATATGGAGGAGATACGGAGAGTCATGAACTGTCGATGACATGGCTCGGTCAGGCCACCCGAGGGCTACTACTGCAGTGGATGACCGCTACCTACGGATTATGGCTCGGAGGAACCCTGACAGAAACGCCAGCATGTTGAATAATGCTTTTCGTGCAGCGACAGGACGTGTGTTGCGACTCAAACTGTGCGCAAAAGGCTAAATGATGCGCAACTTCATTCCCGACATCCATGGCCAGGTCCATCTTTGCAAACACAGCACCATGCAGTGGGGTATAGATAAGCCGAACAACATGCCGAATGGACTGCTCAGGATTGGCATCACGTTCTCTTCACCGATAAGTGTCGCATATGCCTTCAACCAGACAAACGTCGGTAACGTGTTTGGAAGCAACACGATCAGGATGAACGCCTTAGACAACTGTCCAGAGAGTGCAGCAAAGTGGAGCTTCCCTGCTGTTTTGGGGTGGCTTTATGTGGGGCCGACGTGCGCCGCTGGTGGTCATGGACGGCGCAGTAACGGCTGTACGATACGTGAATTCCATCCTCCTGACCGATAGTGCAAGCATGTTGGAGACATTCGTCTTCATGGATGACAATTCGTTCCTGCATCTTGCACATACTGTCAATGACATCCTTCATTATAACGACATCTCTTGACTAGAGTGGCCAGCATGTTCTCCAGTCATGAACCCTATCTAATATGCCTGGGATAGATCGAAAAGGGCTTTTGATGCACGACGTCACCCACCAACCACTCTGGAGGATCTATGCCGAATCTTAGTTGAAGAGTGGGACAATCTGGACATACAGTGCCTTGATGAACTCGTGAATAGTATGGCGCGACGAAATCAGGCATGCGTCAATGCAAGATGACGTGCTATTGGGTATTGGAGGTACCGGTGTGTACAGCAATCTGGACCACCACCTCTGAAGGTCCCGCTGGATGGTAGGTCGACATCCAATGTGTGGTTTTCAAGCGCAGTAAAAAGGGCGGAAATGATGTTTATGTTGTGATCAATGCCAATTTTCTGTTCATGTTCCGGAACTCTCTGAACCGAGGTGGTGCAAAACATTTTCTAATATGTTTATTTCACTCGCTCTTCATAGTTAGCAAGAGTAGTATAATTTAAAGCATATTTTCTGGAAAGTGAGTGGTATGAATACTAATTGTCCTACAGATTCTAAAAACATACCTTAAAATATACAGATCAAATATCACAATAAATATTCGTTGCACAAAATCGTCAATGAAGTAAAATGGTTCAAATAGCTCTGAGCACTATGGGACTTAACATCTGAGGTCATCAGTCCCCTAGAACTTAGAACTACTGAAACCTAACTAACCTAAGGACATCACACACATCCATGCACGAGGCTGGATTCGAACCTGCGACCGTAGCGGTCTCGCGGTTCCAGACTGAAGCGCCTAGAACCGCTCGGCCACTCCGGCCGACTGTCAATGAAGTAAAACTGCTACAACTGAAAGCAAGTGTATAAGTGACAAGCGTGCGTGCAACCAGAACAGAACTCCTCGACAGAGGAACGAAGAATATATCTGTATATGAACATTACAAACAGAAGGTGTCCATCTACATCCACGCAGATACTCCTAGAGACACCGTACGGTACACGGCGGCGGGTCCCCTGTACCACTTCTCATCATTTCCCTTCCTGATTCACTAGCAAATATAGCGAGGGAAAAACGACTGTGTATATGCCTCCATATGAACCCTAGTTTTTCGTATATTATCATCGTGGTCCTGAGGCACAAAGTATCTTGGTGGTAGTAGAATCGTTGGGTAGTCAGCTTCAAATGCTGTTTCTCTAAATTTTCTCAGTAGTCTTTCTCGAGCGTCGACTACCCTCCAGGTATTGCCATTTGCGTTCCTGGAGCCTCTCCGGAAAGCTTACGAGCTGCTGGAACCTACCAGTAGCAAATCTAGCAGCCCTCCTCTGAATTTCTTCGATGTCTTCCTTCAATCCGAACTGGTACTGATCCCAAACAGTCGAGCAGTACTCAAGAGAAGCTTTCACTAGCGTCCTGTATGCCATATGCTATACAAATGAACCACTTAATCCTGAAATTCTCCCAATAAACCTTGCCTAGCACGGTTCCCACACCCTCGTTCCACTTCATATCTCTTTGCAACGTTATGCCCAGATACTTAAACGAGTTGATTCTGTCAAGCAATACACCGGTAATACTGCATCCAAATATAGCAGGTTTGATCTTCCTAATCATCCGCATTAGATTACAAATTCTCCACATTCAGGGATAGCTGCCATCCATTACACCAACTGGAAATTTTGTCTAAGTCGACTTGTATCTTCCTACTATCTCTCACCTTCGACATCTTACTGTACTCCACGGCATCATCAGCAAACAACGGCAGGTTGCTGCCCAACCTGTCCACCAAATCATTTACGTATATGGAGAAAAACTGATATTTCAAAAACTTTAAGAAATGATAAATACTACTCCCAAAAAATTGCCAGCGGTCAGGTCTGAAGTGGTGACCCGCAGCACTCAAACCAGGTATGCTAACCACTATGCGATACCGCCCGCACTACAGCTCGTGGAAACTTTTGCCCTTGTCACGTTTAAATTAATATACCGGGTGATCAAAAAGTCAGTATAAATTTGAAAACTTAATAAACCACGGAATAATGTAGATAGAGAGGTAAAAACTGACTCACATACTTGGAAAGACATGGGGTTTTATTAGAATCGAAAAAAAGTATTTCTAGACGCGTGAAAGATCTCTTGCGCGCGTCGTTTGGTAGTGATCGTGTGCTCAGCCGCCACTTTCGTCATGCTTGGCCTCCCAGGTCCCCAGACCTCTGTCCGTGCGATTATTGGCTTTGGGGTTCTACCTGAAGTCGCAAGTGTATCGTGATCGACCGACATCTCTAGGGATGCTGAAAGACAACATCCGACGCCAATGCTTCACCATAGCTCCCGACATGCATTACAGTACTGTTCACAACATTATTCCTCGATTACAGCTATTGTTGAGGAATGCTGGTGGACATATTGAGCATTTCCTGTAAAGAACATCATCTTTGATTTGTCTTACTTTGTTATGCTAATAATTGCTTTTCTGATCAGATGAAGTGCCATCTGTCGGACATTTTTTGAACGTTTGTATTTTTTTGGTTCTAATAAAACCCCATGTCATTCCAAGCATCTGTGTCAATTTGTACCTCTCTAACTACATTATTCCGTGATTTATTCAGTTTTTAATTTTATACTCACTTTTTTATCACCCGGTAAATACACATGGTTTACCCAATTTTTCGTTTTGGTTAATAATACTACATTCATAGTCGAGGTGTATAGACAACAACATTAACTGAATTACAAACTCACAGATTTAGATACAATTCACGAAGTGTATAGAAGTACGAATGATGGCTTCTAGAAACCGAATGAAACTTTGTACACATGCGTATCTTTGTCATTTGTAAGGAAACATAAAGAAAATAATACATAATGAAATATATTAAGTATTTTTATTGCATGACCTAAGGGTAATGGTAGAGGACTTCCATGTAAAGTGTCAGACCTGTTTCTCACAATTCAAATGCTCTGTTCACAGTTAACTAGACCCGAACACGTTAACGCACCATAGAATTAAAATAGATGTTTGATATGGTGAGACGCGACTGAAGAGAAACGGGGAGGAGAGAGGAAGTTTGTATTGTTTTCAGCTGCTATACGCGAGCTGTTAGATGGGCTAAGAGAGAAATCATGAGGCCTTTGCCGCCATTAATGAGTCATGAGTGGCACACAGTGTCTTCGATTACATCAGCCGCGAGCAGTGCTCGCCACCCGCTGGGTATTTCGCCACGATTATTTATGTCACCATGAACGAGCTGGGAGCTCAATGTGAGGCTGAGCCATACTGCTTCTACTTTCAGGCCAAAACTGTAAAATTCAAGGCAGTCTACGGGGCTATAACGGCCATATACGCCAATTCCGCCAAATGTATCCTGTAATCGTTAAAGTAATAACGATTCTATTAATCTAACTGTGAGAAGGAAAGCGACCAGAGACATTCTCTTCGCAGTTACAGATATCATACTATTTTAATGAAAATTATTGTCACCATTACTATCATTTTGGCACTACTAGACTTCATGATTTACAGCAAATAGAAAGCCACAATATCCTGTTAGTTATTCTTCGTATGCACATGCCTTTCATTGTCTTATTAAGGAGGAATTTTTCCATCCTCGTACCCCATAGTTCCCGTCTTCTTGCGATTTCGTGCCAGACCAACTTCCGAGTCCAGAGATTTTCAGCGAAACCATTTTTACACCTTTTTTCCCAATTTGTTATCCCTGCAACTTTCAGGCCTTCTTTTATTAATGCGATCAGTTCCATTGGCTCATTATTAGCTCAGCTAGGAATTTTGTTGATATGCAGTTAATCTGTTTGGTTGCACAATCTATATAGCTCTATGTCCGTAGAATCACAGTGCAAACGGTTTACAACCTATAAGCCATTTGAGTAACAGCACACTGAACGTCGAAAGCAATTGTTGATGAATATGTTGCATTTTGTACAACTGAGCCTTGGAAAATGTCCATTGTCTGTGCTGAACCTCGGTCATAGGCAAACATTTTTATTCTGGAATCTGTGTGGAGTCGGAGTACGAATTATTGGCAGGGCTACTTGACGAAAATGCTCAGTCTGTTCATCGATTGCTACAGACAATACCATCCTTCATGAGGCAATTGTCGATAAAAACTTTTATTATTCTACACTGGCGGCAGCTGGCTTTCAAGGTAAAAATTCAAATATTAATCTGATCTCAGTGTGAAAGGAATTCCCTTTCCCCAAAGGAGCTTCGAGATGATGTAATTTTATCAGAACGTGACATAAATTATAATGTAAATTCAAATAATAGTTCGCTTCAAGAAGTCAAGACTATAAAAAAATTAATTTAAAACAATGATTGATTTTCCTTACCTCTTTTCAACGGCAAGTTATACTGTGTATGATAGTTGAAAAACTCCTTTTCAATGAGTAGTGCTAAAACCTTATTTCGTATTATGTCTTTGTCTGTGCCCTCTTGAGCTCTGATAGTTTAAGAATTCAGCTGAAACTCCTTATACCACCACCTCCGAATATAAGTTACCCAAGACATGAACCATTCCGTAAGCTAAACACAATAAACAGAATATTAGACGGGATGTATCTGACTTATTTCGAGATAAATGTAGACGAACAATTCCATACTTGAGTTGAATGAAACTGCATGTTCTAATTCCTTTTGTGAGAAGTGAGTAGGATTAGTTTATTTGAGAGCTGTAAAATAGAAACATTAAACTAATGTACTAGACTTGCTCTTTTAATAACGTCGAATCTGTTTGAAACTATACACAAACTTTACTTACTTAATTTGATGTATGCCCTTGTCGCTGGTCGCCTCTAACAGCTGGAGCCATAAGAGATGGCTCAGTTGTTTAATTGTATTCGGAAGGACCTCGGTTCGAATCACATTTCCCTCAGTTAGTATTATGTCTTCTGGTTTTGATCTAAATGGATTAAAGCTAAAGTCTGATTGCTGTCGTTGATGGAAACATGACCGACTCTGATCCTGTCCTTCTCCTATTCGCTTCTGCGGTTCTGCTTTATCGGGTATGTCTTCAGTGGGATGTTAAATATTAACCCTCCTTACTTTTTCGACACGCAGAAGATTCAATAAAATTATTGCGTTGCTGTTTTCTTGAACTTTGGAAAATGAAATTGGTTCCACAAGAATACAAATAAAAGAAATGAGGGAAATCGGAAGGCCATAGTTTCGAAACTGTACGTATTTTTTGGAAAAAAAAGTTAATTTTACGTTGCTCAGGAATCACTAATCAGCCAAATATTTTGAGTAGGACTGGAAGTTCATTTACTACTTTGTTGCTGCCATCATGAATTTGTGCACTGTATATCTGTATTTTATTCCTCTGTCAGAGATTTCGTATATGTATGTAAACATTCAAATTGATTGACGGAATATCAGTTACATTTTGTAGAATCTGATGTGCAGGACTACTGACTTCCTATTCGTAGAGTCACAGCTTTCGGCTAGGGTATTTTGTTGCTTCATTTCCTGATTATGTACTTTATTATATAGAGCGACGAGATATGGGCCGCGGACAAGAAATTAGAGGACATTAATGAGTTTTGTTTTGCTACTACGTGAGGTCCCGGAGGCAAATCTGCTGCTGCAGTGTTTACACAAACTACACAGAAAAATATTCGTGTACCTCTTGCTGCAAACAAACAACTCTCCAGCATGTGCATTCCAAATACACGGCGTTCCTAAGTCATTGTCAGCATAGCATTCAGTCCTGTAGAATATGTAAGCGTCTGTAAGTACACTAACAGATAAGAAAAGTGAAGGATGCAGAAGGAGATGAACAAACGAAATGAATCTTCTCTGACTGAGAGGTTATGTGATATTATTAAAGTGGTTGCAAAATCGCCTCAAATTCACAAAGATCTTGACAGTATGAACCCACTTATCAGCAGGGCGTTGCACCCACTCTGGATAGAATGCATCCACTGACTTGGTTGGGAT
This sequence comes from Schistocerca piceifrons, assembly GCF_021461385.2. NCBI lineage: Eukaryota > Metazoa > Arthropoda > Insecta > Orthoptera > Acrididae > Schistocerca > Schistocerca piceifrons. The sequence continues at coordinate 655,216,314 of NC_060142.1, forward strand.
GAGTGTCATGAAGCTGTTGTACCGTCTCTTGAGGCAAGGTGGCCCACAATCGTTGTAATCATTTGGTGCTTGCTACCCTGGACACAGGTACCGACACTGTTAAGAATCTGAGATGGACACACGTTACATTGGGGACAGATGTGGAGATTCTGCTGGCGAGATCCTCAACATCACACAAGCACTTCGTAGAAACAAATGACATATGTGGATGAGTAACGTCCTTTTCAAAAGTGGCACCTTAATACTGTCACACAAAAGGTAACATACCACGGACCGGGGAATGTGGCACAGTGTTTTGCACACGGGATTCGCATTCGGGGGACAATGGTTCAGACCCACGTCCTGCCTTCGTGATTTGGGTTTTTCGTGATTCCCCTAAATCACTTCAGGTAAATGATGAGATGGTTCCTTTGAAAGGGCACCACTGATTTTCTTCCCCCTCCTGCCCTAATTCGATGGGACCGCTGACATCGGTGTTTCGCCCACTCTCCCAAATCAACCAACCAACCACACGAGGACGCAAGGTGTCAATGAACTACTGTTGTCCCGTCCTGCCATCAGAGTTACAACAGCCACTACCCTTAGTGATCAAAGATTCACAACCATTGGTTTCCCACACCATGCAGCCAGATGTAATGGCGCTGTATCTCTTCAAAATACTGGTAGATGAGATCTATCACCAGGCCGCCACCGTACTCGGCGAAGATGTTTATCCGTGGTAGTGCAAAACCGCTATTCATCGCTGGGAAATCCGCCCCGATAGCTGAGTGATCAGTGCGACGGACTGTCATGCCAAGGGGCCCGGGTTCGATTCCCGGCGGGGTCGGAGATTTTCTCCGCTCTGGGACTGGGTGTTGTGTTGTCTTTATCAGCATCATCATCATCTCATCTCCATCGACGTGCAAAACACCGAAGTGGCGTCAACACAAGAGACTTGCACCAGACGACCGATCTCCCTGACGGGAGGCCGTAGCCACACGACATTTCGATTTCCATAGCTGGATACATTCCGAACTCGTTCAACTGTAGCCCACGCTTCTCCGTCACGATCACTCAAAACATAGGATTTTGTGTTGTAACGGTGCTGATGGGAGCCCATACACAGAATGGTACATCCAGTTGCTGCCAGTGTCCGACCAGTGGTGCAGGATGACCCAGAATATTTCAAGGAGCCCGTTAGTTGTTCACAGGTGGTAGTCGCAGATGTGATGGTGTTAGTATCCTCCCTTGTTGGATTGGGCGCGGTCGGTAGGAACCTTACTGCCAGTATGCCTACCCTCAGATCATCATGCATTCCAACAAGACACCTCTGTCAGATCAAAATACCCCACAAGTGTAGCTAATACATGGTTCGACAAACCCATAATAAGGCCCATTTTCATTTCTGCCAGATGTTAAAAACGCTATCGTATACACGTATGAGGCAACCGATGCCGTTAAAGCCATTTATATGCCTTACCAGGCGTAGCAACTACAGTAAACACTGATTACAGTCAAACAACCTCGCTGTTGTTCTGCCACAGTGAACTGCAGTTCTAATCCTTTACATACCAGCCTATGGCATGATCGAGTACGGGGTTCTGTTGGCTTCCGACTTCAAGGTCTTTTGCCAGGTAGTGTATCTGAAATGCATTTAGCAAGAAAACCTTACAACCGTTACGTCATGTGGTCAACTTTGGGTCTCCTGGCGTTCACCACTATTCGAAATACATTTTTTTTTAGCATGGGCAATGATTAAAAAGCGAAATGACTCAGATGATAACCCCGTCACCGATACATTCCCAGTGTGTAGGGTGAATGAAATATTTCACACACATCTTCTTCACGCAGCAGTGTAATGCATGTTTCGCCATTGTTTCCCAGTTTCTCCGCCACATATAGCTGTTAACTTGTTCCACATTTTTCAAAAAAATGGCTCTGAGCACTATGGGACTCAACTGCTGAGGTCATTAGTCCCCTAGAACTTAGAACTAGTTAAACCTAACTAACCTAAGGACACCACAAACATCCATGCCCGAGGCAGGATTCGAACCTGCGACCGTAGCGGTCTTGCGGTTCCAGACTGCAGCGCCTTTAACCGCACGGCCACTTCGGCCGGCCCACATTTTTCAATAAATGGCTCTGAGCACTATGCGACTTAACTTCTGAGGTCATCAGTCGCCTAGAACTTAGAACTAATTAAACCTAACTAACCTAAGGACATCACACACGTCCGTGCCCGAGGCAGGATTCGAGCCTGCGACCGTAGCGGTCGCTCGGTTCCAGACTGTAGCGCCTAGAACCGCACGGCCACCCACATTTTTCAAACTACAGTACTAATATATAAGAAAATGCTCAAAGAGGGAATACTTTTCTGCGGCAATTCCCACCCCCATATCAAATGCTTCAAATTGCTCTAAGCACTATGCCACTTAACAACTGAGGTCATCAGTACCGTACAACTACTTAAACCTAACTAACCTAAGGACATCACACACATCAATGCCCGAGGCAGAATTCGAAACTGCGACCGTAGCAGCAGCGTGGTTCCGGACTGAAGCGCTTAGAACCGATCGGCCACAGCGGCCGGCCAACCTCCATGCCATAAGTCACAGACTTTGTTAGAAAAACAAGAGGTGTACGCCATTTATAAAGGAAAAGCCTCCTTCAGTTCAGAACTCTATAATATCATACACCAGATACTTCATCCATGACTTGGCGTTTAACAGAGCGACTTTGTTTCTTTCCATAACATTTTTTACGAAACTTTCACAATTGTATGTCCCAAAGAGGTCGGTTTGCAAACTTAAGCCAAAGTGAAGTCGTATCGCGTTGCCGCACAAAATTTGAAACGTGACCATACCATATGCTGTCTGATTGGTAAGCTTTGTACCGGAGACCAAAAAATTTGTTGTTCACGGACTACTACCTCTTTGTTTAAAAACCTACTACTAAGTTTCTGTTCACAGGAGGCATTTTTACTGATTTATTTCCTACGTATCCGGATGGTTCGTTAACGAGAGCTAGTATTGTGGTTACTGTGACTGTGTATCTCACTGAATACTTAACACCGTTTGAGTTACTCCTCGTAAAACGCCACTGCGACATGTATTTTAGCCTGCCCTGTGTTATTCCAGTATGGATATTTTTCTCAGATTGCAGGAAAGGAGAGATGGTAACGAGGCTCGCGAGCGAGGAACAAAACAAGAGGAGTCTCATAAATTACTTTTAAAGTTTCCTCTGCGCGGGGCACGAAAACAAAAATTTCTGCGACAGTTGCAGTCACAAAGGAGGTGAACAACTCCAGCAGTAAATCACGGACTTCTGCAAGCCTACACGTCTCGCGCAGAGCGCGGAATCGTAGCGGTCATTCGGTCAGTCAGGCTACAACGGGATTGGGACACGTAAAACACGTACTGTGTCTGCGCGCTCTGCCTGCAACTTCCCCATTGGACAAAAGTTTCCTCTCAGTCACGCACGAGACGTCATGAAACAGTCAGACCAGCCTCCTATTTTACGAAAGGCGATTGTAGCAGAAATATTGCTTGTACACACCAGTCGATGTATTAGTTTGGTACGTAAGTTCGTAGCGTTTCTGTTTTGCGTATTGGTATTCCGGTTGGTTACCATGGGTTTATTTATCGATTGTCACCATTTATTTGTAGTTCACTGTTGCCACTTGAATCTCATTATTGTCATTTAGAGATAGTGAGTGGAGCAGTGGACGCTACAAAATGGAGAGCCTAGTGGAGCAATCGGAACATCTATCTATAACCTTATCCTGCTCCAACTACTGCCAGGTCTGCGTGCTGACGAGTCCTCTCCATTGCGCTCGGTCCACCCACCATTTTTCTTCCTCCACTTGCTGCCAGGTCACACTTCTCTTTGAACAGATATTCTCACTCCCATTTTTCACCGTGTTCTTGGGCGCCCTCTAGGTCTTTTACCATCCATCTGTAGTTGTTCCATAATTTTGGGGAGTCTCTGCCAATGCATCCTCTTAACATGCCCATACCATCTCAATTTCATTTTTTCAATTTCTTCTCTCATACTTTCTTATTCAACGTCCTTTCTAATCTCTACATTTCTTACTCTGCCCATTCTTGTTTTTCCCTTAACTGCTCTCAGAAATTTCATTTCAACTGCTTGCAGTCTGCTCCAGTCCCTTCCTGCCATTGGTCATGTTTCGCCACCATAGGTGACAATAGGGAAGTAATAATTGTTATACATAAGAAGTTTTGCTTTTTCTGAAACTTCCTTATTCCAAATCAGGTGTTTTATTGTTTAGTAGAAATGGTCTCCCTTATGTAACCTCCTATTAATTTCGTTAGTTATTTTTCCATCCCTAGAAATGTCACTCCCTAAATAAGTGAAACTTTCTACGACTTTGAGGTGTTCTCCATTCAAGGTAATGTTTCCGTTGATCCCTTTCCCTCTTCCAGATACAATTGCTTCACTCTTATCTTTATTTATTTTGAATCCATATCTTTTCATTATTATCAATTATTCTATTATTTTATTTTGTTGTTATATTATTTTGTAGATTATATTCTATACATTAAAAATAAAACAATCGGAACATATCCGGCTTATTCTCCTCCTTGAGTTCAGTGGAGGGGTGGCAGCAGAGGAGGTAGACAGAAACATTAGCGCCTTGTACTGGGATAGCACCATTGTACAAAGCGTGCTAAGGAAATGTTTAACTCTTTTTAAGGGGGACCATTTTTATATTAGGGACTTTTCAAGTTCGGAAAGACCTTCGGGTTTTTATGAAGATCGTTGTAACGCATAAATGATTCACGATTTTGTACTCGAGAACTGGCAAATGTGGTGAACTGTAATCATTCCAATATCATGCGACATTTGCAGGCAACGGGGAAGGTTGAAAAATCTGGTGTGCGCTTGCCGCATGTTCTAATCCGAAACCACAAAAGTCAGCGGCTGACCGTATGTGCATCTCTGCATGCTCATCATCAATTGGATCGTCGATAGAACGGACCATTCCTATCCTGTATCGTCACTGGTGACGAGAAATGGCGATTTTATGGTAACATAAAGAAAAGAAAGGAATGCCTGACCGCTAACAAAGTAGTATCCCCACGTAAAGAAACCTTGCGTGCATCTGCAGATGGTAATGTTGTCCACCTGGTGGAACAGCGATGGTGTGATGTACGACGAACCGCTTCCTCAAAGTGTTACCATTGCTGCCCACATGTATTGTCAATAACTGAGACGTCTTACATACGTAACCTAAGAACAACATCCAGGCTGTGTAAGAGTGGTAGTACTGGACGATACAGCCCACCCGCATTCTGCTACACTGTCAAAAACACTATACAGGGGGTCCTTTGTGAAGTCATCCTGCACCAACACTATTCATCTGATCTTTCGCACGTCAATTTTCACCTATTCCGCTCTCTATCGAACAACTTTCAAGGAACTTCCTTTCCATGTGAAAATACCCATATGATTCGACGAGTTCTTAGCCTCAAAACTGTGTCACTTCTACAGGGTCGCAGTATTGAAAACTTACCTCAGCGTAGCCAAACTGTTGTACAGAGTGAAAGCGAATATATTATTGATGACTAAAGTATGCGTTATGCGTATCAGTTTTGTTTATTAAACCTGTTGGAAAACGCCACGAACTTATCCATCAAACCAAAAGTTCCCAACATTTTGCTGGGTTGCCACAGACTATAGTTCACGTTAGGGCAGAGATGTCCTGTTGTTGAAATAACTAGCATCTATAAGCGGCACGCCGAATAAGTGATTACACAAAGAATGGTACTTATTAGAAGATTTACTAAACAGATAAACTGTGAGAAATTTAGTAAATTCATTACTTCGTTTATAGAAGAAATGTATTATGAGATGCTTACATTCGATGTAATATATTCTGTTATTCGTCTCGTTATTTATTCATTATGCATGTCGGCGGTTCTTCCTGACCATGTACAATTTCCCTTAGTACATCTATTCTACATTCATCAAGTTATGAAGGAAAGCGAGGAGTAACTTATAAGGAGAATTAAAGTTCAAAATGAATAATATCTTTGAGAACTGCTAATAACACTGCAATGCTAGCACAGACGACAGATGACTTGGAAGAACAGCCAAACAGTAGTTTATTTATATTTAGTTGGCTGGTTGTTAGGTCGGAAAGCAAAATACATTGCATTGGTGAGGTAAAGTTGTACTGTATACATTAATAACTAAACATTGTCTACTAACTACCATTTACCAACTAAACTATATGAGTGTTTTCTGTTAATAATGTTGTGAGATATTTTTTTTAACATTTGTATTGCTTACCTCTCTTACGTTTGAAGAGAGTATTTTCTAGGGTTTTTACTCCTGTAAATGACGAATGATTTATATTTCCTTGCGTTGTGGTTGTGTTCTACCTCGATGCCGTGAATATTGGAAGCATTTCTGAATAGTGTCTAGAATTGTAGTTGGTATAGGATTATGCTGGGTAGTGTTAGGAATTTAAGAGCATTTAATGCGGTATAAATTATTCTCTCCTATTAAGGTTGGCCATCATTTTTGTTGATCTCTTTGAATATTTCATTGGTGTTTGTTTTGGAGTTGCCTCGCCACTAACTTTTGCCATAACTTAACACCGAATGGATTAGGGCCTAGAATATCATTTTCAGAATACCTGAGTCTCTTAGGTTGGTGATAATTTGCAGCACATGTAAATTTGAGCCTAGGTTTTCGCTGACATATTATATTTGGTTATCCCAGTTTACATTCCGACGATTACTGTTCCAAAGGAATTTATGTGATTGGAGGTTTCTGCTATGTAATCATGTGTGCAAATGTTGATAGCTTCATTCTGTTGGTTTCCGTTTGGAATCTATGCAAAATGTTTTAGTTACGTTGTTATGCTAATTTATTTCACTAAATTTGCATTTATTTCTAGATATACTTAGTCGTTATCTGTAAACAGTAAAGGTATGTTGTTTGCATAACAAAAGATGTTGTCATATTTAATAAAGTTTGGGACGTGATTTGCGTATAAAATGAAAAGCAATGGGCCATGAACGGATCCCTGTGGGAGAGAGAAGTGTAGAAATGTCACCTCAGATCTTATTTTTCCTCCTCACGTTTTTGAAATTTTTGTATATTGGCTCCTGATCCTCAAATAGGATAGAATTCAGTCTCCTGCGTTCTTTCTTACACCTGTACTCTTCTTTCTTCACAGGAAGTTCTGTGGTCTTTACAGTCAAATACCTTTGTTTAACCTGTACGCATTCCTACACATTTATTTCTCGAGTGTAAATGAGTTATGACATTTTCGATGAGCTCTCGGTCTGTATCTTTGAAAAATTTTTCTTTTTATAGGCAAATTGGTTCTTATTGATTAGTTCATGTTACGTTGAAAAGCATTGAGTCTCTGTACATAAACTCCTTAAAAATTTTTTTCGTATGTCTCGTAGAAGAGTTATGGAACTATCATTTCTGGGTCTATCATTTCCTCTCTTGTATTCGTTTACCTCTTGACCCTGTGGTTTTATAAATGATGTCTGTCAGCAGTTCGCAAAAAGTTCTTCCCAGAGTGATGTGTTGATTATTATGACAAAGGTTCGTTGAGTTCTACACTACTGACTTCTGTTACCTATAATGTATCTTCTTCTGTCACTGGAAATAGTAACACAAGTGTTTCGAGGCGACTAACAAATTTTTCCCTCTGTTATATTATTTGGTTCATTTTTCCGCTTAGATATTGGGCTACTATGGCAAAATGGTATAATTTATGTTTTGCTGTGTTTCTGTGTAAGTAGGCTGTTTAGGTTTTTTTATTGGTAACGCCACCTCTGTATGAAAATCACTGGCTGTGCTGTGTGCAGTCTGTGGCTAGTTTGCATTGTTGTCTGCCATTGTAGTGTTGGGCAGCGGCAGCTGGATGTGAACAGCGCGTAGCGTTGCGCAGTTGGAGGTGAGCCGCCAGCAGTGGTGGATGTGGGGAGAGAGATGGCGGAGGTTTGTAATTTGTCATGAACTGCTATATTTATATATGATGATATCAAGGTAAATACATTGTTCGTTCTCTATTAATATCTTTCATTTGCTAACTATCCCTATCAGTAGTTAGTGCCTTCCATAGTTTGAATCTTTTGTTTAGCTGGCAGTAGTGGCGCTCGCTGTATTGCAGTAGCTTGAGCATCCTATAAATATAAGTGTCCAAAAAAATTTTCGCCGGCATTGTGATACATTCACGCATTTACACACATTTCATAACTCTTAAAGTACGATTCTTGGTTTCCAACATCCTGTTTCACAAGTCAAGAGTCCCTACCCACTATTCATTACTCCTTACCTTATTACACATATACGTATCCATCGACACTCGTCAATATTTCGTCATTATAAATATGAAGCATAATCAAATAACTCATATAGCCTCAGCCTATTAATCATAAACATACCTCAGCAGCATAATACACATCGTCGTCGTAAAAATAACATCATAACACCTCAGTCAAATCTCAAAATCGTCGTAGCTTCCTCCAATAATTAAAAAAATTCTCTGCTCATGTCAAAAGTGTCATCTGCCTCAAACGTACTTTAAAAATCATGAATCCATACCAAATACATCATTCAAAGCTCTCATAGTATCACAATGGTTCCGAAAAAATATGAAGAGTTCACACAGTACAGACAAAATACAATTTCGTAAGTGTGAAGTTATCCAACAGTGTAATTACGTAAACATGTGTCACTGACGTAGTAAAAAAAATGTTTACCTCTCAGTTAAATGATCAGATAGCTGTGTAATTTGTGTGTTAGAGAAATATGGTACCGATGTGTAAAGTTGTATAAGCAAATACCATATTAGCTAGGGTTCCTTGTGGTTGCCACACACATGGTACACAAAGTAGGCGTATACCCCCCTGAGGATTAATGTAATTATACCCTCAGGTGTTACAGATTACAGCAATGGAATGAAATATATCACGGAAAACTTTCTTTGTAATTCAAAAATCTTGAAAAATAAATGGCTCAAGTACAAAATCTCTCAAATGCGTGTCCTGTAGCGCTAAATGTGCGTCTTGCTGTAAGATAATTCTGTGGAAGTGTCGTACTTATCGTCCTCCGAAAGCCAAGTTCTGCAGAAGTCAATGTACTTACCTCATGATAAACAAAAGTGAAATGCTTTATGTAAAGATATCTTAGTTATTACGCTTATTGCCGTGGTGAAGAAAGTACTGTGCTGTAACGTATTGTTGTGCTACGGAAAAGGCAATCTCATTGTTGCTGTACCACCAAAGTTACTACTAAAACATGTTTTACTTTCCAGAAGAATTCAGAAAAACTGTGCAGATATAAAACAGAAACACCGCAAAAGCAACATTGTAAATTGTCACTCATTAGTAGCGTCGTGATAAAATCGTGTAGCTGTCACATAAATTAACCACTGTGTCATCTGGTATCTCTCAAAAAGTACTTTAATTCAGGATGTATTTTCAAGTAAACCAAAATGTTGCATTAAAATCTCATTAGCAGTAATGGTAAATGTTCTAAGTATGTAAGCCTTATAGTCGTTACGTAATCGTGCAACTAACAAGCAAGAATGTACAAATACAACACTGTGTCGTCTGTTCACTATAACAATGCATTCGTAATTTCTGTTGAAAAATGTTCCCTAGGTTCTAGACTGGATATTTAACTTCAAACATTGTTGCATGTTAGCAGTTTCTTAAGTCTAACACAGCATACTAGTAATGTAAAGTGAAAAGTTATATGGCAAAGACAAAGTTAAAAAGCAGATTATCTTTCAATAAACGGTTTTACATGTGAAATATGGTGTAAACCTTTACTCTTCCTAGTACGCAGAATTTCAACTTGAATGCAATTATCATGCGGTATTCGTCCGTAAAGAATACTGGAATTTTTCTTAATGTTAGCGTCTATGTTATTTTTTCCTGAGCCAGCCGGCGCAGGTGGCTGCCTGCGGCGCGAGTCATTTTCTGCCTATTTGTTGGCGCGCGTCGTTATTGGGATTAGGAGACCTAACTTCTACAAATTCGCCTTGCCGAGAGGGCCCAGCTCTGTTAGAGTCCCGCCAGTTCTGATGAAATTCACGTCTATCGTTATGATTATATCGTCTGTCGTCATGTCGGTAGTTCCTGTAGTTTCTTTCTTGTCGGTCATGTGGTGGAGAATTTCTCCCTGAATCGTAACTGCGCGCTGGACCGTTGCGTCTGAAATTATTCTGTCTCCCTTGATAATAACAGTTCTGGTTACCATATTGTCTGTTTCTATGATTGTCTCTGTCATATTCATTACTACGGAAATGTGATCTTTCTTTGTAACTATTATTACTCTGCCAGTGGTTGTCATATGGGTGGTGTCTGTTTTGATCACGATTTGCGTTGTGAGAATAGCCTTGCCGTGTCGTCACGGAATTGTGACGGATGTGCCCTGTAGTGATTGTTTTCCCGTTTTCGCATCCCGCGACTGTCTGTGTCAATTTCTAATTCTTGTAAGAGTCCCTCAAAAGCTTCAATGTCGTCTTTGCAACGTCCTGCCAAAATAATATGCCGTAAATGTTCAGGTAATTTGATTAAGCTAATGCGGATGAGTTCTGAGGGGCTGTATGGGTTTGACAGGTACTGATTCTTGTGCAACATGTCTTCAAAATGTTTCACAAGACTGGAAAATTCAGATTGTTCGAGGTGTTTCATCATTATGATGCTATGTTTTACACGGTCTTGTGTAGCTTGAGACCAATACGCTGAGAGGAACGCATGGTAAAATTCTCCTTCACTGTGACAATCGTGAATTACCGATCGCATTCTTACAGCTGGTTCATTCTCCAAGTAGCCACACATAAATTCTAATCTGTGCTCTAATGACCAGTTGGGAGGAAAACAATGAGAGAATTGATGGAGCCATGCTTGTGGATGAATGTCGTTGCCAGAATTCTTAAATGTTTTGAATTTACGTGTAGTAATGAACAGCTTATAGTCAAAGTCATCATGTCGGCGAGTCGCATATCGGTCATTGTTACGTCGTTTCGGCGGTTCCATTTCAAAATTCGGTGCACCTTGCCAATTCCTTTCATAACTTCCGAAATGCCCTGTGTTATTATTTTGTGGCTGTTCCGTATTTCTAAGTCCCTCTTCCCGTATTGGAGCGCGAGTGGCCTCTGAAATACGTAATTCTTGTATTACCTGTGTCAGCTGATCTTGTACTTCCCGGATTTCTCTTTGGTACTGTGTATTGATTTGATTTTGATTCTGTCTGAATTTTCTAATTTGTTCATACTCTTCTGTGTCAGTGAAGGCTACAGGTCTTGTGTCATTCAGATCATCATCTACCTTTGTAGATAAGTTAGTGACCTGATCCGAAAGTTCGGCTACTTTCTCCGATAGTGAACACATTTCCTCAGCGTGTTTTTCTGAACCAAGTTTCAGAGTGTCCATTTGTGTTGAAATCGTATCTACTGTGTCCTTTAGGTTTTCTTGAGTTTTTGCAAGTTGCGTAACCGAATCGGTAGATGCAACTGAGTCAATTTTAGCTTGCAAGGTGTTGTGATTTTCATGAACAATGGTTTGCAGTTCTTTTATGGCTGCTTCGTGATTCTGTAATACATTTTCATGCCGCGAAAAAATGGGTTGAAAATGCTCACAAATTTGTGTTTTTATGTCATTACAGACTTTTTGACATTTCGATTCAATGTTATGTAACTCACTAGTTAAATCTTCACGTGTTTGTTCAAGTGTGGTGTCTAACTTTTGAAGATTTTGTCCCATTGCGTCTAACTGTTGCTGTGTTTGTCTCTGGTGTTGTTCCATTGTGTCTAACTTTTGAAGATTTTGTTCCACTGTGTCTAACTTTTGCTGTGTTTGTCTCTGATTTTGTTCCATTGTGTCTAACTTTTCAAGCTTTTGTCCCATTTGTTGCATTAATTGTAATAACAATGCACTGGTGTCTGAAACATGTTCCTCAGTGCTTTTCGGCAGTGAATTTGCACCGGCAACATTCACATTTTGACAAGCGGAAAATGTGTCTTGACTCATTTGAGAAAACGGTGAGAACCCAAAACCTGAGTCTGTAGTATTTGCAATATTGTGTTCTGTCATTCCCGATTCCTGAGGCGAGCTGTTGCCAACCAATCGATCGATAACGCTTCCCTGTTCACTACCTGTTTCACTGTCTACACCATTGTTTGCCGCCCGCTCCATTTCCCTATGCGCAATTACCAAATTACTACTTTGAACATTAGTTAATTCATTACCCAGTGGTGCTGGCAAGCTACGCTCGTCGTCACTATCATTTCTCAATTTACTTTGGAGCCTAGTGTTACGTTTTTCACACGCCATAATTGTCACAATATTTCACACGATAACACAGAAAGGCACAATTTGAAGTGCAAAAATAGGAGAACACATTAACATAGCACTGAAAATAATATCTAGTTAATTGCAAGCGTAGCTGGGAAATACTTGGTGCAAATCTATATGCATGCCACAACTGTTTTACTGTACAACAATGAAAGGGTACAACTACAAAGGGGATTCTCTCTACAATTACGCGCTAGCAATAAACAAAAGCTACACTAAATACACAAACTACAAGAAAAAATCAGAAGATTCCAGTGAGGTATCCTAGGCTAAGGGTCGACATATGAAACGTCCCGTTTGAACAAATTATACATGACTGTGCTTAAACTGACACACAATATTTTGTTAGCGCAACGCAATCTGACTTTCAAAATTCCCTACAAAAGAATGGCCCTGACTAACATTAAACTATACCTTTCACAAATCACTTACCTCACAAAAATCTTCACTGCTCAAGCTACTGCAATACAGCGAGCGCCACTACTGCCAGCTAAATAAAAGATTCAAACTATGGAAGGCACTAACTACTGATAGGGATAGTTAGCAAATGAAAGATATTAATAGAGAACGAACAATGTATTTACCTTGATATCATCATATATAAATATAGCAGTTCATGACAAATTACAAACCTCCGCCATCTCTCTCCCCACATCCACCACTGCTGGCGGCTCACCTCCAACTGCGCAACGCTACGCGCTGTTCACATCCAGCTGCCGCTGCCCAACACTACAATGGCAGACAACAATGCAAACTAGCCACAGACTGCACACAGCACAGCCAGTGATTTTCATACAGAGGTGGCGTTACCAATAAAAAAACCTAAACAGCCAACTTACATCTGTTGTTTGATGGTATACGAACCGTATTTATAACAGAACAGCGAACCTTGCCTTCATCAACCTTACTTGTGTAAGTCTCTGCATCCAGTGGATTGGACGCTTGCAGTAAATTGTCGTATTCTCTTTTATAATTTTGGTATTACACTTACATGTTTTCAACACTAGTAGTTTCATATAACCCATACAACATTTTAACTTAGTTTCTAGTAGTCAAATTACATTCATTGTTATTGGTGGTGTTATTATTAGTCTTTTTACGGGGAATGTTGTATGAAGACAGTAGGAGAAGGTAATACTGAAATAAGTCGCTAAATGTCACTTTATGGTCTAGCGTTTTCCCAGCATTTCCCATCCTTAATTTAGTTTAAGCCTAAGGGCTGTTAGGTTTTCATCATTTAGGCTTCGTATGTCCCATTTTATTTGTGCCTATAATTTTGTGGCAATACGATTATAGCATATTTATATAGCATTATTGTCTTAACAGGTGTCCCATAACTTCCATTTTGTGCTGTAAATAAGATAGGTTCATGAATACGTGATCTATCTAAGCTCAGGAGTTGGCAGTTGTACGTATTGGGTTTGATGTTACTCTGTTTAATCTGTATGTTTTCACTGTATTAAGAAGTTTCCTGCTGACATTGGAATTTTGTAACTTATTTATGCTTAGGTTTCCTAACATTATAATCGTGGAGTTTATTCTTATAACGCTGTTTAAGATGTCTGCGATATTTACAACTAAATCGTCTGTGCATTCACTTGGCGGTCTATAGACGTTAAGGAGGAACAGTGATCCTCCGCTTACATTTATTTTCAGGCCTGTCACCTCTATTAGTCTTTAAAGGTTATATTTTTTGCAAAAGTCAAGAACGTCAGTACGATGTCTGTTTTTCTTGCGACAGGTTGTTATTATGGGTCCCCCACAGTTACTATTCCTTCGTAATGAACTATCCGTTACACTGTGCAGTTTCTGTTCATTTTGTTATGCATTATTATTACAGCTCTCTCAGCCTTACTATACCTTCTGAATGAACTAGAGGCTACACTGTATTTAACTACAGTAAGATTTAAAATTTAATTTCCATTTAATGAATCTTCTGTCAGGACTGTAATGTCAGCAGTTTCAGCGTTTTGTATTTTTTTCTGATTGGGCTACATCTTTTTTCTATATAGATTTGGTGTTTGATTAACTTTATATTTGAATGTCCTGGTTCTTTCTTGGGGAGTTTTCTATGTTCTGTTTAGCTTTCTGTTTTACCTGGTCTTACAGTAGTGCAACTTATGTATTAGTTAGTGTTCTTCTATCCCCTACTGTTGCTTTTTCGAATAAAATATGCTTCACATGACTTGGCTGCCTCACGTACCTTCTAGATGGGCGTCCTGACTTCCTTCTGCTTATGAGATGGTTGTTTCTGGTGTTAAAGAGGATGCAGTTGCTGATTTTGTGGTTGGTGCTGATTCTGGTGTGGTTATAGAGGACCCTGATGAAGTTTCTTCTGTTGTCAGAGCGATTGGTGCTAATGCTTGAGTGACTGATGCCATTGAGTTTGTAGGTCCTGCAAAAGCAATAGATACTGCGGTCTCTGAGACAAAATTGTTGATAAATGTTCACGGTTGCATTGATGGGCATCTTGTTTTTTCGGTGTAATTTATATAGTCAAGATCACTGTAAATTCTTGACACATGTTCTTTCGTTTTTCTGTTACTCTGAAGCACCGTTCAGTTCTAGCTTGTAGTATTTGATTGTTGTCATACATATGTGTACTGCTTTTTTCTGGTAACCTCGGAAAAATTTTAGTTTGCACGTGTCGTTTATTTGTTTGGCTATGCTTTCTGCTTTCTCCTTTCTTGTCCCACATTCAGTTGTTTTCTGAGATGTGACATTAACATATGGAGTTTTAGTTTCTTTCTGCAGATGACAAATATCAGTCTCTCACAGATTTATTTTTTCCCTTCTCTGTTAAGTGGAAACCTTGTAAAGTATATTTGTTTCACTTTAATCTTTCCGTTTCCAACTTTGTAGCTCTACTTCTTTTGTCTGCATTTCATAATTCATGTCTTGTCTCTATCAGTAATTATTTCTCGCTGCAATTTTTGAATTTAGATGTTGTTCCTGATGTCGTTTTGGGATAGGGTGGATTATTATACTGACTTTATATTCATTTCTAGTACAGTCTGTAACATTTCATGTACGTATTTTTTTAAACACTTGAATGACACAATCCATCTCAATTGTACCTCATATTAACCTACAGTTAAAGTATTAATGCAACTAACCACGTTTTTCGCGATTATCTTTAAGGCTGTTTGGTATTTTGCACCTGGTAAGAAGAGGGCAGCTTCTCCTGTGGGGGAGATCCACACCCTTTTCCTGGAAAACTGCTATTTTTCTGGAATTCTGTATCTTGTGTTTCTAAGAAGAGTTGGTGATATCTGGAAAGGAGTCTATAAGATAACCATCAGCAAATGTAAATAACGGTAATGACATCTATTCGAATTACATCACACAATTATAAGGAAATTATATAAAAGGCTGAGGTATTAAATATGGTAAGCAAATGTTGCTCTTTTAGCAATAAAATTACTGGCGATGACTGTGGTACAGGGGGTATAAAATGCTGACACGCCACAACAAAAATGTCTGCAAGAAGAATAAGAAATTTGGCAACATCGAATATAAATTTAAATTGTAAAGGTCTTTTGTGAAGGAATTCGGCTGGAATGTAACCTTGTACTGAAGCGAAACATGGACGGGAAGCTGCTCAGATAAGAATTTGAGAGAAGCTTTTGAAATATGGTGCTTCAGAAGAATACAGTCGGTTAGATGGATATACCAAATAATTGATAGGTTACGGAAATGAATTGCGAAAAGAGAAATTTATGGCACAACCTTACTAAAGGATAAGATTCGTTGATGGGAAACGTCGTGGAACATAAAGGAATCATCTGTTTTGTAAGGGAGTGGTACTGGGTGACGAGGGTAGGATTGCGAATGTCTCGAATATAAATTGCAAGATGCACTGAATGTAGATTGCAATAGTTATAAAACATGAAAAGACTTGTGCAGTCCAGACTAACGTGGAGAACTCCATCAAACCCGACTTCAGACTGAAGGCCCCAACAACAGCAGTATAATTTTATGTGTGTATTCAGAAGTGTGACGCTCAGATACTGTTTCTCATGCACGTCTTGCTTCTCTGTCGGCATATGTTGATAACAACAGTACAGGTACACTAGTGAAATTTAGTTTTTCTGGCCCAGTATAAGGAAAATAATTGCCAAATAAAATGGACGACTTAATGAGAATATTATAAGCTATAAGGACGCATAGAATTAAACGCACACTGAAGAAACGTAGTAGAAAGTGTTAGTCTTCATATTGCTTGCTGCATAACTTTGGCCTTTGGACATATTCATGTACCCTGGCCACAATTTTTTTACAAAACCGGTGTTAGCTATTCAGTCCCTTATATAAATAGTGAAAGTTGAAAATAGGGGCACGAAACTGACGAAATATTTCCAGAAAGAGTACTTTCAAACGAAGGCTTTCAGTAGAAATAAGTGAAAGTGAAACTTTGACGATAGAAAATAAGAACTGAAGAAATTTGGCACGTTTGCAATGTAATGATAGAGAACAAATTTGAAGATGAATCCATACATAACACATGTACTTAAAA
This sequence comes from Schistocerca piceifrons, assembly GCF_021461385.2. Lineage (NCBI taxonomy): Eukaryota > Metazoa > Arthropoda > Insecta > Orthoptera > Acrididae > Schistocerca > Schistocerca piceifrons. The sequence goes on from NC_060142.1 coordinate 655,233,162, forward strand.
AAATGTACTAGACTGAGTATGCAACGAGAAAATTTTATGGAAAACTCTTACAAAATATTGAAACAAATTGATAGGGTAAGAGATAAGGTATATCTGACGTAGTTTAATTGGCAATGGAAAGGGCACCATAGGTAACCAAATGTGCTACAATACAACATGTTGAGAAAGTAAATTATATTATGGAGGATGTTTGTCGAAATATGCAGATAAAGGAAATGTTGTTCAGTTGTTTTATTAGCTATCTTCCGTTGGAGACATTTTATCAATTTTTGGAAACGTTTCTTACAGACATTATCGTATGTAAACATATGATGTGTGTGTATGGTTGTGACAATCGTGAAACAGCAGCTCTGAATATCTGAAAGAGTACCTGTTAATCAGAAATATATAACAAGGTGCAACCAGGAACAGTAGAAGTGATTATAAAAGGAAATCATGCACGTTGGTTTTTCAGACTGATTTTTGTAAACTAAGGCGAACGATGATGCAACATGAATACGACTCCTGCTTGCATTTGGTCACGCTTTGTTACGTCTCTCCAGTACGCAGAGATACTGCTGTCACTATACCCCATTCTGACAGATCACTATGTCAACACATGAGGATCGCTTTGTAAACTTACATTGCTGTGAACAGGTAAACATTTTGAGTGCGAGAAGCAACGTACAAACTAGTATGTCTTCTTTAGGGTTTGCAGAGAACGGAGGCGGGGACGTATGCATTGTTAGTAAAACTGTGAGAAACAGAACCTGTGATCGAGATATGTGATTACCATGAAGTCACAGTTGTAAGCTTCGTGTAATCCCACATGTAATATAACTGTTTTCTATGGTTTGTTTTTGAATTGTTATTGATTTGTTTTTTCATATGTTTCCTGACATGCTATCGACGATACGTATGCGACTGCAGGTCAAATAATGTTTGGCTACTGAGAAACTGTGAAAAATTCATCACTCACAGTCAATAACGGGCGATACAGAAACAATGTAAGAACTGACCATGTTCATAGTACTTCGTTGTGAGCCGTGACGTCGTGTACTACCACAAGAAAAGTTTATGCCAGCATCGTCTGATTAATACATCAGAAAATGTGAGAAACTGATTGAATAATAATATGCTTCTGGATCTGGAACAAACAAGAGAACTAGAGTTACAACGTGAAACAGTTTGATGGTATCCGGTGTCGCACATTCTTTAGTGTTTTATTGAGCATGTCTCTGCGCCATAGGATGGTAAAAGAAAAAATAGTATAACGTTTATGACACTAAATATCATTGTTCTCACATTACAACCCTCATTATTAAATTAATTATGAAACAGGCATTAATTTGAAGAGGACTAGTTGCGGGATCTAGAGGGACCTCGTCAACTGGACGGGCTTTTATTAAAATATATTGATGCATCACGTATACCCAAACCGTCAACGAGGAGAAAGATAGATGTCATGAAGTGAATTTCACATAACCTGCTTAAAAAAAAGTGTCTTTTGGTAGAAACATGTTGGAGGAAATGGGATTAAAACAGATGTTTAAATAGGATATTGCACTGCCAGTGTTATTCTGATGACGATGCAGAGCGGCGACTACAGCCGTTACTAGACACATCAAATGAATCCGCAATTGCTAATAATGACTACCATCGGCTGTACTGTGGAATGAACACAATGAAAATTTGTGCCGTACCGGGACACGAACCCGGATTTCCCGGTTATCGCCATAAAGACTACCATCAACTGTACAATGGAATGACGACACCGAAAACTTGTGCCGGACGGGTAGTCATTATTCGTAATGGTGAATTCATCTTTTGTGTAAAACAGACATGGTTAATGCGGTTATACACAAAGAATTCTGTAACCGTAAGAAATATATTTACCTTCAAAGACGAGTTGTTTGACTGGATGAGGACATGAACACCTTCTTATTATTGTTAGTAGAGCAAGAAACGATTAGCGTAACGTGGATCGTGCGCATCTTGAAAGTACCTTCTGGTTTTCTGTGCATTAAGCCTATGAGTAAGTAGAGATGTCAGTTTTAAAACTAATATTTTAATAAGTTTCCTTTGACAAATGGGCCGGTAGTTTTACTATCTTTATCGGGCAATATCTCTATATCCGTATTTCAAAGGAAGTATTAGTAACACAAATTGAACAGAGCTACTATAAACGTTGGGTTTACGTGAATATTTTGCCGAAGAACTTCGATACTATGTAAGCAATCTCTGATTACTGCTGCTATATAATAAATTCTCAGATGATAAAATGTATTCTCACCCTTGCGGAATGATACATAACTGTCATTAATACTTTAGCTTAGAACAAAAGATTTAATTTCACGAAATATATATCTTTCGAAAGCCCTGGCAAAAATCCTTTTGTTCCCAAACAAACGGCATTAGGACAAAGATTTAACTGCGCTTGAGTGAAAGAGACTACAATTTAACGCAGGTCACTTATTACCATTTGAGAATAGCGCAGAATCCAGATGTAATTTTTTCTCTGTCTTCTGTCAAGGTAAATTCATAGTGTTTTAATGCTTTTCTGTATTTTATTTCAAGAGAAATTGCTCTTACTTGCTGATTTAGCTGTCTACGATATTCATTATACTATTATCAAACAGAATGGATTCTCTTCGAAAGTCTATCAGCACTAGAAAAAGCTTATATGAAAAGAATAGTGATCAGTATTTTATTTCCCTTGTACAAATAATCTCAGCGAACTAATCCACTGTACAAGCTGTCGGACTGTCACTTTGCTTATCCTAAAAAAATTAATGGTTCACCACAATCATTTCAGTACTGTTCGCTATGAAGGGGCTCTGGAAAGCGAACTCTTTCCAATGATAAAATAGCAAACAGAAAATACATGTTTTCTTAGGAAGTATTTGAGCTCAGAAGTTGAAATTTTTGAGATTATTTATTTGAGTATTGGCTACAGAGTAACATAGGAACTTTAAAAAATTTTAATTCAGTTGTTCAAGATTAATTTTTCTGTTGTGATGAAAATTCACAACTTTTTCATCCATTTTTTATAAATTCAAAAATATATAGTTTTTTGGAAAAAGGTTTTGTTAAGTTACGCAGAAGGGACTGTCATATTTCCTGAAGTCTGAAGCTAATTGGTTGTTTAATTTTTATGAAAAAATAAAACTTTTGGTAATCGAGCGACAATGTTTGGCTTACCTTTTTAGCACATTCCAGGTCTATAGGGTGGATTATGTTCATCTTCTGTTAACTCTTCCTCCAGTTTCCTCTTTGTCCTCCTCCTGTTTACTCTGGCTTGTGTTTCAAGGTTATATACAGCCCCGACAGCAGCCGAAAGACGTTCCTTGTCCAAAGCAAGCATCGTTCATGCCATGTTGAAACCTATCTTCATCCACATTTTTCGAAATACTTTGCATCTTACAACGTTGCCATCATTGAAAGTAGCAGCAGCATCATTTACACCAAAATGAAGCGTTTCTATTAGAGCAAACACAGAGTTGGGGATTCCTCACCATATAACACTATTTACGCTTTAATTGCGGTTTTGAGATTTTCCATGAACAAAGTTTTTCAACAGATCAGGTGCTGCTAGGTCTCTGAAAATAAGTTTTACCACATCCATTACCGCGTCAGCAGACTATTTTTATGAACGTACACTTCATCAGTTAGCAATCCTTTGTTGTAATTACATCAACTGTTTTCTCCATTAGTACACAAGTAATAACAGGGACTTCTTAGGTAAAAAAAGTATGAAAAAAGGAGCTGAAGCAGCCTTCTTCATATCATCAACACTCTGTGTGTTTTGCGTAATAGCCATTCGATAATTTTTATGTATTTTGTCAACAACACTCTTACCTTCCCTTACCATTGAACCTTTTACGATAACTAATTTTTTGTTGTTTTTTTTTCTCTGCACTACATCATCACCATAGGCCTTCAGTTCTTCAATATGTTTGAAACTTTTAGAATCACCGTCACCAAGGTAGTTCACATATCACACGCAACACAACACTTAAATATACTAGCAACACCAACCACTTCCATTCCTGCAGTCCTGCCACTATAGTTATTTGTGCAGTTATTTTCATGTGTACCTTTATTATTTTCGATAACTATAATATTTAGATACTACTGCTATGTCTAAAACTTCCCTGTATACTTACAAATACGACACCATGAAGGGAAGTGTGTTCCCATTTATGCCACGTACCATCGAATGCTACCGTCAAGTCTGTGTTGCCACTGTTCCCTGTTACTGCCTCTCTCGCAGCTTTCCATATAGATTATATACAAACGATTTCTACTTACGACGCTATAAATATGTTATAGTTGTAAACTTGGCCTGAGATTGGGATGATTGATCATGCCACAGAAATATGCACCTGCAGTAGCACCCTTACTAATTGTACGCAAGGCATAAACAAATCTAGTGTTGTGTTCATAGATTGTGCTGCCATTTTCTTCATTTGTAGCTACTGCATCATTGTTCCAAAATGTGGTCGTGTATAAACACTTACCACACTTGAATTCCATTTCACTGTCAAGTACTTTGTGATTTTTTATAGAGAATTCCAGACCGACTTCACTACACTGAGTATATCTTACACAGTTTGCAAATATTCCATTGAGAACTGACGTATCAAACGCTTCATTCAGATTCACGCTCTTACTAATTGAACCAAGCTTCCTCTGAGAAGTACTTCCTTTCTCACTTTCATTGCAATGGGTAGGTGAACGAACAAGGTTAGGTTCACGCACTTGGTTATCGCCTTTATTGTTTACGGTGATAACACCCACCTTCGGCTTTGCAACACTTCTCTTTTCTTAAAAGCCTTCAGAGGATTTCTAGTCAAGTCACGTTTACCCATGATTGTCCTTCAATAAAACGGAGGCTTCAATGAACGGAATTCACTACGAATATTTTCAGGATTACGAGGGGTAAATAAACACACGACAATGGAGCGTCCGATATATATCTATCACAGATTAGCCACAACACTTATTTTGTAACACTTATTTTCTCTCCACATCACTAAAATGTACATGATGAGCATTTAGATTTATGAGTACAACATTTCACAGCAGTTTAATAGTGCCACAGTGTTTCACGCCCATGCAGAACATACTTCAAAAATATTTTAAAAACAGTTGAAATCTTCTGAAATGAATACATTATATGTCAATAGGAAGGGGAAAGTTCGTAGATTTTAAAAAAAACAGAAAAGTAATAATTGAACATTTCATGATTTTCAACCTGTCCGGAACCCCTTACGATATTAGCATATCTCTACCTCTTCAGGTGTTGGCTCCTTTCTTTACAAATGCTCCCAATGATTTAATACGTCAGATTGTGGTAAATCGAACAAGCATTCTCGTCAAACAAACAAATCGATTTTATACGATTGTCGATGCTTCCTTAATGCAACAGAGTGGAATAAAAATTAGCCTGTAGGATTTAGGTCAACAGAGGCCTCACAAATGGACTCGACCGTTAGTTGTTTTAGCTCCTATCAATTATGGTTCAATGACGTTATTCCACTATGATCGTTTTAGGATCAAATTATGAGTTTCATCACTGTCTCAGCCACCCAAGAACGTCTGGGACCATGTACCATCGGAAAAAGAATGGAATCTTTAGTATTTGTAATAACAGTTCAGTTTTCGTCGGTGGTTGCCGCTGCATTTCTGCACGGGAGATGGTTTACCGCTCAGATATTACCTGTCAGTATCTGCCTTAGAGCAGCTTTCTCCTTCTTCTACCTCTTCCACATTTCCAGAATCTACATTATATCCACAAGATTTACATACGAAACAAAAATTGCATGAATACTTAACGATACTGCAAATGAAAAATGCTTATTAATAACATGTAATGGGTAGATAACTCACATCGTGCCATGATATTAATGGTGAAACGCTTGCGCTACTTGGATCGTCACAATCTGTCTCCTTCTAGAACTGTTACGTTTTAAACTTTATGTTTAGACAAAAATCAAATTTTGTAGTTAATTATCTCAACTGTTGCCACACTTTTTAATAGATTTGGAAGATTCTAGAATTTCTTACATCTGTAAGTATGGTTTGTATGTTGTGCAAAATTCATCAAAGAATCTCTCTACTTGTGAAGAAAAATGTACCTATAGCAACAAAGTGAATAAATGATGAAATTTCATATCCAAAAAAAATTTATTTTGTTATGTTTTTGCACTTCCACTGCTATGAGTGTGAATCCTGAATCCTTCCAGGTCAATCTGACAAAGTTTTATGAATTTATTTCTAAAAGTATAGACAGTAGAATATAAAATGTCCTGTGGTGCCTCTCCTGCTCCAAGTCGGCCCGTTTGACGTCCTACCTCTCTTAAATACACTAGACTGTTAGTTGAAGCCAGACGGGCATTATTTCTTAAGTTTATTTGTACATTTTCTATTGTTGCGAACAGCTCATCGCCTCTTGTTAGCTGATAACTGTATGTCAATTCGTATTAATTTATTGGTGTGAAGCATCTACTAGTAGAAATGTTTTTCTCCCAGTTTCGGTTAACAATGTGCTTGTTAACGTATGATGAAGCTGAACCACAGGAGTGAGACCAACCTTAGGAGTTTGCTGTCTTCAGCTGAGTTGTTCAGTTTCTGATTCTAAAGTTGGACTTTTCGTTTGTTTGCATTTACTGTAGTTTCTCACGTGACCGACTAAATTAATCCATAAATATATAAATATTTGAGGTTATGTTTTTAGATTGTTTTTCCGCGTCAAATGTTATTTTTATTTAATCATGGCGCCTTAACACTGTCAGCTCCTCGCTACGTATAGCGTTTCAGTTTGTAGCAGGTTTCCCACAAGCCACTAGGCGACTACTGGGAAGCAGCCACGTCCTGCCTCCCTAGACGCACGCTGCGCAAACATTAAGGAAACTTTCTGACTCTCGTACACGGAATTTACTCCAGACGCAAACAGATGGCGTACATCGATTCCATCCTCGGTAGTGAATGGGAGAGCAAATGGCCAGAAACATCTAGCTCTCTCAAACATATAATCAGCAGAAAGAAACGTCCGCTTTCGCTAGGGTGTCAAACTGGCACCATAAAGGGCATCCTGTAGTGAAGCATTAATATGCCACACATGCAACTCTTTCTTATGTACCGGACGGGTAAGCGATGACGTCAGCGGTACTGAAACGTCTCTTGGTGATGGGCTCCAAGCTTCCGCCCAGAGATTATCCTTAGCCTGTTACGACGCTCCATAAATTTCGTCCAGAGACCCCCAGCTCTTTTCCGCAGCCCGTTCCTTTACCTTAGCGAGACACGGTGCAGTGTAAATGAGCTCCAGTCGGCTTAACTCTTGTCGAAGGAGTCGACGGCTCCTCGGTCGTCACCTCTGCGATAATGACCCGCTGCTGCGCCCCTGATGGGGTCCCACAGCGAGAGCAGGGCTGCCTCCTGCTTTAAGAAGGCACAGAAGCAAAGCTGAAGTGAAACCTCCTAGATTCACGCTGAATGTCACACGCTGTAAATAGAATCCCTCCAGCATAGCATCTAAGGACTGGCCGAACGTGAATGGCTGTTTTGAAACGTCACTGCTCATGAAATTCAGTAGCGGTAATCGGCATTGACGAAAGCGTTTCATGGAGTATTCACGATAATAAATCTCAGATCCTGCCACAAATTCACTTGATTTGATGCGCATATTTTCACATGTAGAACCATTTATTCCATTATGTGTTACGTTACACTTTCTTCCTTGTCAGTTTTCACGTCGCATCCTTCAAATACTTTACCCCGAGACATACGAAACTCATTTATGTTGCAGACAACCATCAAATAAATGCCATAGAGCCCTTTACATTGTACTACATATTGGGACTCATTGCCTTTCGGTGCCCACATGTAGCGCACGAAGAAAATATACTTAAATGATCCTCTGATCACTACAACGTAATATTCCCTTCGCGATCCCGACGTCTGGTTTTATCACTGTGTGATTGTCTTTCCTTTTATTAGATATTCTGTGTCTATGACGTGGGCACTTTCACTGTTCAATTCTCCTATAACATTAAAACTTCTTGGTCGTGCCAAAGTAGATTTGGAGCACTTCATATATTCCTGAACAAACTGTATTTATTTTTGTTCTGCAACAGTTTAGTATTTTTTTTGTACTGTGCTATTTGAATTGCAATAACACTCACACACACGCACACGCACACACACACCCGCACACGCACACACACACACACACACACACACACACACACACAAACACACACACACACACACACACACCATATAACACTCCCCACATAACGATAGACCAAAACTAGCTGCTGCTGCCTTGTACCGTGATATTGTCTTATCAAAGACTAAAGGAAGAAAACCTTGAGAATAAATTACCTGGTCCCCGAAGCTGGTGGTTGTGCAGTGGACCAGCTCCTCACTCACGTGAAACAATTAAAATGCTACAAAACCAGATAATATGTCTTGGAAAAACTGACTGCCGGCCGTTGTGGCCGAGCGGTTCTATGCGCTTCATTCCGGAACCGCGAGACTGCTACGGTCGCAGGTTCGAATCCTGCCTCGAGCATCGATGTCTGCGATGTCCTTAGGTTAGTTAGGTTTAAGTAGTTCTAAGTTCAAGGGGACTGATGACCACATATGTTAAGTCCCATACTACTCTGAGCCATTTGAACCATTTGAAAAGGGAAATGCACAGGCTCAATCTAGATATAATAGGGGTCAGTGAAGTGAAGTGGAAAGAAGACAAGGACTTCTTGTCAGATGAGTAAAGGGTAATATCAGCAATAGTAGAAAATGATATAATGAGAGTAGGATTAGTTATGAATAGGGAGGTAGGGCACAGAGTGTGTTACTGTGAACAGTTGAGTGATATGGTTGTTCTCACGACAATCGACAGCAAACCAACACCGACAACGATAGTTCAGGTATACATGCCGTCGTCGCCATCTGAAGATGAACAGATAGAGAAAGTGTATGGGGACATTGAAAAGGTAATACAGTATGTATAGGGAGACGAAAATCTAATAGTCATGGGAGACTTGAATGCAGTTGTCGGGGAGGGCTTAGGAGAATAGGTTCCAGGAGAATATGGGCTTGGGGCAAGGAATGAGATATCGAATTGTAAGGCGTACCCAGGAGCAGACGTAGACTCAGATCGCCATACAGTAGTAATGAAGAGTAGATTGAAGTTTAAAACATTAGTCAGGAAGAATCAATACATAAAGAAGTGGGATACCGATGTACTAAGGAATGACGAGATACGACTGAAGTTCTCTAAGGCTGAAGATACAGCAATAAGGAATAGCTCAGTTGGCAGTACACTTGAAGAGGAATGGACATCTCTAAAAAAGGGCCATCACAGAATTTGGGAAGGGAAACATAGGTACAAAGAAGGTAACTGCGAAGAAACCATGGCTAACAGAAGAAATACTACAATTGATCGGTGAAAGGAGGAAGTACAAAAATTTTCCGGGGAAACTCAGGAATTCAAAAATACAAGTCGCTGAGGAATGAAATAAATAGGAAGTGCAGGGACGCAAAGACGAAATGGCTGCAGGAAAAATGTGGAGACATCAAAAAAGAAATGATTATTGGAAGGACTAACCTAGCACAGAGGGAAGTCAAAACAACCTTTGGTGACATTAAAAGCAAGGGAAATAACATTAAGAGTGCAACGGGAATTCCACTGCTAAATGCATAGGAGAGAGCAGTAGGTGGGAAGAATACATTGAAAGCCTGTATGAGGGAGAAGATTTGTCTGATGTGATAGAAGAAGAAACAGGAGTCTATTTAGAAGAGATAGGGGATCCAGTATTAGAATCAGAATATAAAAGAGCTTTTTGCAATTTAAGATAAAATAATGCAGATGGGATAGGTAACATTTCATTAGAATTTCTAAAGTAATTGCGGGAAGTGGCAACGGCTATTCTCGTTCGTGTGTAGAATGTATGAGGGTTGCATCTTAAATAGTGGCATCTATTTATTGACAACAGATACAAAAGAGTTACATGTTTGCACCTGTTACTGTCGTTCAACGTAGTCACCAGTGTTGTGTAGAACCCGTTGCCATCGATATGGAAGGCGTAGTACGCCGTTACCAGAGCTAGTTCTGATGATGGTGCGAAAGCAGCGTTCTAAAGTTATAGTGATTCTCGTGTACGACTGTGATGGTCTTATCCCAACGCATTACGTTCCTCCAAGGCAGACCGTCAATGCACAGTATTACTGTTACATATTGGAGTATCAAATGCGACCAGCTTTGCAAAAGAAGCGGTGACACTTTCTGTGCAACCGATCCATCATTTGGCACGACAATGCGAGGGCGCGTACAGCGCAAGCAGTGGCTGCTCTGTTCGGTGAATGGGACTGGGAAGTACTGTACCATCCACCATACTCCCAAGGCACAAGTCCTTGTGACTTTGATTTGATTCCGAAGATGAAGGAACCACTTCGTGGCATTCGCTTCACAGCTGTTCCAGAGATTCGCCAGACATTAGACTGCTCCACTCGCACCATCAACAGAACAGGCTCTGCTAACGGTATACGACGTCTTCCACATCGCAGGCAACGGGTTCTACATAACGCTGGTGACTACATTGAAGGCTAGTCACAGATGCAAACATGTAACTCTTTTGTATCGGTTGTGAGTAAATAGTTGCCACTATTGAAGATCCAACCCTCGTATGAGTCTGGCGACATACCAACAGACTTTCGGGAGACCATCATCCCCACAATTACGAAGAGGGCAAGAGCTGACAAGTGCAAAAATTACCGCACAATCAGCTCAGCAGCTCAGGCATCGAAGTTGCTTACAAGAAAAAAATACAGATGAACGAAAAAAAAAAAAATGGTGAATCTGTTAGATGACGCTTAGTTTGGTTTTAGGAAAGGGAAACACACGAGAGAAGCAATTCTGACGTTGCGGTTAATAATGGAAGCAAGAATAAAGAAAAAACAAGACACGCTCATAGGATTTGGCGTCCTGGAAAAAGTGTTCGACAATATAAAATTGAGCAAGATGTCTGAAATTCTGAGAAAAGTGGGGGTAAGCTACAGGGAGAGACGGGTCATATACAATATGTACAACAACAAGGGGGAATAATATGAGTGGAGGACCAAGAACGAAGAGCTCGTATTAAAAAGGGTGTAAGACAAGAATGGAGCCTTTTGCCGCTATTGTTCAATCTGTACTTCGATAAAGCAGTGATAGAAATAAAAGAAAAATTCAGGAGTGGAATTAAAATTCAAGGTGAAAAAATGTCAACGATACGATTCGCTGATGACATTAATATCGTGAGTGAAAGTGAAGAAGAATTACATTATCTGCTGAACGGAATGAAGTGTCTGATGAGTACAGAGTATGGACTGAGAATAAATCGAAGAAAGACGAAGTTAATGAGAATTAATAGAAATGAGAACAACGAGAAACTTAACATCAGGATTGATGGTCACGAAGTAGATGGAGTTAAGGAGTTCTGCTACCTAGTCACTAAAATATCCAGTGACGGACGGAGCGAGGAGGACATCAAAAACAGATTATCGATGGAAAAAGGGTAGTCCTTGGCAAGAGAAGGCTACTAATATCAAATATCGGCCTTTATTATTTATGATAATGATACGTCTGGAATAAAGCATTGTATGGTAGTGAAACATGAACAATAGGAAAACCGGAACAGAAGAGAATCGAAGCATCAGCCGAATGTAGAAAATTAGGAGGAGTGATAAGGTATGGAATGAGGAGGTTCTGCGCAGAATCGGAGGGGAAAGGAACATGGGGAAAATACTGATAGGGAGAAGGGACAGGAAGATACGACATCTGTTCAGACATGAAGGAATGACTTCCATGGTACTAGACGGAGCTGTAGGGGGCTAAAACTGTAGAGGAAGACAGAGATTGAAATACGTCCAGCAAACAATAGAGGACATGCTACTCTGAGATGAAAAGGTTAGCACAGGAGAGGAATTCATGACGGACTGTATCAAACCAGTCAGAAGACTGATGAAAAAAAAAACTATTTACTTGTGATCAAGTAGTTACTGCTCAAGACGGGCAGCAAGCAATTTATATATGTAACCCGTTAGCAATGGAATACAGTAACTGGGAACCGAAGATTAACTATCAGAAAACAGAATACCTCACTCATGATCCAGATGACTCATACATACAGGGCAATAACGTTAAGAAGGTCAGTATATTCTGTTGTTTGGGATCCATTTTAGAATTGGAGTGTAAATCAGAGGTAAAGATTAATAAAAGAATTAACAGTTGATAGAAAGTCATTGGGGTGCTCAGCTCAATCGTATGGTGCAGAAATGTAATAAACAGAACCAAATGAATCATATAAAAACGATACTAGAGAGCATAGTTATGTATGGAGTGCAGGCTTAGACTACTAATCTGAAACATGTCAAGACACTGCAAGCAGTAGAAACGGACTTCTGGAGAAGATCAGCGAGGATTTGTAGAAAAGAGAATATAAGAAACAACGAAATAATAAAGAGACCTGAAGTAAGAGAAAGAATACATGACTTGATGGATTTACGGAAGTTACAATGATACATACATGTAAGAGGAACGGTGGAAGCCAAAATACCGAAACTGATTTTGGGTTGGGAACCAGAGGGGAACCATAGAAGAGGACGTCGTACAACCAACTGGTACCAAAATGTACAGTTGACTGTGAGAAGACTTTGCGCAGAGGAACAAGATCTACAAGATCGAAATACCTGCAGGGACATCCTGAGGAGATATACTAAAACCTTATTTAACAGATGCAATAGTTTCCGTGTATTTGTTATGCTGGAAAAGAGCATTTCTACAGAGGAAAATTTCAAGAAAATAAAAATAAAAATAGATATTCACGCTAATTGCTTGGCAGATGGTTGATAGGACAACCTACAAACTATTTCTCGATCAATCCAGTCTCCAGTTGCACATGGGAAAATCGAACAACTAAATCTTTCCGTAGCTGCTGATTTTTGTTACTATATGGCTAGGGTCATTTCTTCCTACGTAGGTTGGGCTCGACAAATTTTTGCATTCGGAGGAGAAAGTAGTGATCGAAATTTCGTGAACAGATTTCGTCGCAGCGAAAGATGCCTTTATTTTAGAAACTACCACCTCAACTTATATAACATATCCATGGGTCTCTGCACCCTAATTTGCGATGGCAAAAAGCTCGTGGCCTTTATTTTGAAATTATGTATGTCCTCCAATAATCTTAACTGGCAATGATCGCATACAATGTAACCGTATTCTAGAAGCGGACGGACAATGGTGCTGCAGGCAGTAACTTTTGCGGATTTCTTTTGTTGCATCATCTAAGTATTCTGCCAATGAAGTACGTTTCGCCTACGAAATCATTTTCTGTGTGATAGTTCCAACGCAAGTTATTTGTAATTCTAATCTCTACGCATTTAGTTGGACCGACACTACTAAAATTAGTGCGATTTTTTCGTAAAACCGAAGATACCTTGTGTAAATCAGTCTGTCATTAGTTTTGTTTTTCTGATGATTGTACTAGGCTCAAATGGCTCTGAGTACTATGGGACTTAACTTGTAAGGTCATCAGTCCCATAGAACTCAGAACTACTTAAACGTAACTAACCTAAGGACATCACACACATCCATGCCCGAGGCAGGACTCGAACCCGCGACCTTAGCGATCGCGCGGTGCCAGATTGTAGCGCCTAGAACCACTCGGCCACTCCGGCCGGCATTGTATTAGGGAACGAACGTCAGCATCATCTGCAGACAATCTAAGAGGGCTACACAGATGCCCTGCCTATACTTTACGTAAGTAGTATGGCTACTCTGAGATGAAGAGGTTGGCCCAGGAGAGGAATTCGTGGCGGGCATCAAACGAATCAGAAGAATAATGACTCAGAAAAACTAGTATGGCTACCCGATTTGTGGACCTATTCCTTTACATTTGAACCATTACGTGAGATATTCCGTGCCGTACCCGAGACATCATAAACTACGTTACCTCACCTAAGACGTGCTCATCACGACGTGCCAGATTTAAAAGACAAGACACTGGCAGATAATACTCGTATAAAATTTTAAGATGATGATTGTGGAAATTTGTTTTTTAATTTTTTAGCATCCATTAAAACTAAAACAGGCAATCATATCGCTAAGAAATACAAGATGGTGCTCTTGGCATATGTAACAAAAGGTTTTTGTAGTCCTTTAAAAGTAAACAGCCAAAGAGAGCGTTGTATTTCTCACGTAATACAGAACAGGTGAATCAGTATGTACAGCCAGAAAAGTTCGAAAGTTTCCAGAATGAGATTTTCACTCTGCAGCGGAGTGTGCGCTGATATGAAACTTCCTCGCAGATTAAAACTGTGTGCCGGACCGAAACTCGAACTCGGTACCTTCGTCTTTCGCGGGCAAGTGCTCTACCAACTGAACTACCCAAGCACTACTCACGCCGCCTCCTCACAGCTTTACTGTTGTCAGTACCTCGTCTCCTACCTTCCAAACTTTATAGAAGCTCCTCGCAGGAGAGCTTCTGTAAAGTATGGAAGGTAGGAGGAGAGGTACTGGCAGAAGTATAGCTGTGAGGAGCGGCCGTGTGTTGTGCTTGGGTAGCTCAGTTGGTAGAGAACTTTCCCGCGAAAGGCAAAGGTCCTGAGTTCACTGATTGATGACACCAGCTTGGTAGTGAAGGATCTTGTGTGCAATATTGAAACAGTATCAAATAATGTAGTTCTTGAAATACGTTCGTGGCTTGTGGAAAACAATTTGATGCTAAATCACAGTAAGACTCAGTTTTTACAGTTTCTAACTCACAATTCAAAAAGAACCGATATTTTGATCAGACAGAATGGGCATATTATAATCGAGACGGAACAGCTCAAGTTCCTAGGCGTTCGGATAGATAGTAAGCTGTTGTGGAAAGCCCATGTCCAGGATCTTGTTCAGAAACTACATGCTGCTTTATTTACCATGAGAACAGTATCTGAAATAAGTGACACTTCAACACGAAAAGTAGTGTACTTCGCATATTTTCATACGCTTATGTCGTATGGCATTATTTTTTGGGGTAATTCTTCTAATTCAAAAAGGGTATTTTAGGCTCAAAAACGGGCTGTTCGAGCTATGTATGGTGTAAGTTCGAGAACCTCTTGTCGACCCCTATTCAATAGTCTGGGAATTCTGACATTGCCCTCACAGTATATATTTTCTATAATGTAGTTTGTTGTTAGCAATATTACCCTATTCCCAAGAGTTAGCAGCTTTCACTCAGTTAATACCAGGCAGAAATCCAATCTGCATATGGAATGCACTTCCTTACTCTTGTGCAGAAAGGAGTGCAGTATTCTGCTGCATCCATTTTCGATAAGCTACCACAAGAACTCAAAAATCTTAGCAGTAGCCCAAACTCTTTTAAGTCTAAACTGAAGAGTTTCCTCATGGCTCACTCCTTGTATTCTGTCGAGGAGCTCGTGGAAGAGCTAAAACATTAAGCAAAATCCAGTGTTACATTGTTGATTTTCTTTATTTAAACTTACGACTTGTCACCTGAATATTTTTTTATATTTAATTTTATCTGTTTCTAATATCGTGTTATAATTTCATGTATTGACTCGTTCCATGACCATGGAGACTACTCCTTAATTTGGTCCCACGGAACAATAAATAAATAAAGTCTCGGGTCGGCGCACAGTTTTAATCTGCCAGGAAGTTTCAAGTTCGAAAGTATTTGAATTTTTGGGGGCCATATTCAAAAGTATTCAAAAAGAGCCTTCTCATTTACGGGCACGGGCAATTGCCGCATCGCCAGCTTACTTCTCCTAGTGCCTGCCTGATTTTAGCACCTGTTTTCCGCTTATCCAGTGAGTCAATACTTGGCAATCAGCAACCATGTCCAATATCGCCAACTGGAAAAGACTCATGTTAAACAAACATATCAGTACAAGTTGTAGCTTCGTCTAGAAAGCAAATCGTTTAGATAGCTAATTCAGACTGGCCGATGCCTGCAGAGGTTCGTCATCTTCCGCCAAGATGGGTAAAATGCTATGTCAGGAAACGTGAGACACGTAACGGAAATTGTAATCCTTTCCAAAACAGTGTGCAGAAACATCAACAATTACTTCGTCAAACATCAGTACCTACACCCAAAAACGTGGGTACCGATTGTTGCCTATGGTGAAGTGAGCGTTATTTACCGCTTGCCGTTTCGTCTACGGCGGTCCATCACAGCGCGTAACATGATCTGTGCCCATCTGTTAGTTTCTGTGTGAAGCTGTCTACTCGTCCCTTGTACCGTCTTCCATGTTCAATGCTACAGCTGTCGATTTCTTAAATTTTAAGAAATATCCTCTAAATCACCTTATACAGTACATTCACTCCCGCCACACAAACGTTGACTGCAAAAAGCGGCATTGCATTTCTCTCTAAGGCTGCTCCTGGGTAAAATTAGAGCCCAGTTCCATGGGAATCTAGCAAGTACTCTACATTTCACTCACTTCTGTGCTAATTAGGATAGCACGTCTTATTGTGTCGGCTCTTAACCACACGTTCAGTCTTCTCACAGTTGGCTTGTTTACAGTGTCATGTTACAGGTAACGCGTTTTCGTTCTACAACCGCACACTTTCGTTTGTGCCAGTGTTTGTTATTCATTATGACACTGACAGTGTATACGTAAGACGTAATCACCACTTAGAAACCTCATTACCAGCACATAGTACTGTGGGATCCAACCTGATTTCACTGACCGTAACATCAAGACGGAATCACTCAGATGAAATCATCTATTTAACAGAAATATTTTGAGATTATGAAATGATAATTAAATGGACACCCTAGCTGCAAACAGGCGTTGATGTACTTCATTGGGGACGTGTTTAATATGTGTGCCCCGACCGGGACTCGAACCCGGGATCTTCCGCTTTCAGCGCGGACGCTCTATCCAACTGAGCCACCGCGGACTTATACCTTTTACGCTCCCCGTGAGATCCACATTCCCAACATGTCCACACCACTACATTCGTAGTGCGCCTAATAGATGTTTTTTTGAGATTATGTCTGTAAATAGACGGGGATATAAGAAACACTTTCTTGAGGTTCTACAACTATTACCAATAATAAGGTAGCAACGCCAGGAAATTAGCGTAACGCAGAGACAGGCATCTTACCCTGAATTTACATAAATCTAACGTAATCCGCGGGGCCTACAATGTTACTTAAGACATACAGTGCCCAGAGTCGATCGCGGTCCTCGGGTTTGGAGCCGTGTGGAGGGTCTAAACCAGAGGCTCAGACGACTCTGCGACTATAATGGTTGCAAATTCATCGACCTCCGTTATTGGGTGGAGAACTGTAGGGCCCCCCTAGACAGGTCAGGCGTGCACTACACACCGGAAGCAGCTACTAGGGTAGCAGAGTACGTGTGGCGTGCACACGGGGGTTTTTTAGGTTAGAGGGACCCCCCCTTGGGCGAAACGATAAAATACCTGACGGCTTACCAGAGAGGACATTATCATCGTTGATAAAGAACGTCCGTCCTCATAGACCAAAAACAGGAAAAGTTAACGTAATATTGGTAAACTGCAGGAGTATCCAGGGCAAGGTTCCTGAATTAGTATCTCTTATTGAAGGAAATAGTGCGCATATAGTATTAGGAACGGAAAGTTGGTTAAAACCGGAAGTGAACAGTAACGAAATCCTAGACACAGAATGGAATATATACCGCAAGGATAGGATAAACGCCAATGGTGGAGGAGTATTTATAGCAGTAAAGAATTCAATAATATCCAGTGAAGTTATTAGCGAATGCGAATGTGAAATAATCTGGGTTAAGTTAAGTATCAAAGATGGGTCAGATATGATAGTCGGATGCTTCTATAGACCACCTGCATCAGCAACCGTAGTAGTTGAGCGCCTCAGAGAGAACCTGCAGAACGTCGTGAAGAAGTTTCGTGATCATACTATTGTAATAGGGGGAGACTTCAATCTACCAGGTATAGAATGGGATAGTCACACAATCAGAACTGGAGCCAGGGACAGAGACTCTTGTGACATTATCCTGACTGCCTTGTCCGAGAATTACTTCGAGCAGATAGTTAGAGAACCAACTCGTGAAGCTAACGTTTTAGACCTCATAGCAACAAATAGACCGGAACTTTTCGACTCCGTGAATGTAGAAGAGGGTATCAGTGATCATAAGTCAGTGGTTGCATCAATGACTACAAGTGTAATAGGAAATGCCAAGAAAGGAAGGAAAATATATTTGCTTAACAAGAGTGATAGGGCACAAATCGCAGAATATCTGAGTGACCACCATCAAACTTTCATTTCTGAGGAAGAGGATGTGGAACAAAAATGGAAAAAATTCAGAAACATCGTCCAGTACGCCTTAGATAAGTTCGTACCGACTAAGGTCCAAAGCGAGGGGAAAGATCCACCGTGGTATAACAATCATGTACGAAAGGTACTACGGAAACAAAGAAAGCTTCATCATAGGTTTAAGAGTAGTCGAATCATAGCTGATAAGGAAAAGCTGAACGAAGCGAAAAAGAGCGTAAAGAGAGCAATGAGAGAAGCATTCAACGAATTCGAACATAAAACAGTGGCAAACAATCTAAACAAGAACCCTAAAAAGTTTTGGTCATATGTAAAATCGGTAAGCGGATCTAAATCCCCTATTCAGTCACTCGTTGACCACGATGGCACCGAAACAGAGGACGACTGAAGAAAGGCAGAAATACTGAATTCAGTGTTCCGAAACTGTTTCACTGCGGAAAATCGTAACACGGTCCCTGACTTCAGCCGTCGCACGGACGCCAAAATGGAAAATATTGAAATAAAAGATATCGGAATTGAAAAACAACTGCTATCACTTAGTAGCGGAAAAGCATCCGGACCAGACGAGATACCCTTAAGATTCTACAGTGATTATGCTAAAGAACTTGCCCCCTTTCTATCAGCAATTTATCGTAGATTGCTGGAAGAACGTAAAGTACCTAGCGACTGGAAGAAAGCGCAGGTCGTTCCCATTTTCAAGAAGGGTCATAAATCAGATGCGAATAATTATAGGCCTACTTCGCTTACGTCAATCTGTTGTAGAATAATGGAACATGTTTTGTGTTCTCGTATTATGACGTTCTTAGATAATACAAATCTCCTTCATCATAACCAACATGGATTCCGCAAACAGAGATCATGTGAAACTCAGCTCGCCCTATTTGCCCAAGAAATTCACAGTGCCGTAGACACTGGCGAGCAGATTGATGCCGTATTCCTGGACTTCAGGAAGGCATTTGATACGGTTCCGCACTTACGTTTAGTGAAAAAAATACGAGCTTACGGAATATCGGACCAGGTTTGTGATTGGATTCAGGATTTCCTAGAAGAAAGAACACAACATGTCATTCTTAACGGTTCAAAATCTGCAGATGTAGAGGTAATTTCGGGAGTACCGCAGGGAAGCGTGATAGGACCTTTATTGTTTACAATATACATAAATGACTTAGTTGACAACATCGGTAGCTCCGTGAGGCTATTTGCAGATGACACGGTTGTCTACAAGAAAGTAGCAACATCAGAAGACTCGTACGTACTCCAGGAGGACCTGCAGAGGATTAATGCATGGTGCGACAGCTGGCAGCTTTCCCTAAACGTAGATAAATGTAATATAATGCCCATACATAGGGGCAGAAATCCATTCCAGTACGATTATGCCATAGGTGGTAAATCATTGGAAGCGGTAACGACCGTAAAATACTTAGGAGTTACTATCCGGAGCGATCTGAAGTGGAATGATCACATAAAACAAATAGTGGGAAAAGCAGGCGCCAGGTTGAGATTCATAGGAAGAATTCTAAGAAAATGTGACTCATCGACGAAAGAAGTAGCTTACAAAACGCTTGTTCGTCCGATTCTTGAGTATTGCTCATCGGTATGGGACCCTTACCAGGTTGGATTAATAGAAGAGATAGACATGATCCAGCGAAAAGCAGCGCGATTCGTCATGGGGACATTTAGTCAGCGCGAGAGCGTTACAGAGATGCTGAACAAGCTCCAGTGGCGGACACTTCAAGAAAGGCGTTACGCAATACGGAGAGGTTTATTATCGAAATTACGAGAGAGCACATTCCGGGAAGAGATGGGCAACATATTACTACCGCCCACATATATCTCGCGTAATGATCACAACGAAAAGATCCGAGAAATTAGAGCAAATACGGAGACTTACAAGCAGTCGTTTTTCCCACGCACAATTCGTGAATGGAACAGGGAAGGGGGGATCAGATAGTGGTACAATAAGTACCCTCCGCCACACACCGTAAGGTGGCTCGCGGAGTATAGATGTAGATGTAGATGTAGATACAGCAGCCACCTAAAATTTCTCTAAGCAACGTTATTAGCAAAGGTTTCATAGACGTTGTAAGAATTTGCGTTCAGTTCATGGAATGAACGTGGGTGAAAACGTTGAAGAGATAAACTAAAGGAGCCTTAATTTTGTTGAGACAAGTGCCACAGCTCACCTATCTCTATACTTTATGTCACAGGGAAAGAAGTGTGAATACCCCACTCAGGACGCAGCATTCATTTAGAGCATTAATCAGTCCGTTCTGTAACTTTTAATTAAGCCTGGAATGCAGAGGCGCGATCTGCCTCGTTGAACAAATTTGCGACAATGTTCAAGACGTTGGTCAGCTCAAGCGCGGTTCGGCTACTTCCAGGAGACTCCGTACTCACTCAGTACGCATTTCCGACACGAAGATATTTAAGAAAGTGCACACTGCCGGAAAAAAAAAATGTACGCCATGGGCTGGCCGGAGTGGCCGAGCGGTTCTAGGCGCTTTAGTCTGGAGCCGCGCGACCGCTACGGTCGCAGGTTCGAATCCTACCTCGGGCATGGCTGTGTGTAATGTCCTTAGGTTAGTTAGGTTTAAGTAGTTTTAAGTTCTAGGGGACTGATGACCTCAGATGTTAAGTCCCATAGTGCTCAGAGCCATTTGAACCATATGTCAGAGGTCTCCGGTTATGCCACGTCTGCTCGCCCTGCCTACGTGGCTCTGTACCAGTTCTTGGGTGATGCCCGAGAGAGGACTCGGACCTCCGCCAGGAGCGGCCGTGCAGTTCCTGACATGGTGCCTCTAACCGCGCGGCCACTCCGCTGGGCTGGCATTAGTTACGAGGGAACTTCCAGATACTGCGTGGCACTAAGTGTGGCCTTTCTGAGGCAGTTGATTTCATAATCGCATGTCAGTCTATGGTTCCCAAACAACGCTAACTGCATTATCACGAAACGGTAAACCGCCAGTTTTGATATACAGCGATCCTGCCATTATCGAATTCTGTCACGTGCTGGTAGCCATTTCTCCGCCTTGCACTTAACATAACACGATCTTCTTGCAAACAAGCAACTTTCTTACACGAAAACAATAAAAAATGTCCATTAAACATGCGTTCTAAAACACATACCTAAAGAACTATGAGTACTTGTCACTTGTTCGATAGAAGATATGTTTTTCACAGTATCCGAAGCTAGGCTAGTGCTCATAGGGAAAAAGCAAGCAATTTGCAGCCCATATTTACTGGGTACTTCTTTTCTTCTTTTATTCCTTACTACCCCTCCCCAAACATGGAAGGCAATAAGCTCGCAGTAGCAGGGACGTGTTTCGCAGTATCGGAGACTTAGAGCATTTTGAACCCATCTTTACTTGATATTTTTTTTCTTGCTCTGGTGTAAGGAATCTTTCCTTAAGGCCTGTAAAGGTAGTTTAGTTACATCACGTGTGTGAAACGGCCAGTACTCAAAGTACATTCAGTCGTTGGAATGAAATGCCAATTGTGAGGTTCCATTCAATTAGGACAACATTTATTTACCGTTTTTAACGTTGTAATCGAACTGTGCAGCTACGGAGGATAGCTTGCTCTCTTAAGCAGCAATGTACATTGTTACTATGGTTAGGAGGAAAGTAGTTCCCACGACCGGAACTCAAATGGAGAGACTGGTAAGTCCATATGGCGCTGTGACTATGCCGTGAGGGTGGATCCAACAAAGCGACCTTACTCCACGGTGGCCCACAAACATTTAGGGCCAAAACTAAGGACATTTATAAGGCAAATATTAATTATTAAGAGCCGCTTTGGGCACATTAAATCCTAGGGGAGCGTCGGTTTGTTACCTTAACTACGCTATCTAATCAACTATTTATATTAAATAACATATGACAGTTAATATTCTGCTAACGATGTATGAATCATTAAGAAGATAACTGAAGTATCCTAAAGATTTCAGCTACGCGCCATGCACTTCAGTAAGCGCTAGGATGCTATCTGAGTCAGATCTCTGAGAACCTTGCTCTTCAGTAACTTTTTCTGTTAATTGTGTCAGACTCTAAGTGGTAGTCAAATGGAAATGAGGCAGATGTACACAAAAAGTAAATAACCTGTTTATAATTTCAAAAGTAATCTCCGCAATGGTCGATATATTTATTTACTGTGAGGCAAGGCAGTCAAAGCATTCATAGAAAAATGTTTGCAGTTGCCTTCATTACAATCATTCGCCTAGACATGCACACCATTGTCGGAAGCAAATTGACAGCTACAAAATGTACGCCGCAGAAGTTTCGCTGGGAAGCTCTTACACATCCTCCACAGAGTCTCGGTCTCTATCCATGCGATTTCCATGTATTTGGAGCCCTGTAGAAAAACATACATGGCGGTCGATTTGCATCGAACGAAGAGCCGCATGCCTAGGTACGATAGTGTTTCAGTGGGCAACCTCAAAATTTATTGACGAAGGTACTGATCGTCTTATCTCACAGTGGGGGGGGGGGGGGGGGGGAGAAATGTATTAACATTTGTGTGGATTGCTTTTGAAATAATAAACAAGTTACGTATATTTTTTCGTCTGTCTTGTTTTCATCTCAATGGCCGTTATTTGTAATTGTGGTATATTTTATGGTGTTTATTAATATGTGGACCATAATGGTATGGCGGAATATATTTAAACTAGAGCCGCCAACCACACCTCCATTGATGTCCACGCAGGTAAACTGTTTGCCTCTCCGAAAGAATACAGTAATCTATGAGAGTAGCTTGAAGGTACTCTGTGGAAAGCTGACGATATTTTGAAAGTTGTTCCCTGAATCAATGAGTAAAAGAACTTGTTGTCATTAATCTGAAATTTGTCTGACTTCTCAGTTCCGAATTCACATTCAGATCTATGATCGGCTTAGCTACCCAAATTCTGAAAATGAACTTGTTCATGCAAATTACTTTTTGCAAACGTTTTGTAACTTTCATTAACCGGAAATACATCTGCAGTCTGTAAATTATATTACATAAAAAGAAGAATTCGTAAGGGCACTCAGAATGACTCACTGTAACATAATTTGAATACGTCCTATTACAAGAAAATGCGTCTATTGATTCTACAAAAAATTTCAATAGTTGAAAATTGTTCCTGATATTCTGTCAAGATGTTCGTTTAAGCAATGCTATTCAATCATACTTTGCAACGGATAAATTTACTCTTCTGTGGCTGCACTGCAAACCTGACAAGCTGAAATAAATCACTACGTGGGACTTTGTCTTCTTACTTTCTTTTTTTTTTTTTAAATTGCTGTTATAGCAAATTAGTCTTTGAGTCTCCTTTCAAAATTATCAATTACTGTTGACGCAAAAGTGCCAGGCGTGACAACGCTGATTTCAACAAACATATTTTTCACCAAGCAGTGGGGATATATTTATAAATGACCAAACTAAGTGCACTGAAATTGTATTCAGTCCTTTTAATGACAAGAAAGTAAACCCAAACTGCCACAAACCCGCATTACTCCAAAAGTGGTCGGCAACCCGACACCGATGCATGACGGGTTTGCGTATCTACAAGGCGTTTCCTTCCCGGACTGCGTCGATCACAACAAGCGACGACAGACGGTAGGACAAGTGCCACCGGAGTCCCTCGGTGCCAGGGATGTATTTCTACCAACGTGTCACTTGTGCGGAACTGGATCGGCAAGAATTCCTCTGCACCTCGGCTATACAGGGCGGCGCAGGCTAACGAGTCGGCAGTTCTCTCCACCAGAACTCTGGGCCAGTTGGTGCGCCGCCTCCCAGCAGCCCATCAGTCAGAGCCCGGCAGCAAGCCACCTCAGCGGGCGACTTTCCAGCGGTATCCTGAGACGCCCCTGTCAGCCAGCTACGCCGAACGCCCAACCTCCGTCGTTAGGGTTTATCAGTGGCACAGTCTTCTCGTTCCACTACGTTTATGCACTGGGTGTTTCCGGCCTTTATCTGTTAGTGTCTGAGAAGTTGTATTATTTTTTACTGAAAAAATCTTTCCTTTGTTATCAAATCTCTCTAAGACCCAAGTTCTTGTTTACCTCTGTATGACTATTTTTCATCCATCATCTCTCCATAGGAGATTCAGCTAAACTAATATGAACAATTACCGTCGTCCTTCTCTGCATTAACATACATCATGATTTCTACTTCTACAAAATGTCTTTATTACATTGTTTTTCGGTTAGATTTCTAATGTAATACTATACATGTAATCTAAATGTAGGAAGGCTAATTAGAATATTGAACTCATGATTGATGGTACTCCTTGATTACTAACTTGTAGATATTATCAGACACAATGAAATCCTTGCACACTCATTATTACTGAACTCGGGATTGCAGCTAACAAACTCGATATAAATTACCTTGACCTGAAATGGTATCTCTTTACAGCTCAATTTCGTTCTTAATCCTTAAAAATGGTTCAATTGGCTCTAAGCACTATGAGACTTAACATGTGTAGTCATCAGTCCCCTAGACTTAGAACTACTTGAATCTAACTAACATAAGGACATCACACACATCCATGCCCGAGGCAGGATTCGAACCTGCGATCGTAGCAGCAGCGCTGTTCCGGACTGATGCACCTAGAACCTCTCGGCCACAGCGACCGGCCTCTGCATCCCTAGGCAGCACATGATGGAACTTTCGAAATGGAAACTTGTGTGTAGCAAGTCTGCTATCCAAGCTTCTCATTCTGCGATGATACAACACCCTCTCACCACGACTCTACAACTACTACTGTACAAGACTGTTACTCACCTCGACTGTTACCTAAGTGCTTGGCCGAGCTCTACTCATTAATGCAATCTCTGGAAACCAGAGGCTGTATATCGCTAATGTGTTAGTAAGCAAAGAAATTTGAAGTTGCAATATCCTAATAAACTGATGCTTCCATTGTATTTGTTTTCAAATATGCACCAAGTGGTAACATACCAAATAAATCAGATATAATACCATTTCGCTTAATGCATAAAGCTTTCAATATCTCCGAGATAATTACACAGAAAATGTAGGGGAATGTCTTACAGTCGAGTTCACTAAGGTGACCAGCGACACCCCCGACAAGTTTATCATAACGTTTGTTGTCTCTAGTGGGGAAGAACGACCAGTCACCACCACCGCATTCTGCGGACTAGTGGTTAGACTGAGAAATGTTTGTAGTGGTATTGTACCACGGGAGGATCTTGTATAATGCACTCATTTTCAGAAAAAAAACACAGCATCTTGAACGACTGAGATAGGAAGTTCATATTCACAGGACGTGTACATTACCATGTTTTGCAGAAATGATTAGCATTTGGATCACGCCCAAGGTCAACATGGATATCGTGGGGTAACACCACTTACTGGTAAAACGTGCCTGCGGCTCTGGTTGTCGCTATATACCGACAGAAATGGATCAGTGTCACTTGAGCAGACGCGCAGGATGTATCACAGACGTGGGAGAATGAGATGCATGCATCCGGGAAAATTGCTGCTCGTGTCGGGCGAAGTGTTTCAGCGGTGCAACTGGTGCGAGCAGAATGGTTCACGAAAGACCGTAGAGCACGGCGAGATGGGTCAGGTCGCAACACCCGAGAAGATCGACACCTCACTGGCATGGCACTGCAGGAAAAATCTGCGTTCTCCTCGGCTCTGCTGCAACAGTGGAGCAGTGTAACACAGCCTACACTATCAGGGGTGACAGTCCGTCGCCGTTTATTTTGGCAGGTGTCACTTGCGTGTCGTCAGGTTCTCTGCCTGCCTTTTACGAATGTGCATAAACAAGCTAGATGGCATTGATATATGGAAAGACGTCATTGGAACAGGAAAGGCATCAGATAGTGTTTTCTGACGAATCCAGCCTCCGTTTACTTGAAATGATGACAGCATTTTAGTTCGCTGCAGACAGAGAGGCATCACAGTGACTGCATTGTCGCAAGACATACAGTGCCATCCCAAGGCCTTACGATGTGGGGTGCTACTGGGTACAGCCACAAATCGCAGTTGGTGTGTGGCCAGAACACAGTGACTCACAGACGCCATTTTTCAGCAAGACAATGCATAACCACATGTTGCGGCACGAACTCGTGCCTTCTTGGTGTCACGGGATGTCAGCCTTTGCCCTGGCCCGCCAGATCACGAGACTGTCGAAAATGTGTGGGATATAGTGAAACGACAGGTGCTGCGCTGAGACCCAATGCCAACCCCCACAGATTGAAGTTTGGAGTCAGGTGAATGCAGCATGAAAGGGCCATTCGGGCCTTGCACGTGTCAATGTCATCACGTTTTCAGGGCCCATGGTGGACCCTGCGCCTACTAGGCAACACAGCACACGCTGAACCGAGGTGACTACAATGCTAATCATTTCTACAGAAATACTGATGTACATGTCCTGTGAATGTGAATGTCCTGTCGCTAGGCGTTCAACGGATTCTATTTTTATCTGAACATGAGTGTAATATGAATACCGGTGTTTGTGGTACATAATTGGACGTTTGTTGCACAATACTTCAAAGGTGTCGCAATTTTCAGTGCCAACAGTGTTGTTTACACAGTACTCAGACGCTTCCAAACAGAATTTCAGCGGTCTTAGTAATTCTCAGTCTAATATGGCCACTCGGGCGCGTAGCTCCTCAGTGGCGCACTTAAGAGTCTTTGTCACGGGACTGGGTGGCTGCTGCTGTCCGGTGAAGTGCTCCGTCGGAGGACCGCACGCGCCCTCTGCCCGGCGCGGCGGGGCGCCAGCGTGAGGCCATTATGGTAATTTCTGCCGGACCAGAAGCGACGCAGACAACTGCGGGAAATTGCCAAGTCCGCCGAGCAATTAGCGCAGGCGACTGTTCAGGGCCGCTGTGGGCAACTCCAGAAGACAAAACCAATTACGCGTGCCTCTGAGGTCCTGATCCACTTATCAGAGTTCTGCCAGCCACGGAGCGCCGCTTCTGCTGCTGTCTGCACTCATTACGCCTTCTGGGTTGTCGCTGTGTGTAACTTGTTCTCACGCGACCTTACCGCTATTAGGATAACACGGTATGTGGGCAGTGTTTCCATCAGGTTCGAGTTTTCGTATCTGTGAGGGGAGAATGGCCTTTCAAGATACTCGCTGCAGCCGATGCGGAAGTATAATACACTATTATCCTTCTGAAATTCTCTCACAGAATACAACAGTGTTATCCACATTTTTCCACTTTCGGAGCAAAATTAAACTGTATTTACAAATGGAGAAGTGTCCTCATGGTACTATAAATTATGGATATCTGTTCTTTTGTGGTGTTCCGTCTTTCGTATTGAGTAAAACAGCTTTGTATCTGTTTACGTAAGTGGTACGTCTGCTGGGACCGACCACCACTTGTTATATCCATAACAAGTAGAAATATCGACGTGCTGTTTTCGCTAAATTAATGAGGATAATATGACGAAATTTCTGACGTATGCAAGTAATTGTTGAATTTAGATTAAAGTTCAGTCTTGATCACGTTATGTCTGTTTTAATGGGTAACCGGTTTCGGTTTTTTCTATAAAACCATCATCAGACCCATTGGCTCCCTTGGGTTGGTAGGTGGAGCTCTCCTTGCTGCTGCACAGCAGCAAGGAGAGCTCCACCTACCAACCCAAGGGAGCCAATGGGTCTGATGATGGTTTTATAGAAAAAACCGAAACCGGTTACCCATTAAAACAGACATAACGTGATCAAGACTGAACTTTAATCTAAATATAACAATTGATCACTGTATTCCAAAAATGTTTACCAAAATTGTGAGAAGTAATTGTTGAATTTTATATCTGGTGAATTGCGACATCGATTGTCTTCTGTCCGACAATACAAAATTAACTATGTAATTTCAAAGAGGACTTCAACGACCCAACATGTGAGGAACCTCTCTTAATAGTAACGAGATAGGAGGCTAGAGTACCCATGTCAGGAGATAAAGTCCCACCCTAGTGTACCAAAAGTAAGCGAACACCTAGTTCAGGTACGGTTCATGTGTTTATTACGACTGTTAGAACTTTAATTATGACAACTACTTAATCACGACTTATGTAAAACAGATACATATTTCAGTCCAAAGTACTCAATAGCGTTGTGTATATACCTGTGGCAAGCGATGTGAAAATTGTACGATAGTCTTAGGCACAACAGCTGTCTTGATGGTTCAAGTGGAACAGTCTTTGTAATAATTTTGAAGTGAATGTCATGAAGTGTTACTTTCAACTTAGGATTCGAGTTGAAGGCACAAGGCCTTATCAGGGGGCTGTCGTGGATGGTACAGCACTTCACAGGCCACATCGATAGAACAAATCATTGACGAGTTATGCCATATGCAGTGAGCATTTTCTGGAAAATGATCGACAAGTCCTGCGAAAATTGTCGCCTTGTCTTTCACTAAGTTGGTCAGAAGATCGGTTCCAAAAATAACCAGCTTAGAGAAAGACACTTCCTGCAGGACTACATTTCATTGTGAGCGTTTAGTTTCAATTCGAAGTTTAACATTTGTAGCTTAACTAGGATATTTTCTATTTTATTTTAGTGATCTGTAATGATTGTTGAACTCTTGACTTGTTCAATGGTTTCACTTTTGTTCCCATTATTATGCCTAAGCTCTTATCTCTCACAATCAAGAGTCAGTCCTAGTATCTTCTATGCTTATTTCGCAAGTGCACGCTTTTCTTCTGTGAACGAATTTCTGTGAACTGTCATAGTTTTCATTTATCTACCAGGTCCAGCCTTAGTCTATGAGTCCAACTTCAGTGTTCCGTTATATCTGTTTAGTATGCCCCTGAGATACTATTAGTCCAGTCCCAGGTGACCTACGGCGAAGGGAACCACTGCATAAGACAATGCAAATTTAAGAGAGGCAGTGTTGCGCAACGGTTAACGTATGATTGAAAAAAACAGACTACTAGCAGTGGCTCAATTAAGCGTGACAACTCACACAGATATATTAATGAAGCGGCTCATATACCTACAAAAGAAGGTCACTGTAACAGTGTGATTCATTATCATTAATCGAATAAAATGATTTACCCACAGAACCAAACATTTAATAAATGGACGCCAAGTTGTAATAATGAACTACAGCCCTAGCACAGGTTGGTGGACGCATGAAAGCATTATATGATACTATATCTTGGATACGGCCTACGAAAGCAAAAAAGTTTATTAATTTTAAGAAAGACTCCCACAAGAGGTAGTACAAACACCAACAGATTTATCAAATTGCATTACGGGTGTAACTAGTCGGCTACAAATGTTAAAACTGTATAAAAAAGCCTGATCTAACGAACAAGCTTTGCAAGTGCCTCGGCTCAGTGACTGCATTGCTAGCTCGTCTCGTGCTTGCCACTCTTACACATAACGAGTATGATGACGCCTGCAGTATTCGCTGGGAACTTTGAATCCAACTTGAGTTTTGTACTCCGCTGCACTTCAGAGACATCTCTCGCTGCAGTACTCAGCAACGACCTGGAGCAAGTCTACTCTTCGATGTCCCCAGTGCACGTATACTCTTCGACCTATCAGCAGCAAGTGTTTTCTGACTTATTATCCCCTGAATATGGGTGGTTCTGCCAGTGTAGGAAACTCGCCAGCTAGTTACAGGAGACCCTGCACATTCTAATCAAAAATAATTGTCTGAACAAATTTAAAAAAATTCTACCTCGTAGATTTAGTCATAGTTAACCAATATTTGAGGAGTGTGGGAAGGAGGGCAGAAAAACTCTCCCACTACATGACTGGTTTCCAACCCCAACCAACCACAACTCTTGTATATGGACATACAGAAAAGCCATCTGCTACTAAAATAATTATTCTGGGCCAGAGTCCTTCTTACTCGGATTTAAACATCCATTACTTTAAGGCGTTGCCACAGCCAGTGGTCCTGTCCCACATAGTTTCTGAGTGCTTCACTCTGCTTTCAGAAGTTTGTCTCACCAAAAGTGATTCCACCTAGCAAACGGCAAAACGCAGTTTAAAGGAACACAGGCTGCCCCCTCACTTCTGATGTGTGGAGATGAGACACAGTGACTTCCCTGTTCTTTATCTTCCCGGGCTCTGCTTTTAGTGCTAAACCGATTTATAATACTCTGGTCCTTCTAAATTAACTCCCCTGTCATGTACCACCTAATGAAACCTCCAAAGGCTACAGAAGGTAGCAGGTCCCCCATGCCTTTATAACAGCATGGAGAAGCAGGAGTAATTAGCTGCGCAATCAATGACCATAATGTATACAGTCTGCAGTTTCCTTGCAACGTTACGGAATAGACTATACCGTTTTTTGGGATGTGCAGAAATAGGATGTGTGACAGTTAGGGCATAAACTGCCATGTAACATTACCATGTACTCCTATTATACGAGCAAATGATACCTTTGCACAGTACACTATCTTGTCATTCTGATGAATACCTACATGTCTCAATATATTGGAATTATTAAATATATAGGAATTATTGAATTTACCGAGTTTCTCATGAGTAGACCATCAGACCACAACATTCTGACTAATCTCTAAATATCCATGGAACTGTTTTTAGTTTGGTAAATAATAAATTCAACAGATTGTTCTGATGTCACATTAGGCTACAGATGAGACACTCACTCACTCACTCACTCTCTCTCTATTTCTTTCTCTCACTCTCTGTAGTGGGTAACAGACTGTGTAGGTTTTCCTTCTAGGATCTTGTTTCCTGATTGCTTGTATGGAAGGATTTATTTGTTCTTCCCACGGTCAGTTTCCATTCCCGTTTTGTGAGTGCCCAATGAACATATTTCAAGCCATTTATCGTGACCACTAGCTTCGAATTAGCCATTAACTCTATACATGTATTATGACTCGGTTTGTTTAGCCACCACAAATGATATTTTTTTGCTACTAAAAACTTTTTAACTTTAATCTCTGACTTGTTTTTGTGGTCCTTACAATAAATTTCTAAGTAAAACATACACTGCAATTCACCGCATGCCGTTGTCTGTACTTCCTCGTTAATATATTAATGCTGTCAGTCGCATATACCTAGTCATTAGCTACATCGGTTTTTAAAGTCCACAAGAGTAAATTGTTTTAGTTTTTCTCAACTATTTTATAGGGTTACTTAATAGGGAAAGCGGAATAATAATCTTTCACTGGGCAACAGCATACCAATCAAGGAACAGAGAAGAAAGAGATATGCGATCAGATCGACTGTTCGCTGTCAGGCAGTGAGTTACATTACAAACACATTCTGGCATTATATCAAGGGCATACTGTTAATACGTTGATTCGGGGAAATTAAAATTTCCTTTATAACTGGCAGCTAAAAGTAAATTGTGGGACAGGGATCACAAGTAAGGCTTGGCACATTTTCTGCCGCTCCAGTGAGGCCTCCATCACTTCTACCATCACACTTCCTGCTTGCACTGTGCTATAATTTCAGGCAGCTTGTCGCTCTGTGCCATCGTTCACTGTCTCTGAAAATCTGTAATAGGGTTAACGTTTTAACTATGTTACTACTGATTTGGTGTGTTGTGTGATACTGAATAACATCAGAAGCAATTTCATCAAGTGTTATTCACTGGACAATTTCTACCTCGCTATCTTGGTCATCAGATTGTCGTATGAGGTTAATTGAGGGAAGTGCTCTGCGCTTTATGCGACTATGCAGTAAGAAAAGAGGCAAAGTGTATTCTTAACATTTTGTTCCTTCAATGTATTCATCTAAATCCAGTAACTAAAGCTTCTGAACGTTTCCCGAATGGCAAAAATTCGTAAATCTCACCAGGAAATGCATTTAAGCAAACTTTCTCTATATCAACTCAAAAATTTGCTACCCGAGGCGATACTAAAATGTAAACATAGTTCTTTTTTCTCAGAAAACGCTGCAGCCAGTATCATCATCGTGCATAGAATAGTTTGCGAGTGTCAACAATTTTAGAGAGTGATGAAACATTAGATTGTGTTACCTATGAGCGATGTGGCACCTCTGCTCTGCGCCTCTACACACTGAAGCCGAAGCTTCAGCTTAGTGTAATTTAGAAACACACTCTAATAATAGGCACGATGTTAAATCTCTACATGAGCGTATTCAATACTGTAAATGCGTAGACATTAATGAGCAGATACACTGCGAATAAATCCTATTGGGTGTTAGGCTCTGTCATTATGAAAACCTAAGAGAACTACAAAACCTACATTTCGATCGTCGTTGCAATTGTCGTCTTCAAAGCGACTGAACTGCTGTATGCGTAGTCACGAAATCGGCCGATCGAAGTCATCTACTTCACCGTCTTACAACATTATCAGTTAGAGGCAGTTCCAAGTGTCACTTAAAATTCCGAGGAAGACATTTCCGTTTTCAACCTACTGTTAGATGGAGTACCTTTCCGAAGGAATATTGTTGCAAATACAGTCATCAACCTTTGGACTCAAAAAGATATATGAACGTTGTCAAAGTTTGAGGATGCCTATTACACATATTTCATCGCAGAAAAAAATTGTTGCTGTTGTTGTTGTGGTCTTCAGTCCTGAAACTGGTTTGTCGCAGCTCTCCATGCTACTCTATCCTGTGCAAGCTTCTTCATCTCCTAGTACCTACTGCAGCCCACATCCTTCTAAATCTGTTTAGTGATTTCATCTCTTGGTCTTCCTCTACGATTTTTACCCTCCACCCTGCCCTCCAGTACTAAATTGGTGATCCCTTGATGCCTCACAACATGTTCTACCAACCGATCCCTTCTTCTAGTCAAGTTGTGCCACAAACTCCTCTTCTCCCCATTTCTATTCATTAGATATGTGATCTACCCATCTAATCTTCAGCATTCTTCTGTAGCACCACATTTCGAAGGCATCTAGTCTCTTCTTGGCTAAACTATTTATTGTCCATGTTTCACTTCCATACACGGCTACACTTCATACAAATACCTTCAGAAACGACTTCCTGACACTTAAATCAATACTCGATGTTAACAAATTTGTCTTCTTCAGAAATGCTTTCCTTGCCATCGCCAGTATACATTTTATATCTTCTCTACTTCGACCATCATCAGTTATTTTACTCCCCAAATAGCAAAACTCATTTACTACTCTAAGTGTGCCATTTCCTAATCCAATTCCCTCAGTATCACCCGACATATTTCGACTACATTCCATTATCCTCGTTTTGCTTTTGTTGATGTTCATCTTATACCCTCCTTTCAAGACACTGTCCATTCCGTTCAACAGCTCTTCCAAGTCCTTTGCTGTCACTGACAGAATTACAATGTCATCGGCGAACCTCAAACTGTTTGTTCCATTAGGTTTCGTGTGTGCGGGCGCAAGAAATCTCCTTCTTCTTCTAATATTTCGGCAGTATAACGTTCAGCCAACTTCAGAGTGAGCCGCAACTACATCACCGTTTTGGGACTCGAAAGTGAAGGAGTCAATTGAAATTCGCTTGACGACGAATTTAATTAATAGAGATAGTGGTTTCAATCTTGATAAATCATGTAATCCGGCACTTGCTGTAATAAACTCGCAAAGATGTCGTCAGAGTGCAGCTCACAATGATATATCGATATGCCAACACGGACCAACTGCGGAGTCACAGATACAACTCGCGCATTATGCACGTCCCTGCCGCCGACCAACGTCTCTGGCGCATTTGCATCTGTGGCCGCATGCGCAGTCGCGCACTACAACAGTATAAAGGGACGAAGCGAGCACTGGAGCGGCAGTCTTGCGGCTCACTCTGAAGATGGCTGAACGTTATACAGCCGAAGTATTAGAAGATGAAGGAGTTATCTTGCTTCTGCACACCCGAAACGTAATGGAACAGTCTTTGCGCCGCCAAAACCTGAAGATTCACTCAAAGTTTTTATTTCTTCTCCATGGACTTTAATACCCACTCCGAATTTTTCTTTTGTTTCCTTTACTGCTTGCTCAATATACAGATTGAATAGCATTAGGGAGAGGCTACAACCCTATCTCACTCCCTTCCCAAATATTATGAGATAAAAAATGAAATTGCATAAAAGATGTGATTCTGTTTCACCTGTGTAATGAAATATGTGGTCGCTGATGATTTTGCGTTCTGTTGGATCTCGTAGAAACTTCCAGCGAGAAAGTTGTTAAAAAAAAAAAAAAAAAAAAAAAATCAATTTTGGTATCGTCTGACACATCATTATTGTACTGTGTCACGTATGAATGCATTTTATTTACGAGAACTTCGTGCGCGGAATCTAGGAAGTACTTATATGCTACCGCCAGGACTTCAGTTTCTACGTCTCGCCTTAACAAGACCGAGAATATTCGCTACCTTCCGAACTTTCTTATTTGTAGCTGTCACGGACCCTTCACCACAGCACCGTCAACCGAAAGGAGTATATGTGATGTGGAAAAGTAACTGTAGGTACTGTCAGTCCACTGGTTTCAATGAAGTTGAACAGAATACATTTGCCCATATGGTTCCGAGAAACTCAATCTTCCCTGTGTAGATCAGAAAAACTTTTCTCTTGCTATTGCAATGTCTCTATATTCGATTAAAAATTTTCGTCCATCATTAACTTTCTGAACCGAAACTCAAGTGTGAGAAAAAAAGGAGAAATAAAGTCTCTGAGCTAGAATAATTATTATCTTTCCAGCTGTCGGATGCTCTTCTCTGGCGTAGTAAGCAATTACTGTTCTGCCACTAACGTATTACTGTAGAAGTACAGATGGCTGTGGAGCGCCGGCCGCTGTGGCCGAGCGGTTCTAGGCGCTTCAGTCCGGAACCACGCGGCTGCTACGGTCGCAGTTTCGAATCCTGCCTCGGGATGAACGTGTGAGATGTCCTTAGGTTAGTTAGGTTTAAGTAGTTCTAAGTGTAGGGGACTTATGACCTCAGATGTTAAGTCCCAAATTGCTTAGAACCATTTGAACTAGTTTTTGAACCTGTGGAGCGGCGGCATTTGCCTGTGCTACTCCAGCAGGTGCCGGGCGGTAACAATCATTGACAGATTTGGCCCAGTCGCTGATACGCTCGTAACTGACTACCACACATTGTTACAGTGAAAATAGTGCTGGGCCAAACTTTACGGGCACTACATTCCTGGGGAACTGAGTTACATTGTGTGATTTTGTGTTACATTTAAGCAACGTCTTTAATGAGTTATGCTCACATTAGTGAATAAAATTACATAATTGCGACTATTTTATTTATTGCGTGTTACAGAGCAGAATAGACCAGCATCGTATACTTCACTTCAAACGAGTCCAGTTAGCGCCGACCAGGAGAAACCTACGAGCGGACGGCCAGGTCACTGAAAAAGATATCGGTGGATTCCTCTCCAGCGTTCATAATTAATAAATGTACATTGTCACGAATAGAAGAATTGTGTTATTATAAATATAGAAATTGTTTGAGATTGTAAATTAGTGAGTCAATGGTCATTTGCCCAACTGTAAAGTGTTTTATCTGTCAAGCTGTTGAGGGAATGGAAAATAATACATTCAATTAAAGGAACGAAGCTTTTTCATATTGCGTGTAAGTACGTATGACCAACACAATGGAGTTGATTCACAGGATTTTCTCTGTATGTGACGAGTAGACGTGTTTGAAAATTGAATGAAAAAGGTAATTCAGATATTTTGAATATTATTAATATGCATTTATGGAGAACAGATTTGACGTAAACTTACATCGACAGTGAAATGGTTCTGCTGCTATTAAAGCACCTTTAATACAACATTAAAAATTGTTTGTCCACGTTATACAGTCTTAACTACACTCCTGGAAATGGAAAAAAGAACGCATTGACACCGGTGTGTCAGACCCACCATACTTGCTCCGGACACTGCGAGAGGGCTGTACAAGCAATGATCACACGCACAGCACAGCGGACACACCAGGAACCGCGGTGTTGGCCGTCGAATGGCGCTAGCTGCGCAGCATTTGTGCACCGCCGTCGTCAGTGTCAGCCAGTTTGCCGTGACATACGGAGCTCCATCGCAGTCTTTAACACTGGTAGCATGCCGCGACAGCGTGGACGTGAACCGTATGTGCAGTTGACGGACTTTGAGCGAGGGCGTATAGTGGGCATGCGGGATGCCGGGTGGACGTACCGCCGAATTGCTCAACACGTGGGGCGTGAGGTCTCCACAGTACATCGATGTTGTCGCCAGTGGTCGGCGGAAGGTGTACGTGCCCGTCGACCTGGGACCGCACTGCAGCGACGCACGGATGCACGCCAAGACCGTAGGATCCTACGCAGTGCCGTAGGGGACCGCACCGCCACTTCCCAGCAAATTAGGGACACTGTTGCTCCTGGGGTATCGGCGAGGACCATTCGCAACCGTCTCCATGAAGCTGGGCTACGGTCCCGCACACCGTTAGGCCGTCTTCCGCTCACGCCCCAACATCGTGCAGCCCGCCTCCAGTGGTGTCACGACAGGCGTGAATGGAGGGACGAATGGAGACGTGTCGTCTTCAGCGATGAGAGTCGCTTCTGCCTTGGTGCCAATGATGGTCGTATGCGTGTTTGGCGCCGTGCAGGTGAGGGCCACAATCAGGACTGCATACGACCGAGGCACACAGGGCTACACCCGGCATCATGGTGTGGGGAGCGATCTCCTACACTGGCCGTACACCACTGGTGATCGTCGAGGCGACACTGAATAGTGCACGGTACATCCAAACCGTCATCGAACCCATCGTTCTACCATTCCTAGACCGGCAAGGGAACTTGCTGTTCCAACAGGACAATGCACGTCCGCATGTATCCCGTGCCACCCAACGTGCTCTAGAAGGTGTAAGTCAACTACCCTGGCCAGCAAGATCTCCGGATCTGTTCCCCATTGAGCATGTTTGGGACTGGTCGAAGCGTCGTCTCACGCGGTCTGCACGTCCAGCACGAACGCTGGTCCAACTGAGGCGCCAGGTGGAAATGGCATGGCAAGCCGTTCCACAGGACTACATCCAGCATCTCTACGATCGTCTCCATGGGAGAATAGCAGCCTGCATTGCTGCGAAAGGTGGATATACACTGTACTAGTGCCGACATTGTGCATGCTCTGTTGCCTGTGTCTATGTGCCTGTGGTTCTGTCAGTGTCATCATGTGATGTATCTGACCCCAGGAATGTGTCAATAAAGTTTCCCCTTCCTGGGACAATGAATTCACGGTGTTCTTATTTCAATTTCCAGGAGTGTACTTATTTTTACTAAGCTAGAGGGAATGTCGTGAATCAGTACCTACATTTGTATAAGCCACAATTCAGTAATAGCACATGAACCAGAGTATTCAGGGAGATTCAGTGATGATGTTCCAAAATTTGAGGGATGATAGGAAAGGGTAAATTTGCAAATTTGTGGTAATGGACCCTGATCCAGAAACGCCATAATCAATAGTTATGAGTTAAAATCGTTCATTTGTGAAAAACATCTCTTATACAGCAAGCTCTTTAGTTTCCATGGTTTTGGACGGATCAGCACGGACCAAAACAAAAAAAAAAAAAAAATACTATCCAGTAGCTATGAGCGCTTGTTCAATAGAAGAGATGTGTTTCACATTATTGATGATGAAAAAGTGCTCATAGAACTTAAGCTATGTATTTTGTGGTCCATGTTTACTAGACTTTTTCTCTGGTTTTGGTCCATAGTTCCATCTCCCATTCCTGCAACTTGTCTACTACACATTTTTAGCAGCAGCAGTTCCGGTATATGTATTTAAGGGGGGTAGGACGTCAAACGGGCCGACTTCGTGCAGGAGAGGCATCTCAGGACATTTTAATTTCCAGTGTCTATACTTTTACAAATAAATTTATATAACTTAGTCAGCATCACCAGGAAGGATTCAGGATTCACAACCATTGCAGTGGAAGTTCGAAAACATAGCAAAATAAATTTTTTTACGTGCGAAATTTCATCATTTTTTCACTTACTAATGGCTGCATTTGTTGCTATAGGTACACTTTTATTCATACGTTAGAGAGATACTTCGATGAATTTTGCACAGCTTACATACCATACTCACAGGTGTATGAAACTTTAGAATTTATTTAATTCATTAAAAAAACGAATGAACTATGTTTAGAAAAAACACAAATTTTACAGTTAATTACCTCAATTTTTACCACAGTTTTTAATAGATTTGGAAAATTGTAGAGTTTCGTACACCTTTAAGTATGGTTTGTATGCTGTGCAAAATTCATCGAAGAATCTCTCTAACTTACGAACAAAAGTAAGTGATAAAAATTATGAAATTTCACTCGTAAAAAAAATTACTTCTTTATGTTTTAGAACTTCCACTGACATGAGTGTGAATTCTGAATCCTTCCTGGTCATGCTGACAAAGTTTTATGAATTTATTTGTAAAAGTATAGACACTGGAAATTGAAATGTCCTGCGGTGCATCGCCTGCTCCAAGTCGGCCCGTTTGACGTCCTACCTCCCGTTTGACGTCCTACCTCCCCTTAACTGTCAGAGCTATCAGAGTGTTACATTTAAGTTTCTCCATCACCATGGAACTTTGTAACATCGTCACGGACTCGCCCTGAATAATGTACGGAATATCTAAGGAGCAGCGAAGTCAGATCACTGTGCCTCGCGGTAGTTACTGAATACCCAACAAGACGAAACAAATTTTTTTAACGATACAAAGTTTTCTCCTCCAATTAGCTTCATTCTGCTAAGAAGAGCCTGTGACGAAGGGAGAAGAGGTCACAAATACACAAATATAACTATGACGAAAGTATTCGGAAAAGTTCCTTTAATTCGTGACTACTCCGAAGTAATGCAGCGAACACGCTACCAATGTTGGCACCCACTGCCATTGCAGCTACCCGCTTAATGCTACTGCACTGCGGCAGACCTTTTGGCGAGCTGGGGC
Organism: Schistocerca piceifrons; assembly: GCF_021461385.2. NCBI lineage: Eukaryota > Metazoa > Arthropoda > Insecta > Orthoptera > Acrididae > Schistocerca > Schistocerca piceifrons. Next base: position 655,272,269 of record NC_060142.1, read on the forward strand.
GTAACACCACAATACATGTACCATTGTGCACATAGTGCGGCTAATGTCTCGTAATTTCAGTGTAGGATGACAACTACTGTTCAAAAACTCACACAATCCAAAACCAAATCCTCGGTACGGGATAAAGAAGGCATGACGTCCACTGCTATACGGGAATGGCACAGATATCTGGATAAACGCATGTACCTCAGCACTAGAAACTCGAAGCCATCTTAACCGTCTCCATGTCTGACGGATGGCAGTATACTCCGCTACCAGAGGAGATTATGCATCAAGCTAGACTTACGCGAAGGGTTGAGGTAGATAGCAGAGGTATTGTCCTGGTAATATGGAAATATATGGATTGCAATGTGATGAGACATCGTGTTTCTGTTTCGAGTGACGCAGGTAGCTGATGCCCGAGCTAGGACAGCCGTTTGAGTACAGCTTTCTATAGGCGAATTGCATGTTCAGCATTACAGTGCGCCACTCCATTGACTCCGAGTTACATTACAGTTATTTGCGGAACATTCTCTGGGCATGAAAGCACTTGTCTACAGGTGCGGAGCTCCTGTTAATGTTGCACATACCATTACACTAACAATAATAGTAACAACAAGATAAACTATAACACAAAAAAGAGAAGAAGAAATAAACACACACCACGAAGGAACTACCAGAATCAGACGGAAATCAGTAGATGTACTTTACACGAACAGAGAAACAAATGATTGCAGCTTCAGAAAGTACTGGATGATTTATTGAAGAGAGAAAGTTTCACAAATTGAGCAAGTCAATAACTCATTTGTCCACCATTGGCCCTTATACAAGCAATTATTCGATTTGGCGTTGATTGCCAGAGTAATTGGATGTCCTCCGGGGAGATATAGTGCCAATTTCTACCCAACTGGAGAGATAGACCATCTAAGTTCGGAACTGTCTGGATACCCCTGCCCATAATGCTCCAAATGTGCTCAGCTGCGGAGAGATAGAGCGACCTTGCTGGCCAGAGTAGAGTTCGGCAAACATGAAGACAAGCAGCAGAAACTCTCGCCTTGTGCAGGCAGGTATCATCTTCCTGAAATGTAAGCTCAGAATGGCCTACTATGAGGGCCAACATAATGGGTGAGCGCAGAATATAGTCAACGTACCGCTGTGCTGTAAGAGTGCCGTGGATGAGACCCAAAGGCGTCCTGATATGAAAAGAAATGGCACCGCAGAGAATCAGTCGTGATTGTTAGGTCAGATTGACGTCACACCGCCGTCTGGGTCGCCTCTAGTCACGTCTTTGCAGGGGAACGTAGCTGAGTTCGAAGCAAGACTCAACACTGAAGACAAATCAGTTCGACAAACAGAAGTGATGGTCTGTGGTGCTATTTCTTTTCATAGTAGGATCCCTTTGCTTATCATCCGCAACACCATTACAGCGGTACGTCGACGATGGTCTACGCCCTGTTCTACAGCTCCTCGTGGCAAGCCACTTGGGCTTACATTTTAGGAAGATAATGCCCTTCCATACACACGGCTGGAGTTGCTACTGCTTGTCGTCATGATTGCTAAATCCTACCTTAGCCACCAAATTCGCCTGAGAACGTTTGGTGAATTATGGGCGGAATGCTATAACCATCTCAGTCTTCTGACGATTTACTGCGCCAATTAGAGAGAATTTGGCACGAAATCTCTCAGAAGGGCATCTAACAACTCCGTCAATCAATGCCAAACCGAATACGTGCTTGCAATAGGACCAATGGTGGCCCAGCTCTTTACCCACTTCCTCAATTTGCGAATTATTTCTTATGGATAAATCATCCAACTCTCCTGAAATCATAATAATATTTCTGTCTATAGACGCATAACAAATCTTTCGATTTCCGTCGCATTTCGGTAATTCCTTCGTGGTTCGAGCTTTTTTGAAATACACAGTAATAACAACAAATATTTGTGTCAGCGTTTAGCGCATTGCCTTAGTAAACTTCCTAAAAAATTGTAGCTCTGTGAAATACAGCATTAGGAAGCATTCGTCCTATACACGATTGCACACTATGTCTGTACGAGCTTGCAGTTGAAGGAAATGCTTATTCATTCATGATTTTCAGTCTCCATTTCGTGAAGCCAGTGTTTTTGTAATTTTTGTTTCGTTTGTGGAATATCTTCACCATCTTGTCTTGCACCTCCTGTGGTTTGTCCGTCTTACCTATGGCTACGGTCGTTCTACGCATGATATCCAGGACGCAAATCCATTTGCGTTTGCAAGGAACTTAATAGGTACTGTGTCAGAGCTGGTAATTTTCATCGGTTTTCTACAACGGCAAAAATTTATCCGCGATTCAAGTAAATCATCGTGGAAAAACTGTTGGTTGTAGTGGCATTTACGTCCAGACATAATTACACGAATAACGTCTTGGATGCTTGGAAATAAATACAGACAGACATTTTGAAGACCAGTATAGCTGAAAAATTTCAATTATCTTCCATGAATTATTCAAATCTACGGATGACATACAGAAACGAGTGACATGAGCGCCCATAAGACTGAATTATCTGTCCTACAAAATCTGCAGTAAAACGCCTAACTGCATAAACTCGCAGATCATCCGTTTTACCATCGTAATTACTATTACTATTACTATTACTCCTCCAGACTTACGTCGTCAAGTAGCCGCAAATGCCGAATGGAAGAAAGTCGAAGAAACTTAGTAAAGCCGGTTTCATGGTCTTACTGCACCAAGATCTAGATTGAAGTCTATGAAGAAATTTTACAAACCACTTCAGCACTAAATACGTCAGGCAAGGAAACCAGTGAAAAACTATGAGTGGACAAAGCACGTCACGTCGAGACAGAAGTAAAGTCGGTAGCACGCCCAGCAGAAGTAATCAACTGGGACAGGCCGCACGGGGATCGCTTAACAGGCTACGAATGAATACTTACAAGGGCCAACACTGTATGAATGCGGAGAAATGTAGACAATCATCTGTATAAGTATTTGTTTATCCTCATTCTCTCTACGAGGAGGAGTTTTTCAAGCTAAAAGAGATTGCTGTCACTGTTGCTCGGTTCTGCGCAAAGTCAACTAGATTTAATTTTTGTATGTGTATATGTGAATAAATTCATTTCTTTTCCTTGGCTGGAACTGTAAACTCATATCATACTGTGTCTATGTTTCTGAATCGAGTAGATAAATAACAAGTGTAAAGAGGTATAAAGCATTAATGCATAAGGCGTAGCAGAAGGCACTGCTTTGCTCATAACAGGTGAAGAGGGGTGAAAACTGAGGTGATAGTTCATATCAGTAGTATAGCAAAGCACGATCTGACCCACTTTTCGGTGAGTTTATACGGACCTTACCCATAACATCTACATATCTACATCTACATATATACTCCGCTAGCCACCAAGGGGTGTGTGGCGGAGGGCACAATTCGCGCCAAAGTCATATTTCCCCCCTACTGTTCCACTCGCGAATCGCGCGAGGGATAAAGGTCTGAACGCCTCAGTACGAGCTCTAATTTCCTTTATCTTTGAATGGTGAGCATTGGGCTATTTGAAATTTGGTGGTAATAATATATTCACTACATCCTCGGTGAATATTGGATTTCGGAATTTAGTGAGCAACCCCTTCTGTTTAGCGCGCCGTCTATCTGCGAGTGTGTCCCACTTCAAGCTTTCTATGAGATTTGTAACGCTCTCGCGATGGATAAATGTACCAGACACGAACCTTGCCGCTCTTCTTTGGAGCTTTTCAATCTCTTGAATCAGACCCAACTGGTAACGGTCCCATACAGACGAACAATACTCCAAGACAGGACGAACTAACGCATTGTAAGCAATTTCCTTTGTTGAAGAACTGCATCGCTTCAGGATTCTACCAATAAACCGCCATCTAGGGTTCGACGTACCCGTTACTTGGGTAATCTGATCATTCCATTTGAGATCATTTCGAATAGTCACACCCAGATGCTTGACAGACGTTACCGCTTCCAAAGACTGAGCATTTATTTTGTACTCGTTCATTAATGGGGATTTTCTTCCTGTAATACGCAGTAGGTTGCACGTACTAACATTGAGAGATAACTGCCAGCCATTACACCACGCATTTATTTTCTGCAAATCCTCATTGATTTGTTCACAACTTTCATGTGATACTACTTTACTGTAGACCACAGCATCGTCGGCTAACACTCTAAGGCCGCTGTCAATACCATGAACCAAATCGTTTATGTAAATCGTATAAAGCATAGGACCTATTACGCTACCCTGAGGCACACCTGAAGTTACGCTTGTTTCTGTTGATGTCTTCCCGTTCAGGACGACATACTGCTCCCTGTCTGTTAGAAAACTTTCTATCCAACCGCATATGTCGTCGGATAGACCGTAAGCGCGCCCTGTTTGTAGGAAGCGAAAGTGCGGAACTGACCCGAATGGCTTTCGAAAGTCGAGATATATGGCATCAACCTCGGAGCCGGTATCGAGAGCCTGTTGTATATCATGCACAAAGAGGGCCAGCTGTGTCTCGCATGACCGCTGTTTCCTAAAACCGTGCTGGTTTCTGCAGATAAGCTTGTCAGAGTCTAGGAAGGTCATTATGTCTGAACACAAAATATGTTCCATGATTCTACAACAAATCGATGTCAGTCAAATTGGCCGGTAATTGTGTGCGTCCGATTTTCAACCCTTTTTATAGATTGCTATGAGCTGGGCCTTCTTCTTGTCTAGTGGAACTTTCCGCTGTTCCAATGATCTCTGATCGATGATGGATAAGAATGGTGCTATATTTGTAGCATAGTCAACATAAAATCTTACGGGGATACCGTCTGGGCCAGATGCCTTCCTGGCGTATAAGGATCTTAACTGTTTTACAATCCCAGATACACTTAACATTTTGTTAGCCATCCTTTCGTTTGTCCGATAATTGGAAGGGGGAATGGTGCTGCAGTCCTCTACCGTAAACGAGTTTTTGAAAGCTAGGTTTAGAATTTCGGCCTTCTGTTTATCATCATCGATTACATTACCCGTACTGTCAACAAGAGAAGGTACTGAATTATTTGCAGCGTTCATAGATTTCACGTACGACCAAAATTTTTTGGGGTCATTTTTAGAATCTGCAGATAATATATTGCTTTCAGTTTCTTTAAGAGAATCTCTCATTGTCCTTCTGACAGCTGCTTTCATTTCGCATAATTTCTGTTTGTCAGCAGGGCAGTGACTACGTTTAAAACGACTGTGCAAAATTCTCTGCTTTCTCAGCACCTTCCTAATATGTTTGTTGTACCAAGGTGGATCCTTTCCCTCCCCTATACTTTTGCTATGAACGTACTTCTGTAACACATGGTGGACAATAGCTTTAAATTCCGACCAAAGATGCTCAATATCTTTGTGTGCCGCGGTGAATGCTTGGAGCTGACTATGAAGATATTCATTAATGACATTTTTATTTGCTTTCCCAAACAAGAAAACTCTACGCAGTTTCTTAGGTCTTTTTGCAACTTCCACTGACATGGAAACCACAGCGACATTTTGGTCGCTAATACCTTCTTCTAGATTAACTTCCTGAAAAAGATCAGATTTGTTTGTCGCCAAGATATCTAATATGTTCCCATCTCGAGTTGGTTTTCTAACCAATTGCTCAAGGTGGTATGTTGAGAGAGCTCATAGAATAACTTCACACGAATCTTTGCTTCTGCCTCCTGTGAAAAACGTGTGATTTTCCCAGTCAATGGATGCTAGATTAAAGTCTCCACCTATAACTAATGGATAATTTCGATATATACTTTCTGTGTACTCTTGACTTTCCCTGAAACGTTCTGCGACGTTTGTTGCGGATGCTGGTGGTCTATAGAAACATCCTAACACAATAGTCAATCCTTGTCTGATTGACAGCTTTATCCAGACTGTTTCACATTCCGACCCAGTATCGATCACAACTGCGTTTAAACAGCTTTTAACTGCAATGAACACACCACCTCCCATAGCATGTCCCATCCTACCTAAACATTGTCCGATCCAAGTTAACTCGGAGATCTTGCTACAGACACTTTGAAAATTTACTAACATGAGATTAAACATATTTAAATCCTTTGGAATGACCTGTTTAGGCGAACTAACAATTTTTACAGTTGGCACACCCACATCAGTGTCATGACAGGTAATTTTTCAGGAAAGCACTTTGTTTCCCGAGGGGAGGAACCTAATCTGAAAGAAACCCCATGTGCACGGCACAAGTACTGTGCTACCCATGTACCTGCTTCTTGTGTGTAGTGCACAACTGATCTATCGAGGGGCGTCCTTCAATCTTCCACCCCACAGTGTAGGTCGTGGAATCTACAACTATTTTCGTCACAGAGTCGACGTAGCCTCGGGTTTAGATTCTCCACTCGACTCCATACCAGAGGACCCCGGTCCACCCTGGGTACGATGCTGCAGATCGTCTGCTTGGATTCCACTCCTCGAGATATGGAGGCTGCTTTCATCAATTTAGCCAGCCGTCGAAAGGACCCAAGGATTTCCTCGGAATCCCGACGACAGGCACCGTTAGTGCAGACATGTGCCACAATCTGGAGCTGGCTGCAGCCCGCACGCTCGATAGCCTCCGGAAGATCCTCTTCCACGTCTCGGACAAGGCCCCCCGGCAAGCACACCGAGTGAACGTTGGACTTCTTCCCCACCCTAGCCGCTATTTTCCTGAAGGGCTCCATGACCCGCCTAACGTTGGAGCTCCCAATAACTAACAAACCCCTACACCCACGTGCCTGTCTGGATCCTGCTGAAGGAGCGGCCGCTATCCTGGCAGAAGGTGCGTTCTGATCCGGCTCAGCCTCCCCCCCTCCCCCAGCATCAGATAGCACACTGCATGTATTAGCAAAATGCATGGGATTTTGCAGGAGCCTGCGTCCCCCATGTAGCCTTCGCCTTGAGGCTCGAGACCTCGACACAGTCTGCCACCCACACTGAGGTGAGAGTGGGCCAGCCGGCTCAGTCGCAGCACCCCATTCCCACCGTACCTCAAGGTGGCACTCTGGAGCTTGGTGAATGTGGCCAACAAAGCTTCCCGCTGCGTTTGGACTGTGGCCAACTCCTCCTGCATCCGCACACAACAGACACAGTCCCTATCCATCTACCTAGTAACTGATTTACTATACAAAACTGAAGGAAACCTACTGCCACACAAGGTTAACAGCTAGACTCTAGTAGACATAAAGGACACTCAATAATGAAAATAAAATTTGTGGTAGATGAGAGATCTGGTACACATATTCCTGCTAGCAGCTATTTAGTGAATACTAAAGAATATGACAGTGACCTACAGTAAACTGCTAGGGGTTGTCAAGCGAATATTATTAACGAATTAAACAATAAGCTGTACCTACAGATTATCCCTAGCATTTGTAATTTAAACAAGCGCTTACGTACACACGAAAGTGACCTTAAAAAACCATAAAAACTGCTACCTTCAATGTACAGAGTCTAAATGACACTAATAAACGTAAACACTGTGTATTAAACGCTGACAGATGCAGATACAAAACGAAACCTTTAGCTAACAATAAGAGTTCAGAATGTAAAGTACAAATACGAATTCTTCTTTATAGGAACACGATCACTAAGTCGCACAACAAGCTAAGTAATCTAAGCAGACGGCGAGGTGCGTTTTAGCTTTCTGCTAACTAAACCGTATGCAAGAAGGACTCAGAAGTTGTATTGTAGCACTGATTTACTCACATATTGTAATGCAATACTAATTTACCACGTATTTTATGTTTGCTTAACTGTTAACGCTCGCAGATTGCGCTAGTCAAACGTATACAAGTGAGGTTAGAAATCACTGTCAGTATCACTATTCCTAATAAAACGTATAAAAACTGCTACCTTCAATGTATCGAGTCTAAATGACACTAATAAACGTGAATACTGAGTATTGTATACCACTTACACTGATTAACCCGCGTATTGATAATGTAAACAAACGTTAACGTTCACGCGAAAAATGCCCTAATAAAATGTGTAAAAACTGCTACTTTCAATGTATCGAGCCTAAATGACACTAATATTCGCAAATATTGACTATTGTGCACTGAATTAAATGATAATACCACGTATTTTACGTCATTTAGAAATGTAAACAAACGTTTGCTTACACCCGAAACTGTCCTACACGGAATCTTCGCTTATCTAATTCAGACGCAAATAAAAACTCAAACCTTTAATTTATCACGTGTATCTGACACTAGTGCATGTAAATACTATAGAATAGAGAGAAAAATAAACGTCCCATTCGTGGTTTCCCTACACATTGGGGCAGACCTGTAGCGTTTGGATGACGTCATGGACCTCCCACATCGTAAATATTGAGTCCTGCATTGTCGTCAAATGTGGAATGTTTAGGAAACATGCTTTTTCGAATCGCTAGACAACATTCTAACAAATTGTATTAATGAGTTTAATTAGAAATTAAAAAAATACAGTACTTAACTTTGTGTTAAACTAATGTATCGCAAGCATCGGGCGACAGACAAAATAAGAAATCTCTTCAGTATAACAGTTTCAAAATTGAGCTACGTAGAATGTAAGAGGAGAGTAATGAGCTTTGACGCTTCTATAAAGCTTCTGTAGAACTGGCCGCGGCCGGTCCGGCGCAGAGCTTATGTTCTCTTTACACAGAGGCTGCTGCTGTCGCGTTGTCGTCCTTGAGAAGGGTCGTTCAGCGTGCAATTGGCCGACGTCTTTTCCACAGCCCTCTCTGCTCTCTAGTTCCCGACTGTCGTGCCGGCGCTTGACCTTACGCCTTAACATTCCTGCCTCCCAAAACGACGGACCATTGTATAGGGAGCTCGACATCGGCGGGTTATGTAGGAGTGTGGATGCTGCGAAGGACTGGAAGCTGTGGCTACAGGTGACGTCAGGCTTCCAGTCGTACCCCGGAATCCAGTCTTCGCTCTGGCGGAAATGACCCCCGGGAAACTACCAAAAGGGTATGCGTCCACTTTCTGAGGCCCATAGCAAGATGTAGAAGGCGTCGACTGCTGCGGTGTGGGCGGGTCCAGCTCCACCGGTAGAACGAGAGGAGGCGAAGAAGGCGGAAGATCCGTCTCCATTGGGTCGTCCCACTGTGTTGTGATGACACGCTCTGGCGGCTGCTGTGGCCGCGCTGTCCTCGGGGTCCGTGAATCTGGGGGTAACAGATACAGAAGGATCTCTGTGCACGTGACAGTGGTGAATTTTAGTGTGATGTCGGCGCTGCAATCCGTGTCGGCCTGAAATGAAATAAAAGCATCCACCAAGTGGACGAACGATCTCGTCTCACACCCAAGTCCGCTGCCACTAAAAACACTGAAAAACACTGTATGATGCGGCACGAAGCGATACTTGCGGCTTTCCTTCGGCGCCAGATGATGAGGTGGGTGGAGCAGTGTCCGATGGCAGCGGTCGTGAAGCAGTTCCGCCGGCCATTGTCCGTCTCGTGGATGCGAACGATAGAAGGCGAGAAACAGTCGCAGGGCTTCATCCGTGATGCATGCGGTGTGAAGTGTGGCCACCTGCTGCTTGGAGATTGTGACGAAACGTTCCACTTCACCGTTTCACTGTGGATGGAAGAGTGCACTGGCTAGATGATGTACCCCATGCGTTCACAGAATGTCTCAAACTCAGTTGTCCGTCACGATGAAGACAGGTAAACCTTCTAGGTAAAAAATAGAGGACAACGCCTGAACTATGCTACGTGACATTGTCGAGTTCATTCGCCCAGCAAAAGGAAACTTGCTATAAGAGTCTACCACAATAAACCAATGAGTGTTGCAAAAAGAACTCTCAAAGTCTATGTGCACACGTTTCCATGGCGATTACAACTTAGGCCAAGCAGCACATGAGTGATACTATGACGTCATCTGTTCTGTTTGGGTATCCACACCCTGACAAGTACAGTGTCGACGCGCTGACTGTTTCGTGCGAACAGTCTCTCAATGTCCTTGGTGACGTAACGACAAATCTTCTTTTTGCAAAGCTGTGGGGATCAACACACGTGAGTGTTCACTGTCATTCTGAACAAGAATCACACCTTGTTCTGTAGCGAGACTATGTCGACATGCAATGTATCGGCGCACTACAGAGTTCTTTATGCTAAGCAATGAGCGAGACCAAGATGTTACGAACGTATTGTAGCAAAATTTTCAAATCTTGCAAATTGGAAATTTGTGGTAAGCTATTATGGGACCAAACAGCTGAGGTCATCGGTCACTAAGCCTACACAGTGCTGAATCTAACTTAAACTAACTTACGCTATGGACAACACACACACACACACCCGTGCCCGAGGGAGGACTCGAACCTCCGACGGGGCTAGCCGCACGGACCGTGATAAGGCGCCCTGGACAGCGCAGCTCCCCCGTTGCGGCATTCACATCTGAACCAGCTTCCGTGGCCTCTGCAGTTTTCCTATAGTTCAGAGGAAAGGATTGAAGCAATTAAGAATCATAAGCATCGGTGTGACAGCAAGATGCAGCAGCAGCTTTACAGTCTGTACCTGGGCCAATGGGAAGACGTGAAAGTGCGTCTGCATCACCATGTTGAGCTGTTGGACGATACAGAATCTCGTACTGGTACTGAGACAGCAACAAAGATCATCTTTGCAATTTTGAGCAGTTCGTACAGGAACCGGCTTCGTCGCATGAAGAAGGGAATGGCTCTAAGCACTATGGGACTTAACATCCATGGTCATCAGTCCCCTATAACTTAGAACTACTTAAACCTAACTAGCCTAAGCACATCACAAAACACCCACTCATCACGAGGCAGAGAAAATCCCTGACCCTGCCGGGAATCGAACCCGAGAACCTGGGAGTGGGAAGCGAGAACGCTACCGCACGACCACGAGCTGCGGACATAAAGAAGGAAATGCAATGGCCTGTGATCCGTTACTAAGTACAATTTTCTGCCACACAAATAGTGGTGGAATTTGTTGGCACCATACACACTAGCCAACTATTTGTGAATAGTTACTCTTAGCTTCGGACAACACTTTCGTTCCGAAAGCAATAAGCCTGTCTGTATCACCTATTCTGTGCAAAGGCACTGCACCTATTCCATAAGGGGAAGCGCCACTTTCATTGCAGCTGGTCTGTCAGGATCAAAGTGAACCAAGCATTTATAACTGAGCAATGCATCTTTATGTTTTTGAAAAGCTTCTTGGCACTCATCTGTCCAGACAAAGAGGACATGAGTGCGACGCAAGCGATGCAATTGAGCTGTGATTTGTGAGCATTCGGTATGAATCGAATATAATAATTCATTTTCCCTTAGACTGACTTCAATTCTGTGACTCTTCGAGGAACTGGGAGGTCCCGTATGGGTAGCAAATGTAACTGAAGTCAATGTACACCTTGACTGTTTATGACACAACTAAGATATTGCAACCCATATTTTGAAAAATCACACTTGTGCAGTCTACAATTTAATCCTGCGTCAGATAACACACGAAATAAAACACGCAAATTTGCAGTGTGTTCTTCAGGTGTAAGACCTGCGACGGCAATATCATCCAAACAGATTAAAGAGTTTGGTACTTGAGCAGTCTGTTATTCAAAATACCGTCGGAAAATGGCGGGTGATGAAGCTGTGCCGAAAGGCAAATGCAGATATTTAAACAAACCCAAATGAGTGTTCGCAATACACACATGTTGAGATTCTTCATCTAGCGGCATTTGCAGATATGGGTCGCACAAATCAAGTTTTTAAACGTAGTGCCCAGCGCCTAATACATTCAAGAAATCCTCTGGACGCAGCAATGGAAAGGTATTAATCACAGTTTGTAGGTAGACTGCAAACTTAAATTCAACACAGAGGCGATGCGACCTGAAGGTCTTGGAAGCTAAACCAGTGGACTTGCCCACTGGCTGGCTGATAAGAGCGCAATAACTCCGCTATCTCCCAATTCTTTAAGATTAGCTGCTACTTTGTCCCGTAATGCAGTGGGAACAGTTCTGGCCCGGCAAAATTTAGGGTGAGCATCGTCTTTCATAGTAATGTGTGCAACGAAGTACGAGTATTTAAGCCTTGCCTAAACCTTCAGAAAAGAGTTGAGGGAATTCTTTCAGCAAGCTAGGTACACTGTCTTTGGCATTCAATGTAGCCACTGAGAACACATGTCCTGAATGTTAGAGCCAAACGAATCAAACGAATCAAGGCCGAATACGTTCACACAGTCGCGTGATTGTTGCCCAGTGAAAGTTACATGAGCCGTGCTGCGGCTCGCGTTGGTGCTGTTTGTAGTAGGTTTCCGTCCTCTGTTGGAGGCCAGACCGTATCCTTTAGTTGGCATGGTTGCGGTTGTTTGTCTTCTTCTCGTCTTGACTGATACCACTAGTTTCGCAAGCGTTGCCTGTCCGCTAGTGGCAGCAGCGGCGCTTATCGAAATGGTTCAAATGGCTCTAACCACAATGGAACTTCACTTCTGAGGTCATCAGTCCCCTAGAACGTACAAGGGAACCTCCCCATCGCACCCCCCTGAGATTTAGATATAAGTTGGCACAGCGAATAGGCCTTGAAAAACTGAACACAGATCAATCGAGAAAACGGGAAGAAGTTGTGTGGAACTATGAAAAAAAAACAAAATATACAAACTGAGTAGTCCATGTGCAAGATAAGCAACATCGAGAATAACGTGAGCTGAGGAGCACCCTGGTCACGTGGTTTGCGTGAGCAGCTGCGGAACGAGAGGTCCTTGGTTCAAGTCCCTCGAGTGAAGAGTTTAATTTTTTATTTTCAGACAGTTATTATCCGTCCGTCCGTCCGTCCGCCCCATGCCAGGTAACTGCGCCGTAGTATGGGGTCGCTACACCTAAACAAACATCGAAACAAACGACGTCAGTCGACTACAGGGCACGGAAGAGAGAGTATTCCTGCGAACGAGGCTCCCTGGCTGGCAGTTGACTGTTCGCAACTTTGGACGAGAGTGCATTAAATACGTGAGATGTATTCCAAGAAATGGCAATATGAGTCCAGCAAATGTAGCTCGTGACTTCAATAACAAGGTCAGTGAATATTTTCCGAACTGTAGGAATCGGAAAGTTCCTTAAGGGATCGAAAGATTGTCTAATATTTGTATGATTATTTCCTAAATTTGTTGATAAACAGATAAACAGCGTAGGGTATGCTGTTAAAAACGCCCTCCTGGACTGTACTGTGCCACCATCCGGTGGAACAGAGCGAATTATTGATTTGAAAATATGCTCCTCAAGTTGCACTGTCAACATCCTAAATGTGTACGCTCCTACCTTATCATCCAGCATCGAAGAGAAGGATCTGTTTTATGACTTACTCAGTGACAGAATAGCCAAGGTTCCTAGCACCGAGACACTGTATATTCTAGGGGACTTTAATGCTAGAGTTGGATCAGATAACGACATATGGCCGAATTGCCTGGGACATCATGGGGTGGGAAAAATGAATGAAAATGGCCAGAGACTGCTTGAAGTTTGCTGCTTTTATGGACTCTGTATCACAAACACATATTTCCGGCTTAAGGATCAGCACAAGGTGTCTTGGAGACACCCGCGCTCTCATCACTGGCATCTACTTCACTTACTCATAGCAAGGCGTACTGGTCTCAAAGATGTTCTACTGACACGAAGTTATCAATAGTGCTGATTACAACACAGACCAGGCCCTAGTGTCGTGCACATTGAGGCTCACTCCTAAGAAATGTCACCACGCTAAACCGAGAGGTCATCCCCGTATCAACACAGATCATGTTCTTGACACACAAAGAAAGCAGGATTATGCCAGTAATTTTGAAAGTGCTTTCCCAGGAAACGTGCAAGCAGAAAGGAATGTTGATAAGAAATGGGCAAAACTCTCGAGTGCAATCTACAACTCAGCGGTATTGGCCTATGGAACAAAATGAAAAAGAAATAAGGACTGGTACGAGCAAAATTTGGAAGAATTGGAACCAGTCACTGAGGCTAGACGGAAAGCCCTGCTTGCTTACGAAAGAAACTATAAAATAAATAAAATAAATTAATAAATAAAAATGTTATTTTAAATACGTTAATTATTCTATCTGTATGATGGTGATTGTGATTGCAATTGTATTTGCTTATCTGGAACGTGGACGTTTAACTATTCGGTATCAGATGCTTGACAATGGCTTTTTCGTAAAGGCAATGTTACTCGTAGTTGACCGTGAAATAAAACTGAATAATCGGACCTCGTAATTAAATCGTTTCCAAAGACTGCTGCGGTAGGTGCGGACTCATAATCTAAATCTCAATATTACAATAATTTGCCAGCCATGCCAATACGTCGTACAGAGGTGATTGTCTACTAAACATAAAAAAGTTACACAGTTAGTTAAATCAGATATATTCAATGAATAAGCCTACAGTTCATAATCCTACTTACTTTTATAAATATAATTCTTTACAGAATCGAGTGCCTAGTGTGGTTGCAACTCGCAGTATTCTTCTATAACATGAAATATGGCGGTGTGCCAGACAAAAAAATAAAATACGTGCTTCTCGCACCACTTCAACCAGAGCTCTCCCTTTCTTAATCAAACATAAGAGTAACGTAATTGTGCTTTTGTTTTATCAGCGACACAGCGCTGCAGTTGTGTGCCATAGGCTTTATTTATTTGTAACTGATTATTTATTTAATTAATATTTCGCGTTTCCGCGGAAACTCACGCTCGGCATGCAAATGTGCCTTTATATTGCCCCCTGAATTGCGAGGCGAAAGGACACAGCTGCAGGCGAGCAATTCACCTAAAGGCACAAGAAAATCTAAGTTATCTACAACTATTTACATGACTTACATTACACATTATACACATTATATACAAAATTTGAATGACGTGGGTGCGCCGTAAAAGTTCTTATGTTGGCAGATAGAGTGCGCGCATGCGCAGAAGCGTCTGTGTAACTTCGGGACTGCCGTTATATCGTACAGTTAGATCATGCGGCACAGTATTGCAGTTCATATTGTTCATGCGCGCGTTTTTCAGTCGTTGCACAAAGAAAATATACAACCAAGATTACATATGAAGACTACATTCTATGACAGGTAACTTAGTTTTAAATTTACAATATTTGTTATAACACAATACAACTTAGATTGTTGAATGTTCTTAGTTACACAGTATTGTTTTGAAATACTTCAAAGAAAAATGTCCGTATTTTTCAGGTGCGTTGACCTATACACATCGTGTCGTTATTACAGTTCATATTCATCCGCTGCACAATAATTTTTTACAGGTTAGTATCGTCGTGGTAAAGTTTTTTGATCACAGTAACATCGTTGTATAACAACGTGATTAATACATAAGCGTGTCCATTTCTCATTTCCATTATAGTCGTAGTGATGCAGTTGGTTGTGACTAAAAGCATTGCTTATTACAGATCAGACGTGACCAGTCGAGTAATTGGTCCACGTGCAGTTCGTTTTTTACATTCCGTGGAAGCTTGGTTGCAGAACCTCGGAGGGCACATAGCTGGCGTCGATCCTTGGACAGTCCAGGTAAGAGTGTCCGTCACATTTCGAGAACATTTCATTCCCTGAAGTTCCAACCAAAATTCTTCCACCCGTCGTGTTGTTTTCTGGACAGGCACTTTGTGTCCATTTAATCCAGTTAACATCTTGAAGTTGGGTACTGTAGTAATGTCACTAGACGATGCACGAATTATGCACTTCACATTTTCAGTTTTTTTTGAATATAGCTCACCTAAATGTTCGTAGTTATTAATCAAGGAAATCGTTCATCGCGTTTACATAGATACGCTGCATAATGTATGGCATTAACAGTTTCTTTCACATAGGTTTCCGCGTAGTTGCAGAGTTAGTAATGTTCGTTAATGTCCGTGAACAGTGGTTCACTATGCAATGTCTTTTTGGCACTCGTTTTGTTCAAATTTTTACATAGTAACAGTTACACTATACATCAGTTAAAAAAAATAAGTAATTATACATACACACGTCACATATTTTCTTAGCATAAACATAATATAGTTGCACATAAACATGTTTACATCATCATTACATCGCTATAGGTTATTACATTGTGTCACATTTGATTACATGAATTGCAGATATTTACATCCTCTTTAGCGGTTTTGCTGGGATATTATCGATGTTTTTTGTGATGTCATCTGAAATTAAGATAGGTTAGACACAACATTCATTACATCAGTAGGCAAGACCAGGCGTTTTCACTACTCAATAAATATTCAAAATAGTAAGAGAGAGAAAATGTTCGATTTCTCGCGTTTTGTGCGTGTGTGTAGAGTGTCTGTGTGGCCTTGACTACTGATGGATGCTTTTCGTGTTGAGAGATGTGCGTCTAATCTATTTCTCAAAGTAAAAGATCGCTTCACAGATGACGTCTGTCAGTTCGTCAGGTGTCACACCAAGTCAGTGGTACCTTCAGTAACAAATGTTCCGTGAAAAATTAATATGTCATCCACTGCTACGTAATCATAAATTTTACTTTAATATTCCGTCTTTCAGGTGGAGGCGCCCGCTGAAAGAAGAGTTCTTCTGTCTTCAACTGCGTCACTGGAACCGCTGAAATGAAAATTTCTATACTACTTATTATCTGTGTTGTAACAACAGAGTTTTTCGAGTTGCTTAGCAATATTTTGATGGGTATAACCTTGACATTATTCAGCATGAAATGCTCTAAGATCTCGGTGTGCGTATAGCCCAATAATTTTGTTAGTTCTAGGATGTTGTAACAGATATGCACCAGGATGCGGTATGTTAACAATTATATAAGGTCCTTCATATAGCAGACGCCACTTAGCGTTGCGTCGTTTGAGTGCTACAGATTTATGATGAGTACGAAGTAGTACAAGCATTCCTACCTCGAATTTTTGTTTTCTTTTTATTATGTTTCTGTGATGTTTGTTTCGTATTTGTGCGTGATGTGTCAATGTAGTCAATACTTCTTTTATTTTCTGTTCAGGTGTGATTTCCTTGTCCGACAACTTAGGTAATGGTTCTATCCACTGATCGTTCTGTTTGCAATTGAACATGATCTCGTTAGGTGTGTAATTCGTATCGTAAATATTTAAGTTATTGTGTACGTCTTCGAAAAGACTTAGGTAGGACACCCAATTAGTATGTTTTGATGAAATACAGGTCCTCATGAAACAGTTTAATTCTCGGAAAAGTCTCTCAGTCGCGTTACATTGTGGACTAAACCTCGAAATAAATATACTTTTGATGTTATTGTCCTTCAAGAAATTTCTCCATTTGTACCCCGAGTAGTATGCTGCATTACCTGATAGAATTGCTTTAGGTTTTCCCACGTGCGTCAGGTAATCACTTGAGAATCTTCGTATTATAGCATTTGCAGTGGCGGATTTTAAAGCATAAAGTTTTACATGTTTAGAAAATATATCGTAAAAAGCTAAGATATATTTGATGCCTCCAGAGCTTGCTGGATGCGGTCCACTGATGTCAGTACACAGAATTTCCAGGGGTTTACTAGGTAAAATAGAATGTAAATCTGTTTTTGTGGATAAATTCTGAGGTTTTGATATTTGACATATGACACATGTTTTTAGTTCCCTGTAAATTTTTCTTCTCATATTGCTAAAATAACAGTATGTACTGAGCTTTGCCAAACACTTTTTCGTCCCATAATGACCCCAAACTAAGTGTGTGTGCCAAATTAGATTACGTTCAGACTCTTTGGGAATGCATACACACCAGTTAGTAGCATTTGGATGTTGGTGGTAAAATAACACATCATTGTGTAACTTGTAATACTTAGTCAAAGGATGATTGTGTTTTTCTACCAGTAATGTTATTATCTCATACCAGTGAGGATCAGATTTTTGTAATTCAGCCATGTTTCTGCACATATCAATATAATATTGGTGATACTGCTTGTCTTGCATTAAGAGAATCCTGTAGTCATTTATATTTTCTAAGTCACTGTTAGTATCATTCACACCTTGTGGAAGTCTAGACAAAGTGTCTGCAATGGTGTTGTCCTTACCTCTTATGTACTTAATTTCAAAAGAGTAGTTCTGAAGTGTAACTGCCCATCGTGATGGTCTAGGATGTACAAGTTTACAAGTTAACAAAAATGTCAGGGCCTGGTGATCGGTGTAAATTACCGTATGTTTTCCAAATAAATAATAATTGAATTTCTTGAATGCCCATACTATGGAAAGTGTTTGTAACTCAGTAGTGGAGTATGTACGCTCACATTCAGTTAGAGTGCGACTCGCAAACCCAATAATTCTTATCTGTTCCTCCTCTTTATTCTTTACAACTTGAAATAAGCAACAGCCCAAGCCAGTACGTGAAGTGTCACAAGTCATACAAAAATCTAAATTGAAATCTGGATGGCTCAATATGTTAGCATTCACTAAAGCATGTTTAATTGTATTAAAGTCATTCTGGCGCTGTTCCGACCAGATCCAAACTTGATTCTTTCTGAGTAGATTTAGCAGATGTTTACTGTTCAAAAGTGGTTGTGGCAAAAAACGTCTGAAAAATGAACATAGCCCAAGGAATGATTTTAACTGCTTTTTAGTTCGAGGGCTAGGAAAGTTTCTGATAGCATCTAATTTACTGGGATCCGGACGTATGCCCTGTGAATTAATGATATGTCCTAAATACTTTATCTCACTGCAACCAAATTTTGATTTTCTTAGGTTGGCTGT